>NC_063166.1:7615715-7937652 GCF_023159225.1 Perognathus longimembris pacificus
TTTGAAGACAGCCCGGGCAGAAAAGTCCATGAGACCTTTATCTCCATTTAGCCAGCAAACAGTAGCAAGTAGAGGCATGGCCCCAGTACCAAATTTATTGATTGACTGGTGACTGATTAAATTAAAACCTACTGATTCGGGCTATCCATGCCAAGGGGCTAGATAAGTCAAGGCACCTAACTCGTGTCTTCAACACGTGTTCCTGGGGCCCCAGGGCTTCCTGGGAGAGAGGTGGAGCCATCAAACTGGCTGAATTCTGGCTACTGTTTATGTTTCAGTCAGACCGTCTCTTTTTTAACTTGAAGTTGGAGTAAGACTAAATTTGCTTAATAAGGAGGGAAGGAAGAAATTCGTTTTCAGCTTTAAAACAAACAAAAAGAGTTGGAAAGCTGGTGTAACCCCCTGATTTTGCAGGCAGGAAAGAAAAAATGTGCAGAAGGCAAATGGCCCCTCAGCCCCTCTGTTAGTTACGACAGCAGGAGCCAGACGCAGAGTCCCTGGACTCAGGGACGCTCATTTTGTCCCCGAGACAGTGCCTGGTAACTGCGTGTCCTCAAGTAGCAATGAGAACGTTCATAGCATTTGTGGTTGTGGCATCTGCGCGTTCCTGTCTGTGGCTAGGCCCCTGCGGTATATAAACAGCCGTGCGCCTGAATTAGACGTTGTTGCGTGTATCGCCTGTGTTCACCATGAGTCACTAACAGCCCTAATTTCCTTTTCAGGACTGTAGATGTCATGTCACTCCCTTTCTTCCTCAGGTCTTCAGCTCTCGCCAGGCTCTCAACGGCCACGCCCGCATCCACGGTGGCACCAACCAGGTGACCAAGGCTCGAAGCGCTGGCCCCGCTGGGAAGCAGAAGCCTGGTGGGGCCCAGAGCGGGTACTGCTCCGTGAAGAGCTCGCCCTCCCACAGCACCACCAGCGGCGAGACGGACCCCACCACCATCTTCCCCTGCAAGGAGTGTGGCAAGTAGGTAGACGTGAGCCAGGGTCTGACGACGGGATCCCCGGGTGACCGCTCAGGGGGTTCTTCAGCCAGAGAATCTAGGTTCTCAGACCCCTCCTGAGGCTGTAAACAGGACTTTCCCCCTGAGGCAGAACACGGCCATTCTGAGGTTCTAGAACCCGGAGGGACGGGCGTCTTCAGAGAGTGACTGTCTACTACCAAAATCCCACTCTTTGCCAAAAAGCAGCTTTAAATAAAAACGTCCAATTCCCATATTCATAACTGCCACTCCGCATACCGAGAATTTGAGAGTGGCCATAAAGTACCTAAGCAGAAGCTCTCTGCAGCAGAACTGCCCCCCAAATATGGCACCCCTACTACTACTACTGCTCACACTAGTGCCCAGGGCAGACATCACTAATCGATGACCGCTCTTTGCTAGCACATCAAGATGAAGCTGCAACTCCTTTTTATCATAACTCTGCAAGCCTGGCACCTCCAATTGCTTAGAGTTGATTCATGAGATGAAACCCATCTGTCATCACTGTCCTTTTAGATATAGTTTTAAACAACATGGAAGGGGGCACTCTGACAAGATTTAGCAGTGAGAACAGCTCACATTATTAACTGAGCACTTAAGGAAGAAAAACCGAACTGGGAAGATGCGTGCTTCCCTTCCACAGAATTCCCTGACTTGAGATTGTCACCTGCTCATGCATGGCACCTGCAAGACGTCTCCATGCGCTCCTCTCGCACAACCTGCGCTCCTCACATGTACCGCAGGTGTTACTGGAGGGACGCCAGCCATGGCTGCCCGTGGAAGTCCCTAGTTCCATGAGCGAGGCCAGCGGGCCTCACAGCCTCAGAGACCATGTCAGTCTTAGCTGCGTTGAGCAGATCCGTGCTGCTCACTTGCAGCTCTTTTACACATACTGATGCATTTACTCCAGAATAGCCCTCTTCAACAAGTGCTTTGCACGTGTGTGTGTATGCTTGCACACATATACACACATCAGTCCTGGGGCTTGAACTTAGGGCCTCTGACTCTCCATTAGCTTTTTCACTCAAGACTGGCAATCTATCACTTGAGTCAGACTTTCACTTCTAGCTTTTTGCTGGTTAATTGCAAATAAAAGTCTCAAAGACTTTCCTGTCCTGGCTGGCTTTGAACTTTGACCCTCACACCTCGGCCTCCTAAGTGCTAGGATTGTAGGTGTGAGCCACAGCACCTTGCGTGGCAAGTACTGTCAGTAGCTTCTCTTTAAGCAGAAACGGAAGCATGCAAAGATTAGGTCGAGTGAGACTCAGTATACGAACACTCTTCCATCCTTGTTCTCTTAGCTGCCAGGCCCTGCTACCTCCAAGTAAATCTGCCTCCATCTGGGGGACACTCACCCCACCAGAGTGTTCTTTTCTCTGCCAGAACAGGGGTTTGGGTGGTGGTGTCTACCTTTGCTCCGCATCCCTGCAGTGCCTGGACGTGGTGACATCACCTCCCAGTGGTCCCCCATCACTGTCTCCCTGGAAGAAGAGAGCCCCCTGCTGATCACTAGGCCCGAGTCCTATTGGAACTGCCCTGAGCTCAGCTGCCCTCCCGGAGAGGGAGTTTGGAGGTTTTCAGGGTCTTGGCAGTTTCCTTTGAAAGGAGCCAGAGCTGGCCCCTCAACCAGGCTGCAACTCAAGGCTCCACCAGAGGGAGACAAAGCACGCCTTGAAGCAAACTCCCCGCAGACTGAGCCACCTCACCTGAAAATGCAGAATTCCCCAAGATCCACCGCCAGGCCCCTGTCCACAAGAGGAAAGTGACAAGGGATGAAACCTCGCTTCCCGCACACAGTGATTTTAAATTACTGTATAAAGTTACCCTCAGACCATGTAGAAAAGATATAGATGAAACATAAATGAAGTCCATGTTTTGACAGGCCCCATCCCCAAGAAGCGTTATTATGCATATGCAGATATTCCAAAGTCTGAAAGCATTCTGGTGTCAAATAGTAAAGGAAGCTCAACCTCCGTTAGGTTTTCTTCCAGTGACAAGGGTTAGTTTCCTTGGACTGTTTTGATGTTACTTGGGATCTTTATTTTTTTCTACCAGAAGTCCCGTTAAAATATATGGGAAAGGGGCTGGGGATATAGCCTAGTGGCAAGAGTGCCTGCCTCGGATACACGAGGCCCTAGGTTCGATTCCCCAGCACCACATATACAGAAAATGGCCAGAAGCGGCGCTGTGGGTCAAGTGGCAGAGTGCTAGCCTTGAGCGGGAAGAAGCCAGGGACAGTGCTCAGGCCCTGAGTCCAAGGCCCAGGACTGGCCAAAAAAAAAAAAAATAAATAAAAAATATATATATATATATATATGGGAAATAGGACTATTTCTTGGTGTTTCACAGAGGAGGAATATGTAGGTACATACAGGGTGTGGGGTGCGGCTCGGTGGTCACGTACTTGCCTACATGCACAAGGACCTGGGTTCCATCCTCAGCATGGCAAAAATAAATAAACCTTGGACCAAGGTTCCCAGGTTGCTGCTTTTAGCTGCTGAACTCATACTGACTCCATCAGGCAGTTTTCAATATATCCATATTGGTTCCATCAACTTTGTTTGA
Source organism: Perognathus longimembris pacificus (assembly GCF_023159225.1). Lineage (NCBI taxonomy): Eukaryota > Metazoa > Chordata > Mammalia > Rodentia > Heteromyidae > Perognathus > Perognathus longimembris. The sequence goes on from NC_063166.1 coordinate 7,619,267, forward strand.
CTCAAGTCTTAGAAATCAGCTGTGTTATTTTCATTTATGATTGGGAGTGAATATTATATTTATGCCACCCCTCTCTTCATAGTTAGGTTTTGCCAATATTGTTGTCTCAACCATTCAACCAACCCACTATCTCACAAAAGCTGCCAACCAAGATGTGGCTGCCTTCCAGTGAAACTTAACTTAGAGAGAGACCAGGCTGGGGCTGAAACTGCCCATAGCTGGCAGATTCCCTGGCATAAAAAATACAGTCTCTTTCTATCTCAGGTTCCTTAACAGGGTAGACATTTTGCCTCTAATCTCTCATTTGGGGAAGGGGGCTGTGCTGCCAGGCAGATTTATTTAGCAGCATCCTTGGCTCTCCTTTGAGGCTAGGATGCGTCCTCTATTATGGCCACTGGAATGTCTCCACACATTGCCAGATGTTTTCTGGAGGCAGCTCTGTGGCCATCAGTAGAAAACGATGCTAATACCACGGTCCCCAGTGACAAGGACCAGTGGATGTGGCTCAGCAGGCAGGCACAATAAGCACAGAAGACAGAGGTTTCTGGGTTGCTCCCCCGCCCCCCGGCGGTGACTTGTGCCCTTGGGAAGGATGTAGAGGGCACGCGAGTCACACTGGAAGGGGTGACGGAGAGGAGATGCACCAAGTGGGTGGAGGGCAGATGCTTTGAGAACTCGGACTGCACAACAGGGGTGGATAATAGGTGTTGGACAATGGCTGGGTGGCAGAAGTGAGGATTCTCCATGGAGAGGGGAGATCAGTGAAGGGAAGAAGCAAAGGCTGATGGGAAAGAAGGGGCTATGGCATCAGATGCAGGAAGGCCTCCTCCATTGCTCTGTGAAGGAAGCCTGACACAGGCAGTATCTGCCTGTCCTCACTCCCTCTTGTAAGGATCTTTGACCAAGTCATCAGACTGTCCCCAAAGCACCCTCATTCCCTTTAGAGCAGTGGGATTTCCAAAAACTCAGGTCTCCTTTTGTTTTTTGTTTTTTTTTTTGGTTTTAGGGTCTTCTTCAAGATCAAAAGCCGAAATGCACACATGAAAACGCACAGGCAGCAGGAGGAGCAGCAGAGGCAGAAAGCTCAAAAGGCAGCTTTTGCCGCCGAAATGGCAGCCACGATTGAGAGGACTACGGGCCCAGTGGGGGCGCCGGGGCTGCTGCCCCTGGACCAGCTGGGTCTCATGAAACCCATCAAGGACGTGGATGTCCTGGACGATGACGTTGTCCAGCAGTTAGGCGGTGTCATGGAAGAGGCTGAGGTCGTGGACACCGACCTGCTCTTGGATGACCAAGACTCGGTTCTACTTCAGGGTGACGCCGAACTATAGAGCCTGAAGGTCACCGACAGACACTGAGACTCCACGGCCGCCATCTTCGTCAATCAGGAAACCTGGACTGCCTGCTTGATTTTGTAACCCTTTTAAACTACCTGTTTAAAAAGTGGTCATTTTATTCAGGTTTAGAGAAGAAGAAAACTAAATCCAGTTCCTTTTCCTTTTATCTTTTTAAATTGTTTTTACGGGGGGGGCTAGGGGGGAATAAATAATTGGCACAACTATCTTTAAGAGGTGTTTCATCCGGGCTACGTTCTCATTTCTAGGAAGGAAATGAACCTGACCTTCACGCTCCATGGCTTTCGCATGTCAACCACCCTCATCACATTCTGTCCCGACGTTTGCTGTGTGTGTGTGCGCGTGTGTGTGTGTGTGTGTGCATGTGTTTGTGTGAAGCAGGCTACTCTATTCATGTTGGGCCCTTGGGCCATGTTTGCCACCAAGAATTATTTTTATCCTGCCCTAACCTGCCAGGAAGTGTTCTTTTGGTTTGGTTTGGTTTTCCTAGTATCTGTCCTAAGAGCCCACGTTTCCCGCGACGTGGCTCGTGGTCAGTGGTGTTCCCGGCTTCCTTGGTGCCGCTCTCACGCACTGTGAAGCCTCTTGCTGGGATGTGGCTGACGCATCCACTGGACTAACGGTTATCTAGAGGCCGGCCCTGAGCTATAGGATTCTCTGACCCATAAGCGAAAGCAAATCCAAGGGAAAGCGGGCGTGGACAGCCAACACAACTGGTTTCGGATGCGCTTTAGTTTCAGTGTGTGCATTCCAAGCGTTTCCACACTGCAGACGGCTTCCCGAGGCTCTGCTCTGCCTCCTCCTGCCCCTCTGAGCAAGGTTGTTGTTGGGACTTGAAGGCAATAAATCTGTCCTGGCCCAGGCTGAGTCAGACTAAGCCATCCCACTGTCAGAGCAGGATCCAGCCTCTGCCAGAAGACCCTGATCCTCTTAACTCCCCCTCAGTGCTAGTGCGGCTGCGTGACCTCCGGGGCAGGTGTGCAGGCCTCCCGCTCCCTCATTAGACCCCAGCTCCAGGTAAGTGTGGCTCTCATGCTGGCACATGAACAGCTAGACCTTATAATGAAAGAATCTAAGCAGAGGTGAGGGGGAGGTGAGCGTCCTCTCCAGTCCGTGCTATCAGCACGCACGTAGCATGCCGCTGGGACAACCAGCGGTGGCCCCGCACAGCCAGAGCTTTCTGAATCTCAGGAAAGCCTTCAACAGTAGGAAAGCATGACGCTTCATTTCCATCATGTCTTTCGCGGTGTCGTGGAGGTGCCCTTCATCTGCCCTCTCCTGGGTTGTCTCTAAGAAGTTGTGAGGGAGCTGCACACTGGCTTCGGAGCGGAGTGGCCACAGACGCACTCCCCAGCCACATCCCGGCTGTCACTGCTTCCTTCCACGAGCCACCCTGGCTCTGTCATCTCTGGGGAGCAAATGTATCCCTCCTGTTTGCAGACCGTTTGCCCGGCTGTTCCAGCTTTACACATTAGAAATAAACGGAATTGCCACAGCAAAAAAAATAAGATAAAAAAATATATATGCACAATTGAATCTTAATTTTCCATGCAGTATAGCATTCGTTTCTGACTTGAAATAACCAAAGAACTCCTCCTTTGTGAGACAGTTCAAATACCTGCACTCATGTTTCTTTACTATCAACTCAAAGCGTTGACTTCGTAGTCAAACTTTGCACTTTTATTTTTTTCTGAAAGGACTCGGCCTGCATGTCCATGTTGTGTTTAACACTGCCCCTACCCCACCCCACAGAAGTTTTCTTTCTAAAGGTTAATGTCTTCAACACGGTTACTGTTTACTATCCAATGGTTTTCATGAGTGAATTTAGACCTCTCTGAGAAAGCTTGTATATAAAAAAAAGTTAACATATATTTTATGGAAAAGCCCATCTTATTTTCAAATATATTTAACTGCTGTTATATTTTATTAGAGGAAGGTTGTAAATATTTTCTAGGAGTTCTATTGTAAAGAAAAAAGTATTTTTGAAAAAAATGTAATTAATAAAAAAAAAGCAAACATTTTTAAATAGTGGTTGTGATTTGCTTCCTGTTCTGGCTTTGTTATGTTCTATTAGCCAGTGATTTGCATGCCTTCCGTATCAGGATGTAATTTATTCAGGTTTGCACTATTATAAGTTGACATCACAATATCTAATTGTGCTTAACTGTATTTTAACGGAATGGAGGTTCCTTGGTCCATATCAAAGCACTATGTATAACATATTCTTAATTTTTCTTTTGTAAGGTGTGTATTTTTAATAAGGATTTTATGTAACATTTTGGCAAAAAAAAAAAGAGGACAGTATTTTCTAGTGAATTTTATAATAACATTTTGCTAAAAATGTTTCTTCCTAGGTCAGTTTTTGTTAAGATGAACCAAAAGTCTTATTTTACGGGGGGGGGGGGGGGGTTAAAAAAAAAAGTTGGAAGCCTGGAAGCAAAGTTCTATTTAAACATCCTATGTAACAAATAAAGATGTTTTATAGGTTTGTGGGGGCATTCCTTAAATAAAAAAAAAAAAAAAAAACACCAAAACTGGGGCATTCTAGGTTGTTTCCTGTCCTGAATGTTAGGAAGGTTGTTTGAAGTGACCACAGTGTTTTGTCAGGAGGAGAACCAGGTGAATATTAGATTCCACTCATTAGCCTCTCCCAAGTCATTACAGTTCCTACACATGGGCGGGCATTCATGTAACCAAATGTGCACTGTCATATTTATTTGTGAAAAACCTGATTCAATATTGCATCAGCTGCTCTGAAAATAAAATATCCTTTTGAGTTTTATTTGGCTTAGATATTCCTTATTTCTAGCCACCGGAATGACTTCAATGCTGGATGGATGCTCATTTTTGCCTGAGGGTGGATTTTGTAGGCCAGGGGAATAAAGGCCAGCTGATAATCTTTCTCAGTGAAGGGTCCTCATGGTAAGAAGCTAGGACAGAGGGTTTTTTGTTGCTGTTCTTGTTTGCTTTTGTTTGTAACAGTTCTGGGATTTGAACTTAGTCTTGCACTTGCCAGGCAAGGGCTCTACCACTTGAGCCACACTTCCAATTCTCATTATTTTTATTTTTTGCCAGTCCTGGGGCTTGAACTCAGGGTCTGAGCACTGTCCCTGGCTTCTTTTTGCTCAAGGCTAGAACTCTTATCTCTTGAGCCACTTCTGGCTTTTTCTGTTTATATGGTGCTGAGTTTTCGAAGCCAGGCTTTTGTGCATGCTAGGCAAGCACCCTACCGCTAAGCCACATTAATTTCTTAATAAGGTCTCACACTTATGCCCGTGCTTCTCATGTAACTGGGATGACACCTATGCACCACCGCACCAGCTTTTCATTGGTTGAGAGGTGAGGTCTTGCTCACCTTAGACTTTGAGCATTCTCATGCAGTGGATGAGCCTCCTGAAGCAGTAGTGCCCCAATGTATCGTTGCGGCTCTGTATTACCAAGGAGCCTTATCATAAATCCTCTGCAATATCCCCATCCTCCCTGATATACTTGCATCTCAAGTCTTAGGTTTCCAAATTTTAATGTGCATTGTCCTTTTAGCAGCCAGTAGCAAACTCGAGAAGAAATCTAAAATTCTGGATTTTTTTGTTTTGTTTTGTCAGTCATGGGCCTTGAACTCAAGGGCTGGCAGCTGACTCAACTCTTCAGCTCAAGGCTAGTGCCTTAACCACTTGAGTAACAGCTCCACTTCCAGTTTTCTGGTGGTTAATTGGAGATAAGGGCCTTTCTTTCCTGGGCTGGCTTTGCACTATAATCCTCAGATCTCAGCTTCCTGAGCAGCTATTTTTGGTGAAAGCTTTCATCTTTGAGGTGCTTTGGGGGTTTGTTTTTTGTTTTTTTGCCAGTCCTGGGGCTTGTACTCAGGGGCTGAGCACTGTCCTTAGCTTCTTTTTGCTCAAGGTTAGCACTCTGCCACTTGAGCCACAGTACCACTTCTGGCCATTTTCTATATATGTGGTGCTGGGGAATCGAACCCAGGGCTTCATGTATATGAGGCAAGCACTCTTGCCACTAGGCCATATTCCCAGCCCTGGTTTTTGTTTCGTTTTGTTTATTAACTTTTAAGTTTAGTCATTATTTTAGACAATCCTCTATCAAGTAAGATAGCTATTCTGGAAACTATATTTGTGCAGTGTTGTAAATTTAAAGTCTGCTTCTAGTTGCATAATGTGAAGACTTTTTCCTATTACGGATTCATTCTCAGTCACTCCTTGTGAACCACCTTGTACTAGGCACTAATCAACACTCTCCATGGGGCAGAGGGCAAAGATGCCTCTACATGATTCCCTCCCTCTGAGGAAATCAATATCTAGAAAGAACAAATGGAGGGCGAGAGTATGGAAGCTGATCCAGTTCCCCCACTGTGTGTGTGTGTGTGTCTGAGAAAAGAGACAGAGACCTCAAGTTTTAGGATTACCTAAAGTCAATTCTGAATCCCACGGACCCTCGGTCTATGAATGTATTCTAGGAAGGTTAAAAAAAAAAAGGTTTCCATTGTATTAAATTGCGAAAGCACTTCAGGGAAATAAAACTTGGCACGAAGGGAGAGCAGGTTTGCCTCGACAGGTGCAGTTATAAGCCACTGAACTTGGGATTCAGTTATGATGGCCATTCACACCCAGGCAACAGGACCTCTGGCTCGTAAAGGCGGCTGTGGTAAATCCTCCTCGCCTGCTCGAGTACATGCCCGAGGAAGGTCAGAAGGGCACAGACACACGAGGGAGCCGGGGCACGACGACTCCAACCCGAGTGGAAAAGAAAGGGAAGGGAAGGAGAACACGGCCTGTCTCCGTGAGGTCAAGGTGGGTGAGGGGCATTTCCCTCCCCCCCCACCGCCGCCCCCACAAGCCCGCCTCGCTATGTCCGTCTCCAGCAAATGAGAGCCACAATATGCCGGAGAAGACACCGACGGGGCCCAGGCGGCTTGGTTCCCGCCGGGCCGGGCCGTTCACTCCGCAGGAGGAGGACTCACGTCTCTATGGCCGTTCCCGTGCCGGAACCCGAGGCGACGCTCTCTCCGCCAACTCCGCCTTCCGGTGACGTCGCCGCGCCCCCGGAAGCGGTTGCGGGAGGGCGGGGCGGCAAGATGGCGGCGCGCGCAGCCCTGGGGGCTGCGTCCCGGCACCTGTGGCAGGTGAGGGGCCGCTTGGGGGAGGCGAAGGGCAAGCTCGGTGCTGCGTCTCGTCGGCACCCGGCATTGACTACTCACCTGGGGCCGGCTGGGGGATGGAGGAAGGGGGCCGGCCCTCACGGGGGCGGGGGGGGGGCGCTAAACATAAAGGCAGGCAGGACAAAGCGCTAGGGCCGGGAGAATGGGTGGCGTGTTGGGACTGGAATGTTCCAGATCCCCTCTCCCAAAGACCAGCAGCTCGGGGCTGAGCCCGCACGAGACGGAACTAGGTGGAGATTTCCTCCCGACCTTCGCGGCAGCCAAAGGCGCGAGGGGCGGAAGTCCTCCTCCTCCAGGAAGCAAAGCTTTCCCCACATCCGGGACATCGCTGCGGACGGAGGACTGAGTGGCGGCGGAAGTCCTCCTCCTCCAGGAAGCGTAGCGTTCCAGATTGGCTTCCCTTTGGAGGATGAGGAATTCAAAATATTTTAGTGTGTGTGTGTCTGAGTCTGAATTTCATCTATCTTGTGTTTAATTTTTAGAAAATTAAAACAGGATCTTTTTTTTTTTTTTGGCCCTGGTGGTAGGATTGAACCCAAGACCTTGGGCATACCAGGCAGAAGCTCTCTACCACTAAGCTACATACCCAGTCCTAAAACAGAATCTTTTAAAAAAAAATACTCGTTTAAAAATAATACTCGGGCTTGCCTCACATATATGAAGCCCTGGGTTCGATTCCTCAGCACCACATACACAGAAAAGACAGAAGTGGCGCTGTGGCTCAAGTGGCAGAGTGCTAGCCTGGAGCAAAAAGAAGCCAGGGACAGTGCCCAAGCCCTGAGCTCAAGCCCCAGGACTGGCAAAAAATATATATGTACGTGTGTGTGTTAGCGACCTTCAGGTCTTTCAATTAAGCTTGACTTGTGCTAATCCGTTTTAATCTTCATTGTATTGTTTTTACAGTTTTAAGAATATGCATGTTGCACAACTTATAGCCCTTTACAAATAGAAAACCACTAATCCACCAAATTATTCAATATAATGAATGAGTCTTCAGTATAAAGTTCAGTGTAAAGTCCATTAGATGCAATTGCTTTTGGGTATTCTCCAACATTATTTCATAGAGAAATGGTGAACCGGGTGTTTTTTGCTTGAATATATCAAATACAATAATGGACACATTTTGTAGTCAAGAGCAGTGGGTTTGCAGTGGCAAAGAGCAAATCCTAAAGCTGGGGAACTGGAGTTTTCTTTCTTTAAAGATGGAAGGTCTCCCAACTTGTCTGAGGTAACTGAACACCAAACCTGATTCTTTCACAGAAAGGATCATTTTTAAGGATTCTCTTGTGTGTACACTTGTTATGTTACACTTATAAATCTCAAAAAGCTTAAAGGAAAAGTAGGTAAATGCCAAAACTACCTATCTGTAGTGCCATTTGCAATTCCTTTAAAAAGTCCAGTCCCACCAGGGGGCGCACACAAGAAAGGATTTGGCTGTGCTAGAGTGTAGTATGTGGCATAGTAGTAAGATGGATATACATTCCATCACGTACTGTTCTTTATTTAAGCTAATTATCCCAGCCAAAAAGGTACTTACTCCATTAATAGTTTAAATTATGCAGCCACATGATATTTTTATTACTTAAAAGTGTTCGGGCAAAGTAAGTATTAAAGTACAATTCTCCTGAAAAAAAATGGGAAAATAAAAGGCACACATGATTTTTCTAAATAACTGCATGTTTAATTAATAGATTTTTTTAATGTAAGGATTGAGAATCTGGTATTTGACAGTGCTTTTTCATTCTCAACTTATTCTTAAATTTAGTTAACTTACCGTGTTCATCTGAAATAATGAATTTTTATTTTTACTTGAAGCATCGTTTATCCTTATTTTTTTTCTTTCAGTGGAAACTATGAGTGGTTTAGTAATCAATTTTTGTTCTAATACATGTCCTCTGCTTTTTTTAAGGGCTTAGGAGGGAGTTTTTCTGCAAACAGTTTTACAAGCAGTACAACCAGAAACTGTGGCTTTCCTCTGTAAGTATACAGCTGTCTGTGTTCACTGAAGTAGAAAGTGGGTTTTTGCTGCGTTACTTAGTAGTTTTTCTTTTTTCCCTCTCTGTTCCCGTCCACATATAATGGCAGTAGCAATGTGAAGTGGGTGCAGTATTCAAACCTACACATTGATGTTCCAAAGGAGTTGACCAAGCCTGCGGTATGTATTCCCTGTCTCTTAGGGAGATACATTAGCCACGACTTCTAAATATTTCCTTTGGGCTTGTTTCCCAAACGCTTTTTTGAAATGTTGTTCAGAAATACCAGCAGATGCACAGTGTGCATCTTCCATATGTCCTGGGCGCTTCAGGTACTCAAAGTAAGTTTTAAGAGAATAAATATTTTGCCACAAACAACTGTGGGAATGAGCGGTCTCTTGCTTTTAGCTTAGCATAATGGCAGCTTTGTGATCATTAATTAATGATGCAGAATTCTTGGCGTTACATTGTAGAAAAAATACCTTATAGCTTTCAAGTATATTCACGTATTAAGTCTGGGCTCGACAGTGCTTTGTTGCTCACAGAGAGAAGGAATATTAGCACAAATTATGGGACTCTAGACCTCGATGTGGGACCTTACAGCAGCACGGATCCTATTAGCCCAGTCCTGGCTTGTAATTTTAAAAATCCTTACAAATTCCAAATTCTTCATTCCGTCTGCAGAAGAAACCCTCTTTTACAGCCTTGTATGAGTCCTGGACATTCATCTATATGTAATCATTTTACTCTCGTGCAAGGATACCAGAATGGTGTGTTATATACATGTGCCTCTGTGTCTCTTTCTTTTCCATGATAGTACTTACGACTGCTGGTCTCCAACTCAGATACCAGTTAGGGCAAGCTTGTAAGAAGAGTGGGCAGGGGGCTGGGGATATAGCCTAGTGGCAAGAGTGCCTGCCTCGGATACACGAGGCCCTAGGTTCAATTCCCCAGCACCACATATACAGAAAACGGCCAGAAGCGGCGCTGTGGCTCAAGTGGCAGAGTGCTAGCCTTGAGCGGGAAGAAGCCAGGGACAGTGCTCAGGCCCTGAGTCCAAGGCCCAGGACTGGCCAAAAAAAAAAAAGAAGAAGAGTGGGCAGGATGGTTACCGTGCCACACTGCCCTTTAGCTACTTGTCACCCTTAGGAGAAATCAGACCTAGGGGTGCTAGAGTACTTCAGTCCTTCAAGTTAAACTGATACGAAGATTTTTATGGGAAACCTCCAGATTCTTAATATTTAGAACAAATTCACAGTGTCTTTAAAACTCAGTGAGGAGCCCGGGAGTCTAGAGCACTTCCTGGCAGGCACAAAGTCCAGCACACACACGAAACAAAACACCCTAAACTACAGGAATTGACTAGAACACATCGTCTTTGAACTCCTGTTCACTATCCCCCAAATTTTAACATAGGATCTCAGTATATTCTGTCTTTCCAGCACCCCTGTTTGGAGTAATTGAGAGTAAATGACTGACTTCCTGGTTACTAAGTAGATCTCTTCACGGACAAAGTAGTTTAGCCCTGAATCATTGGATTAGTAATATAATTTACTGGGCTTAATTGGTGAATGGAATGAAGATAATTCACCTCTTGGAAGAAAGTCAGATATGTCAACCCCATTATTTCTAAGGTCTTTAGGTGTTAGGGTGGAAGAGGTAGAAGTTATAGGTACAATCAGGAGTCATAACATTTTAATTAGATGTAATTTATATGCTAAGACAGGTAGAAGACATGAATAAAGCCTCATAAAAAAAGATGAATGAAAGAACTCAACTTTGTGTGAGAATGATGATGTTTACCAGTTTATAAGCACTTTAATTCATCCCTCCCGACTTGTTTCTGTACAGAAAGCTATGAGCTGTAGCATAGGGTTACTCTTTCGTGTATGTGGGAACGAGAGGGCGATGGAATGATAAAGACTCACCCATCGTCCTTAATTCTCAGTGGAGGTCTTCTGACCACAGTGCTTGTGTTAATAGACCTTTCTCACTATGAAGCTGGAGTCCATAATTATTCAGCTGGAGCACTCTACTAGTGATTTTGTAGATTGCCCTGATGTGTGCATGGCTGTGTGGGTTAAAAAGAAGACATTTTGCAGCATTTCTACTGAAGTCTTAAGTTGTCTAGGCAACAACAATGTGTTAAAATAGTTACTTATAACTATTAGAGGAATCATTGCCAAAATTTCTCTTTGATTTTTAGATCACTGTTTCTGATGAACCAGACACCTTATATAAACGCCTGTCAATTTTAGTAAAAGGCCATGATAAGGCTGTATTGGACAGTTATGAATATTTCGCTGTGCTTGCTGCTAAAGAACTTGGTATTTCTATTAAAGTGTAAGTGTAACCTTTTCTAATTGCTGTATTATGACGAAGTGGGAAACGGGTAGCTTTCTGGGAAGATCAGAGCTCACAGAATGAGATCAGTTGTGATGGGTTGATGTGGAGTTCACCATGTTTTCCTAAGATGTCTCATCCCTTCCACTGGATTAGAATCTTTAAATATTAGTGATAAACAAGGAAAATGCAAGAGATCCTTTCTAGAAATTGGATTCGCACCACAAGACCCAAGCAGCCTCTGTATCTGGGGTCTCTACGCCTCAGGGAAGTAGGCAGGTGAACACACACACTTATTTTGGTCAGTCGTGGGGCTTGAGCTCTGGGCCTGGGCACTGTCCCTGAGCTCTTCAGCTCAAAGCTGGTGCTCTACCACTTTGAGCCACAGTGCCACTTCCAGAATGCACACTCTTTTTTTGACCCTTGCCATTTGATGAGCTTTGGCCCGTGCAGCACTGTTGAGTCTGCGCAGATCTGAGGCGAGCTCCGCCAGGCTTTGCAGTCCTCCAGGGAAAAGCCCCGCCGCTCCTCCGTTGTCACCTGCTCCTGCCCGAGCGGGCCTACTGGGGCTGTGTCTGGCTTCCTAACAAAACCACAAGGCTACACCCTTTGCCAAGACAGACTATAGTTTTGTAATGATCGTTGTATCCAAATTTTCTTCCAACAACACACACGGCAGACATCACAGGCGTCTCATCACATGCGGCCACTCCTCACAGGCGGCACGTTTGGTTAGTGAGGGTGGAAAAACGCCGAGCCCATGCACAATTGCATGCCAGTGCTCAGTTTGGGCTCTGGGGAGGGTTCATATTGGCTGACGGCAGTGTTTGTTTTGGCCTGCGTTTTGTGACAGCAGTGGTTACAAATGACAGTCCCGACGAGCGGGAGTCAGCAAATGGCACTTAATGCCTGTAATTGAATGTGAGTCTAACCTAGAAGATTGTGGGATCGCGCTTTGCTATCACTGACTCAGATTTTTAGCATCATTTAACATTGATTTCAGACATGAGCCTCCAAGGAAAATAGAGCGATTTACTGTTCTCAAGTCAGTGCATATTTTCAAGAAGCACAGAGTTCAGTATGAGATGCGAACACTTTATAGATGTTTGGAGGTATGTTTATTTCCATTGTTCCAGCTTTTAGGTTTTTTTTGTCAGTTGTGGGGGCTTGTGTCACTGCCCAACTTGTTCAGACCTTTTTTGCGGGAGCAGGGGAATCAGTCATGAGGCTTGAACTCTGGGCCTGGGCGTGGTCCCTGAGCTCTTAAGTTCAAGGCTAATGCTCTACCACCTTGAGCCACAGCACCACTTCAAGTTTTCTGGTAGTTAACTGGAGATAAGTCTCACACCTTTGCTGCCCGGGCTGACTTTGAACCACAATCCTCCGATCTCAGCATTCTGTGAGCCACCAGCGCCCTGCTTGTTCAGGCATTCTTGAAATAAAAACCTAATATGGATTTTTTATTTTTGAGCTAGAGGATCGCTATATCGCCTAGGCTGTCCTTGAACAATTTTTCTGCCTCAGCCTCCCAAGTTCTGAGATTACAGGCATTGTGCCACCACACAGCTCAGACATAGTCTTAAAAGAAAAAGAAACATTCAGAATTTTATCTCCCCATATCTGACAACCATCTTACCAGGGAACATATAAACAATCATTAATTTTGTCTAGTAATCAAATCTTGTTGTTTCCTTTCGTGTGAGCTGTTCTGTGAAAACTTTACCAGTGTGCTTTGGTGTCCAGCTAGCCAGCTGTGTTTGTGGCACGCTGGCTCTGATGTAGGCACATCTGGGAGGGAGCGGCTTCTGCATGGTTTCTCCTCCAGGTCAGCTGGAGAACCAAGGCTTTTTGTAGTTGAGATTCTGGGTAAGGTTTCTTAGAACAGGCTCTGCCACTTTTTACCAAAAATTTTAAATCTATTTTTTTTTAAAAGATTTCTGCTAGGCACCAATGGCTCACGCCTGTAACCCTAGCTACTCGGGAAGCTGAGATCTGAGGATCAAGGTTCTAAACCAGCCCGGGCAGAAAAGTCCATAAGACTCTTTCCTCCAATAAATCACAGAAAAGGCTGGAAGTGCTGCCTATGGCTCAAGTGGTAGAGCACTGGCCTTGAGCAAAAGGAGTTCAAGTACAGCACCCTGGCCCAGAGGTTCAAGCCCCAGAACTGGCCAAAGGAGGGGAGGGCAGCAAGATTTCTGCTTTATCGGCGTGGTATGACTATTTTCTTGTTGGTCTTTTAGTTAGAACGTCTCACTGGATGCACAGCCGATGTCTACCTGGAATACATTCAGCGAAACTTACCTGAAGGGGTGGCCATGGAAGTAACAAAGGTATGCTTGAGCGCCCCTCTTTGGAGGCTGTCCCGACTGTCTGGGTTTTGCTGCCTGCTCCTGGCCTCTACCACCCCTTGCGGGGGGCGGGGGGGGGGGCTCCCCTCCCCTCCCTGTGCCACAGAGTCCTGATCCTGCAGCCTGAATCCTTGCTGACCCCCTTAGTGTGTGTGTGTGTGTGTGTGTGTGTGTGTGTGTGTGTGTGTGTGTGTGTGCATGTACACATACCATCAAGATTCTTCTCCCCATTTCAAAACCGTAAAAGAGCCAGGCACTGGTGGCTCACGCCTGTAATCCTAGCTCTCAGAAGGCTGATGTCTGAGGATCAAGGTCTGAAATTGGCCAGGGCAGGAAAGTTCATGAGATTCTTACCTCCAATAAATTACCCCAAAAGCCAGAAGTGGTAGAGCACTAGCCTTGAACAAGAGAACCTCGGGAACAGTACCCAAGCCCTGAGTTTAAGCCCTAGCGACAACATGCAAAAAAATAAATAACCAAATGGCAAGTGTGAATGGGAGGAAATAGACCAAGTCTGGAGGACTTAACAAATCAGAAATTACAATTCACAGCCCAAGTTCATTTACGTCCGTAGCATGTTATAGCTTCTCTGTGTTTCTCTTTTTAGACACGGTTAGAACAGTTACCAGAACACATCAAAAAGCCAATCTGGGAAACAGTGCCAGAGGAGACAGAAGAAAGCAAGCCGTAATGCGCAAGACTCCCAGCCCGGCTCTGCCACGCACTGGGCCCCTGTGCCTCTCAGCGGAGCCGGCCACAGCCACTGCACCGCCCATCCCCCGCCCGGGCCCCGGGGCCGCTTGGAACTTTAAAGGCAGTCTGACTGCAGCGAACAAAACGTTGTATCTATTCTTGCATACATGTCATTTCTTTCAGTCTTGATTTTAAGAAACTATTTTGAATACTCTGAGCCAGTAGTCAAATGTGTATGTGTATATATATGATGTTTTTATTTTTTGCTCCTGTGCAATTGTTAGTTTCTCCTGATTTTAATGTACATTGGAAAAGTGGGTATTTGAAGTATTTTCTGTGGGCGTTTTTTTAGATTTTGAAATTTCTCAAAGAAACCTTTGGACCACCACAGGCTACATCGGAGTGATGACAGCAAGCCTCCGTACAGAAGTCTGTGCTTCAAAAAGGGAATAGAGGACTGGGAATATGGCCTAGTGGCAGGAGAGCTTGCCTCGTATACATGAAGCCCTGGGTTCGATTCCCCAGCACCACATATATAGAAAATGGCCAGAAGTGGTACTGTGGCTCAAGTGGCAGAGTGCTAGCCTTGAGCAAAAAGAAGCCAGGGACACTGCTCAGATCCTGAGTTCAAGCCCTAGGACTGGCAAATGTGGGGCGCACCAAATAAGTAAAATTTAAAAACTAAAGCAACAGGGGCTGGGAATGTGGCTTAGCTGTCGAGTGCTTGCCTAGCATGCATGAAGCCCTGGGTTCGATTCCTCAGTATCACACAGAAAAGGCCAGAAGTGGCGCTATGGCTCAAAGAAGCCAGGGACAGTGTCCAGGCTCTGAGTCTAAGTCCCACACTGGCAATAAAGAAATAAAAATAAAGCCAAAAAGGCTGGAGTGTGGCTCAAGTTGTAGAGTGCCTGCCTAGCAAGCATGAGGCCCCGAGTTCGGGTTCGTGACAGGGACAGCCTTCTTAACAAAGATCTGAGGAGCTCAAATGTAGAACACGTACACCTGAAGTCTGAGTGCTTCCTTTTCACTTTAGCAAAACCTCCTGTAACCCCTGGGAACAGAGCCACTGACTGGGGGGACTACCGAAGGGGTAACAGTGCCGTTGTGCTGGGCCAGATAGTAGCATGGACAGCCGGGCCCAGCCAAGTGTGTCCCGCTGGGCGCCAAGGGCTCTGACATGGACACAGCAGACAGCAGGGCTTCACGCCAGGCCCGATGAGCTCAGTGAACCGGCGGCCTGTCTCAGTTTACAGAGCCAGGCCCCAGGAGGAGGCGACTGCCCACTCCCCGGGGCTCTGCAAATCCCAGCTCAGTGCCTCACCCTCCCTCCTAAGTCCTTGCTATTGTTACTCCAGACGATCACTTCTGTCCACGGATTTGTAATCCTCTAAAGCGATATATATTTAACTTCCTCCTAGCTCAGCAGCATCTATAGGGCAGGTCATGGGCGACTGACCCACTTGAAAAACCAATCACATTCTAGATTCCTCAGCCAGGCCGAATCAAGTTGTATTTCATTCATAGAACTGGAGCACGGGCTGTCTTCATCACTGCCCAGTGTTGCCTCCTTTCAGCTAGCAGTAAGAGCTGGGCGGGGATGGAGAGCTCACACCCCACCACAGGGCGCAGGGAGCACCAAGGCCATCGCGGGGGGGGAGTGTCCACAGTTCTAATCCCATGGTCCCAAGCACCCAGGAGGCCAAGCTGGGAGAATCCTGAGCCTGGGAGTTTGAGGACAGCCTGGGCAACATAACAAGACCAGCTCCATCATTGGGGGCAGGACAGGGACTAGAGGTGTGGCCAAATGGTGCAGTGCCGACTGTCCACTTGTGAGCAAGAAAGCTCAGTGAGTGTGCCGTCCTGAGTTCAAACCCCTGCACTAGCACAAAAAAAGAGGGAAGACACGTACGGTGGCTCAAGCCTATAATCCTACCTACTTGGGATGTGGAGATGAGGCGTGAAAGTTCTCAAGAGTTCATGTCAACCAGGGGCTGGGTGCAGGGGGGCACACCTCTGTACCGCAACACTCAGATCCGGACTCCTGGGTAGCTAGGGTTCCAGGCATCAGCACAGGTGCCTGGTCAAGGACTGGCATTTGCATGTGTGTGTGTGTGTGTGTGTGTGTGTGTGAGTGCACGCTCCTGTGTGCGTGCACGTGCACGTGCATGTGTGCTGGCCCTGAGGTTTGAACTCAGGACCTGCACACTTTTCCTGAGCTTTTTTGCTCAAGGCTAGCGCTCTACCGCTTGAACCATAGCTCCACTTCAGGCTTTTGTGATGCTTAATAGAGATAAGACTCCCACAGACTTACCTGCACTGGCTGGCTTCAAACTGTGATCGTCAGATCTCAGCCTCCTGAGCGGTTAGGATTATAGGCGTCAGCCACTGGGGCCGGCTTAGGACTGTTTTTTTGACAGAAGAGGAAAAGGTTATATAGAACGATCAATATGGGTGACTGACAAGAACGGTAGAAGAAGCAGCTGGGTCTGTCCCATCAGGTACTAAATGACATGGCAGCTCCTATACAACCTGCACACTGGCCATTCCCTTCTCTGGACCTTAAGGGATGTGGGAGAAAGGCTGTCATCCTCGAGTGACAGAGGAGATGGTTACTCAGAAATGAAGAGCAAGATGAGAAGAGCTTGGAGAGACTGTGGGGCGGGGTGGAAAGCAGGGAGTGTTGAGAGATGATGAGGTCAGGTCTGGAAATGCCCAGAACAAGCCGCCATGCACATGCGGTGGGAGGGGGGAGGGGCGGTGCCACCTCCAGCCTAACTGCTGCCCCTCAATCCTTCCAGAAAAATTACTGCTCTAGGTCTTCCGACTACCTGAAGGGCTCGTCTTAATATTACATTAAAATATGCATGAAAATGTATAATTGATTCCAAGTAAAAGAGAGAGAGAGAGAGAGAGTGTGTGTGTGTGTGTGTGTGTGTGTGTGTGTGTGCGCGTGTCTGTGCTCACCCCAGCAGTACTGGGGCTTGAACTCAGACCTGGGCAACTGTCCCTAAGCTTATTTTTCTTTGCTCAAGGCTAGCAGCACTCTGCCACTTGAGCCACAGCCCTGCTTCTGGTTTTTAGGGGGTTCATTGGAGATAAGAGTCTCATGCATTTTCCTCCCCAGACTGGCTTCAAAACGTGATCCTCAGCTCTGAGCCTCCTGCGTATCTAGGATTGCAGGTGTGAGCCACTGGCACGTGGCTTTGCGTGATCTTTAGTGTAACCGCCTTCAAGTCTGTTTTAGGCTGGAGGAGATGGGAGAAAGGCAGGTCTCGCCCTCGGGTGGAGGGTTGGGGCGAGGCATTTTCATTTTAACCTGGAAAATGAAAATCAGGTGTGTTTGTAAGGAGGCGGCCCACAGCGCTGGGAACGAAGCAGGCTGGCCGAGACTGGGTTCCAGCACGTTCTGTCCTAGGGGCGGGCACTTGGTCTCCTTTCCTTTGTGACTTGTGTCTCTGGGTCTCCTAGATGGGTCTCTCCGGAGCGTGGTCTCCATCCGAAGAGCCAGGGCAGCTTAGCAGACCGAGGTCAGCCGGGGCGGGGAATCTTCTAATGGTTTTACAGTGGCTTAGCACATCCGCCTCCCTGCCCCCCGGCCCCCACCCCAGCCTCTTCCCTGCCAATCCCATTCACAAGCCCAGGAGATGACAGGATCCTGCTCACAGCAAGGACAGACGAGGGAGGAAGAGCCCTGCTCCCCGACGCCGTGGGCCGCGATGGGGCAGCAGTTCAGCTGGGAGGAGACGGAGGCGGCTGGAGAGATGGACGTGGCCGAGCTGCAGGAGTGGTACAAGAAGTTCGTGGTGGAGTGCCCCAGCGGCACGCTCTTCATGCACGAGTTCAAGCGCTTCTTCAAGGTCACGGGCAACGAGGAGGCCACCCAGTATGTGGAGGGCATGTTCCGAGCCTTCGACAAGAACGGGGTGAGGACCGGGGAGGGGGGCGGTGGCCAGTCCACGCGGCCCTTCCTATCTCCCTCCTCCCCCATCACCCTGTCCCTCCCCTCTCTGCCCTCTTCTCCCTCCCTTCCCTCCCTGCAGTTCAGCTCTCCTCTCCCCCCCCCCGCCCTTGCTGGGGTTCTGGTCAGGTCCCCCCCTGTGCTGGGGGCGAGAGGGGGGTCCAACCTGAGGCTGTGAAAGTCTTTTGCAACTCTTCATGTCATGGAGGATTGCATGAAATCGCTCAAACCCTTGAGCCCTCCACTAGCACGCGTGGCTAAGGAGATTCGATGCGGTGAGCACATGCGATTGAACATTTCACGCGGTGAAACCTCCCCGGTTATTCAGCTAGCCAGCTCTGGGTGGGGAGCGCACCCATCCCGCCATGGAGGCTGGCCTCACACCCCTGCCTCGGCCCGCACAGCCTCGCCCTCCACGAGAGTCCGTGGGAATGCCGGCCAGGCCCAGCCAGGACGTTGCCCTCAGCAGTGTCAGGCGAGAGCTGCCCTGGGCTCAGAGCCAGCCCCTGCCCTGGCCGAGGCCCCCCGCCGCCCTGGAAGGCAGCAGCCAGCTTCTCGCATTCTAAATGGAACGGCATCAAAACCCAGGGCACAGACGGAAAACGGATTTGCCCCAGGGGCACATCCCCAGGGATCTTGACTCCAAGCCAAGCAAGCGCGCCTACCTGAGAAGGGTTTCATGTATTCGTTTGTTTTGACGCAGGGTCTTGAGATGTAGCCCCCGCTGGCCTTGAACTCAAGATCTTCCTGCTGTACCCTCTGCATGCTAGTTACAGATGTGCAAGCCCTTCTGGCTTGCCATGGGGCCGGGGTGAACGGTGGTTAGGTAAAATATGTTCATTTTGAGAGAAAAAGCTCACTGAATAGCCGAGGCTGGCCTTTCACTCGTCATCCTCCCGTGTCAGCGGGCCACCTGCAGGGGTTATAGACATTTGCCACCATGCCCAACCCAACCCCCGCCCCCCAAATAAAGACATCCCAAGGAAAGTAAGCAAATCCGCATCAGGGCAGTAGGACGAGATTCCGTCTTTGTGCAAGTGTGGGTAAGCAGCACTGTGGAGAAGAAACGCAAGCGTGCGGAGCCCTCCTGGGCCGCCATGCATTCCCAGGGCTGTGTGCTGTGCCGCAGCCGTGCCCGGTGTTAGAGCAGGGAAGAGAGAACCAGACTGGCCTGAGCGGTCCCGGAAGGCGGGCTTCCCGGGGGAGGAGGCCCTGGAGCTGAGTCTGGAGGAGGATGAGAGGCCGGGTGGGGAAGAGCATGCGCAGGGAGTTCACGGAGGCCGGGGGACCTGAGGCCCCGGGAGAAGGGGGATTCTCAGCGGCGCCCACGGCCAATGCAGGACAACACCATCGACTTCCTGGAGTACGTGGCGGCCCTGAACCTGGTGCTGAGGGGCACCCTGGAGCACAAGCTGAAGTGGACCTTCAAGATCTACGACAAGGACCGCAATGGCTGCATCGACCGTCTGGAGCTCCTGGACATCGTGGAGGTCAGCGTCTAGGCGGCCCCTGAGCGGAGCTCAGAGGGCGGCCATGACTCAGAGCCAGCCGGGAACCCCAGGAGGGGGGGGTGAGGGGAAGAGAAAATGGACCCTACTGGAGCAAAGCTGGGCCTCAAGGACAGGAAGATAAGTGAAAAGCTAGGCAACACAATAGTCCCTGACACAAAGCAATAGTCATCGCGGGGCTGGGAATATGGCCTAGTGGCAGAGTGCTCGCCTCCTATACATGAAGCCTTGGGTTCGATTCCCCAGCACCACATATATAGAGACTGGCCAGAAGGGGCATTGGGGCTCAAGTGGTAGAGTGCTGGCCTTGAGCAAAAGAGGCTCAGAGACGGTGCCCAGGCCCAGAGTTCAAGCCCTAGAACTGGCAGTAATAATAATAAGAATAATCACACATGCATATACACAGATATACACAGTATATCTTGCATTGAAAAATTATGATTACATGACACATAGCAAGGCATGGGGGATATCCTAAATCTGAGCTTGCAGAGAAATACTAGAAAATAAGGCCAGGCACACCTGTAACTTACACGGGAGGTAGAGATTATAGGATCAAGGCTCAAGTCCAGCCTAATAAAAATTTAATTAGACCCCCATATTATCCAATAGCTGGTAGTGTGTTCCTACCAGGCCAGCTATGTATGAAGGGTGAAAAGGAGAAACACAATCCCCAAAACAAGAGATGCTGTCTAACAAATAAGGCAAAACCCAAGGGAAAGATAAGAAAGGAAATGATTTGCCTGGCACCGGTGGCTCACGCCTGTCATCCTAGCTACTCAAGAGGCTGAGATCTGAGGATCACGGTTCAAAGCCAGCCCAGGCAGGAAAGTCCAAGAGGCTCTTATCTCTAATTAACCACCCGAAAACTGAAAGTAGCACCATGACTCAAGTGGTAGAGCTCTAGACTTGAGCTCAAGAGCTCAGGGACAGCGCCCAGGCCCAGAGTTCAAGCCCCAGGACTGGCAGAAACAAGAAGGGAGGGAGATGAAAAAGATGGCGTCTCTGTGTTGAGGGAGCATTCAGGCGGGCTTTCCTGCACTTCTGCAACACCTCGACGCCTTCGTATCCTCTTGCTGGTGCGGACACAGGGCAGGGGAGGCCAGCTTTCCCGCTCCAGTCCACACCCCGCCCTCCCCACATCCACCTGACACGGGGCACAGACTCGTTCTCCCTCCCCCGCATCTGCCCTCTCCCTGGGGACCACGGCTGCACCCAAGGGCAATGGCACCGGGTGGGGGGAGGCGGGAAGTCCCCAGGGTGGAACGGGCCACTGAGTGAGGACGGGTGGCTTTGCACTGGGATCTGAGTGTGGGGGGCCCGTGGCGGGGGGTGGCACTGGGGGGTCTGGGTCCCTGGGGCGGAGGTGCAGCACGCAGGGTCTGGTCCCCACAGCCCGGTCTTCTCCCGCAGGCCATTTACAAGCTGAAGAAAGCCTGCCGGGTGGAGCCGGAGCTGGGGCAGCAGGGCCAGCTGCTCACGCCCGAGGAGGTGGTGGACAGGATCTTCCTGCTGGTGGATGAGAATGGAGACGGTGAGGGGGGGGGGGGCCCCAGGGAGACTCCCACCCGGGGACTGGCCACAGGAGCCTGTGGAGGGGATTAAGACCCCTCTGGGAGCTTTACCTCATGCCCGAGATCCTAGCCCCTCAGGAGGCTGTGATCTGAGGATGGCGGTTCAAAGCCAGCCCGGGCAGGAAAGTTCCTGAGACTCTTATCTCCAATGAACCAGAAAAAAAAAAAATCAGACAGAGGAGGCGCGGCTCAAGAGGTAGAGCACCAGCCTTAAGCAAAAGGCTAAGCGAGAGCTCAAGGCCTCGCGTTTGAGCCCCAGGAGATGGCGGATGGAGGTCGGGCAAGCAGGGACAAAGAACAGGAGCCTGGCCGGCCTGGCTTCCGTGCTCAGCCTCTCAGCCTGCTGGGTTTCCAGGTCTGGGAAGCAGGAGTCACAGAGGGACTGAGAGGAGCAGGGGGGTCGCGTGTGAGAACCGGCGTCGGAGGGGTGGCTCTCCTCCAGGGAGCCCCGTCCTGGAACGGAAGAAGAGCCCCCAGGACCGCCCGGCCACCCTGCCTTTCATAGCTGCCCTGGGCCCAGGGGGACAAAGCCCCTCCCCCGCCGGGAGCGGTGGCTCACACCTGGAATCCAGAGTACTAAGGCATCGGGGCGGGGGGGGGGGGGGGGGGACCCTGGTCTGAGGCCGACCCTGGGCAAATATGAGAGACCTTACCTGAAAAATGACCAAGCACGTGGGGCCGGAGCAGAGAGAACCTGAGTTCAAACCCCAGCACCGCCGGGAAAACAATAATAGTAAATAATGGTCATAGATTCCAGGAGGCTCCTGGAGAACCTGAGAGCTTAGGACCTAAGGTGGCAGCCGATTCCCCCGGGAGGGGACGCACCCTCCACCCCACCCCTGCCCGCTCCACCGTGGCCCTCTCTCCCACCCTGCCCAGGCCAGCTCTCTCTGAACGAGTTCATTGAAGGCGCCCGGCGTGACAAGTGGGTGATGAAGATGCTGCAGATGGACGTGAACCCCGGCGGCTGGATCACCCAGCAGAGGAGGAGAAGTGCCATGTTTTGAGCAGTCTGGCGCCTGGCGGACGTCCGTGCCCCTCCCAGGGCTGCTCCAGACTGCCCGGGTTCTCCCAGCCCGGCGCGGCCCCCTCCGGTCCGCCAGGGAGGGACCCGCAATGACTTCTGGGTATGAAGAGGCTCTAGGCTCTTGGCTCCGGGGGGGGGGGGGGGGCAGGACTACATGAACAGGCCGTGATCTCAATGCCCAGTGCTGGCCCCCACCCCCTGCTGTCACTCTACTGGACCCCCCCCCCCGGCCCCACTCTTCTTCATCCGCCACCCTTCCGTGACCTTCCACCCTCCCCAGCCGTGAGCTCAGGGCTGAGAGCGCGGCTCCCGTGCCTGCCACAAGCTCACAGCTCTACAGGATGGGGACACTGCTTTAGCTTGAATTAGGTATTTTTTTTTATGTTACCATACTAAAAAGAATAAAGCCAAGAAGCCCAAGGCTTTCTAAGTGTGGTTGCCCATGTGAGGCTCCTGGAAGAACTTCCAGACGCCCTGTAGAGCCGCGTGCTGGCGGTGGCACCGGGCTCAGGAGGCTGGGATGCGAGCATCGTGGTTCGGAGTCGGCTCTCCAGAACGTCCGTGAGACTCTTGGCTTCCATGAGTCACCACAAAGCTAGAAGCGGAGCGGTGACTCCGTGGGTAGTGGGGGCCAACCTTAAGCAGGACAAGGCAAATGAGAGCTGTGAGGCCCTGGGTTCAGACCCTAGTACCGGAGGAAAAGAAAACAAAGAAATCGGTGTTCGGCTGGGCGCTGGCGGTGCACGCCTGGAATCCTAGCTGCTCTCAGTTCAAAGCCAGCTGAGGCAGAAAAATCCATGAGAGTCTTTTTTTTTTTTTTTCAAGTAAAAAGATGGATTTATTGGGGAAGTAAAAAGTATACTGACCGGCCAGGGTCACGGCCCAGACCCGGGAGCTGGGACCCCGCACCCCGGGCCACGCTCAGGCAAACACTACATGGTCCAAGCTTGCCACACGCAGGTAGCCAATGAGGTTACAACACTGACAGAGGATGCCAGGTCTCATGCAGGTGGCCAATGGAGTTACAATCCCATGAGACTCTTATCTCCACTGAAACTACCCCCCAAATCCAGAAGTGGGGCTGTGGTTCAAGTGGTAAAGCACTGCTAGCTTTGAGCAAAGAAACTCAGGGACAGAGCCTAGGCCCTGAGTTCAAGCCCTAGGACTGCTCCTACCCCCCAAAGCCTATTAATACTGTCTCGCCTGGGACACAGACCTGGCCCACACGGTGAAGGTGAGGAGGAGGAGGAACGCGCTCCAGATTCTCCCATCCACCCTCCGGAGTCCCCACGAGGCACCCAGGGAGAGGAAGCAGGAACCTCAGCGCCTTTCTCTCCCAGGCTGCCCACAGCGCCACCCGCCCCTCTCCCATCTCCGCCGCTCAGGCCCCAGCTGACCTCCCCGTCCAGGGTGGCCCCAGTGTCTCTCCCCTCTGGAGGAACCAGGCCACAGCTGCTCAGCCTGGGCCTCCCCTCGGGGAAGGGGTTCCCTGCAGAGCTGCTCAGTCCCCCGCGGAGGGGTGGCTGTCTGAGTGGGCGAGGCCTGAAGTCCAGGCGGGCAACATCTCAACCGCTGCCGGGGGTCACTGCAGCAGGGGGGGTTTCGGTCAGTCCAGGGGTGGTCAGGTCTTGTGCAGCGAGCTGGGGCCACGAAGGATGGGAGGTGTGAAGGACTTGTGCAGTCTCTTCTAGAAAGAATCCGAGTTTCTGTGGGTAAACGAGACCTCTGCCTTGCCTCCCTCTTTTCTTTCACTATCTGGCCCAGGCCGAGCTCGAGCAAAGCCTGACAGAATGTCTGAAGCCGCGCATGCGTGCACACCCCCCACAACCAGTCCTTACTCGTGATTCAGAGTCACGCAGTTATTCAAATGTCCCATCTTGTCCCCTTGCTATGATTCTACTCTGCGTGTGTGTGTGTGTGTGTGTGTGTGTGTGTGTGTGTGTGTGTGGTGTGTACTGGGACTTGAACTCAGGGCCTCTTGTTCTTGCTTGGGTTTTTTTCCGCTCAAAGCTGGCGCTCTCCCACTTGAACCATACCTCTACTTCTGGCATTTTGCTGATTAAATGGAGATAAGGGACTTTTCTGCCTGCACTGGCTTCAAACAGAGATCCTCCGATCTCAGCCTCCCGGGTAGCTGAGGTTACAGGGGTGAGCCACCAGCACCTAACTCTATACATCTTGGAGGATCTGTGGGTTTTTCTCCTAATGAACCCTAAGAGGTACCCCCTAAAATGGACACAGTGGCCTTTACTGTTTTAAATTTGGTAAAGTATGAACGTATGGGCCACCGATCACTTATTAATAAAAGTGTTCCTGCTTACCTCATGGTCCACATGCGTGTGTGTGTGTGTGTGTGTGTGTGTGTGTGTGTGTGTATCCCAGAGAAGCCAGCCAGCGCCCCCTCATCTCCATGTGCCCCCCTCTTTCAAATTGTGCTGCTGCTTCTCAGGAGCCCGACATTCTTCTCAGCACATTTGATCCGAATGACGCTGGTCTGTGTGTCTCCCACTGGCGTGGGAGTCCTTGAGGACGGAAA
This sequence comes from Perognathus longimembris pacificus, assembly GCF_023159225.1. Lineage (NCBI taxonomy): Eukaryota > Metazoa > Chordata > Mammalia > Rodentia > Heteromyidae > Perognathus > Perognathus longimembris. The sequence goes on from NC_063166.1 coordinate 7,643,752, forward strand.
CCGCCTTCTCTACAGCTAATGTCTAGTCTTAGTACACAACAGGTGCTCAGGAAATGCTTGTTGGAGGAATGAGTTTCGCACACCACACAAGGACAGCTGGGGTCCTGAGAGGACTGACGGCAGTGCCAGGGCTGAAGGGGCGGCCAGTGATTTGTGGGATCCCCTTGGGGGCCCAGGAAGGCCCTCGGGGTTTCCATGCCTAGCAGGGCAGGGGCTGGCAAAGTCCAGGAGGAAGCTGGGAAACGCTGGGCCGGGTGCCAGGGGGGGGGCAAAGGAGGCGCCTGAGGGAAGAGGGGTGCTGAGTGGTGTCCCCCAGGCAGCGGAGCCCACGCGCGGCCCGTCTCCGCTCCCCAACCCTCGTCTGCTTCTCAGCGGCCACCCGCACCCACCAAGGCCAGCAGGGACTGGGATTCGCAGATTCTATACATGAAGACGAGCAGGGCGCCAGGCACCCCGAGGCCCCATCTCCCAACCCGGAGCCGCCCCGCTCAGCCGGCCGCCTGCCCCGCCCCGGCGCCCGCGCCGGCCCCCGCCTCGTCCTGCTCCCCGTTCTGGAGCCGGCGCACGATCCGCGTGAGGTCCAGGCTCCGAGTGAGCGTGTCCAGCAGCATCTGGTCCTTCTGGACGCCCTCCATGAACTCCTCGAGAGACAGCTCCCCTGCAGCACAGGAAGGCGTCACTGGGACCCTGCTCGCTGGAGGGAGGACCCTGCTCACTGGGAGGGAGGACTCTGTTCACTGGAGGGAGGACTCTGTTCACTGGAGGGAGGACGCTTTTCACTGGGAGGAGGACCCTGTTCACTGGTGCGGAGCCCAGAGTTAGACAAAAGGCCTAGGCTGGTAGGCAGAGGATCCTGAGCCCAAAGTCCAATCCAGAAACCTCTAGAAGCCAATTCTGCAGCTGGGGCAGAGGTGGGTAGAGGGGTTGAGCAGGGCCTGGGTCTTCATGCCTCTCCTCTCCTCTTCCTTCCTCTTCTCTCCCCTTCCCTCCCCTCCGCTCTCCTCCTGGCCTTCTCCCCCCTGACTTCTCACTGGCTGAGCCCCCCCCCAGAGCCCCCTGAGCCCCCCGGCCCCCCTGAGCCCCTCCTTGCCCCCTCACCATCCCCATTGATGTCTATCTTGGCAAACACAGTGTCTGTGAACTCCTCGGCGCTCATGCTCAGGTCGCTCCAGGGGTTAATGGTTCGAATGGCCTGGGGGGAAGAAGAGCGAGGAAGTGGGACCATCCGAACTCTGCCTTGGTGGGGGAAGCGAGGGGAGTGACAGTTTGTCTGCCTCCTAAGGGCAGCGAGGAGGGCAAAGCGGAGGTCATGGAGTCCTGGCAGCAGGCAACGGCCGCTTGTAGGACTCGGGGCTTCCCTGGGCACCAGGAGCTCGGGCCCAGCATCCTAGCTACTCGGGAAGCTGGGATCAGAGGATCCAAGTTCAAAGGCAGCCTGGACAGGAAAGTCGTGTTGGGAGTGGAGATGTGGCTCCAGGGGTGGTCGAGCTCGAGGCTCTGAGTTTAAGCCCCCCACACAAGTGGGGCTTCTCGGGTCTCCTGGTGCCAATGAGCAAACCCAAGGCACAGAGGGCCGGTGACAGGGTTCCGATCATGATGTTGTGGGGAGTCGGGCCTGTCACCAGCTCCCTCATCCCAAGTCCCATCTGGACAGCAGCTCGGGGCATTGTCCCAGGTCCCGGGCCCGCCCTCCGCTCCTGGAGTTACCTGGATGATGGTGAGTAGCTCATCTCGGTCGATGCAGCCGTTGCCGTCCACGTCGTAGAGCTTGAAATACCAGCGCAGCTTCTGTTCCACCTTCCCTTTGAGGACCAGGCTGAGCGCCGCCACGTACTCCATGAAGTCGATGTAGCCGTCCTGGGCAAGGGGCGTGGCCACGTGAGGGGGCGGTGCCCAGACCGCCCAGGCCCCGCCCTCGTCGGCCCCGCCCACCGCAGCGCGAGCCCCGTGGCCCCGCCCACTGCCACCCAAGTCCCGCCCCGCAGTCCACCCGGGACCCTCCCCGCCCCCCCCCCACACTCCTGACAAAAGAACTCCAGGTGCTGAGGGAGGGAGGCAGGCACTCCCGGGTGAGGGGTGGGGGAGGCCAGCTGGGTCCCCCCTCTTCCTGGGAGCCCTGCCTGGCCCACCTCTCCCAACATGCGCTGGGTGTGAATGGCCACGGGCTTTCTCTTTGTTTTTAGCTGTCACTCACTGCTCTCCTGTGTTTCAGTTGGAGCCCTTCCTGTGGGGGGGGTGGGGGGGGAGGGCTGGAGGGAGAGGGGGGTGTGAAGAGGGAGAAGGAGGAAGGGCAGATCAGCAGATCCACAGATCCACAGATGATTGGAGATGGGCGCTAACTGGGTCTACTTTTGAAGTTTTTGTTTTTCTTTTTGGCCAGTCCTGGGCCTTGGACTCAGGACCTGAGCACTGTCCCTGGCTTCTCTTTGCTCAAGGCTAGCACTCTGCCACTTGAGCCACAGCACCACTTCTGGCCGTTTTCTGTATATTTGGTGTTGAGGACTCGAACCCAGGGCTTCATCTATACAAGGCAAGCACTCTACCCACTAGGCCATATCCCCAGCCCAACTTTTGGAGCTTTTGACCTTGCTGGGTGCCATTGTAATCCTAGCTACTCAGAAGGCTGAGGTCTGAGGATCATGGTTCCAAGCTCAAGGCAGTAGGTCTGTGAGATTGTAATGTCCAATTAACCAGCAAAACATCAAACCAAAGGCATGACTCACATGGTTAGAGTGCCAGCCTTAACAGAAAAAAGCCAAGAGACAGTGCCCAAGACATGAGTTCAAGCCCAGTGCAGGCACAAATAGGAGAAGAAGAATAGAGGCTCAGAAATGTGGAATGTGGGGTCAGGCCCTGCTCAAAATGGGGTTGAAACCAGGACCTCAGGGCAGATGGTAGTGAAGAGAACGCGAGCTGAGACTCCCAGTCAGGAAAAGTGGGAGCGTGGCGGTTCTGGGGAAGTGGGCAGAGTGTGGAGGAGGCCGGGGGGGGGGGGGCGGGGAGAGGTGGGGAGCTTGATTTACTTCCGGTGGAAAGGAAAAGATCGGGTCTGCATGTGACAAACCTGGAAGAGATGGCCCGAGATTCAGGTGACCAAACTACAGGGCACATGGCTGCCCTTCCTGTGGCGCCTCTGTGAATGCCAGAGGGCTTTCTGTGGGCGTGTGGGGACCCACAGGCTCTCTTGGCGCGCAAGGAAACTAGAAGTGAGGAGCCTGCTGCTGTCCGGGCCCCTGCAGAGAGCCCTCCGCCACCAGGCCATTGCCCTTTGGGCTGTCGCTCAAAGCCCTTAATCCGCTTTGGCCCCATAACCCCGTGCTCAGGGGTTTTAAATAGCCAGGGAGCAGTGTCCCTCACCCTGCCCCCACGTTGGTGTCTGGACCCCTGGACGGCACTGGGGGGACCTCACTGTGCCTGCAGTGGGCACGTGCCAGGCATCCTCTCGACCACGTTACGAGCTACCATCACCTCACTGGATGATTTATCCCAAATAAAGGGAAGATTGCAACAAACACGAACCAATCTCCTTGACCAATCCACCCAGAGAAGTTGAGGCCCAAGAGGGGACAGAGGGAGAAAACTGGGGTCCGAAACTCCCTTGGCCTGTCCATACAGAGCTGGGAAACATCTGGCCCTTGAACTCCATGAGGTCTCCAAATCGTTTGGTAGATGACAGGACAGCCTGCCCTCCGCCTGTCCGCTGTGGCCTGTCCACTTGTACTGATCATTTCTTTCTTTTTTTCTTTTTTTTTTGCCAGTCCTGGGGCCTGAGCTCTGTCCCTGACTCCTTCATGCTCAAGGCCAGCACTCTATCACTTGAACCACAGCATCCCTACCAGCTTTTTTTTCTTTTTTTTTTCAGTTTACGTGGTGCAGAGGAATCGAACCCAGGGCTTCCTGTATGCTAGGCAAGCACTCTACCGCTAAGCCACCTTCCCAGCCCTGTACTGATAACGTCATAAGGCCACAATGGCCACTTCCGCCAGCTGCCCTTGCCCAGGGCAGTTACTCAGGGATGCATGCAAGTTGACCTTCAACTTGACCTCCACAGGGACCATCAGACTCCCTGGAGAAGAGGTGGGCTGAGTGAGGTCACTGGGTGTTTGGGGACAGCCCCAGGTGAGCCAGGCCCACAAGGCCGTGCGCCCACTCGGGGGGCCCTGTGGGGCCTGTGGTCCTTGCGTCAGCGCCGCACCCAGCGCCAGCAAGGATGGAGGCCCTGGCTCGCAGTAGTGCCCCACGGCACGTAGCCAGGCGGAGGACGCTATGGACTCGGCCCATCACCCTGCCAACCTGACGCCCTCGCCGTCTCCTCCCACGGAACGAGCAAGGGCGTCTGCGCTCAGAGAAATCAAACTCTGCCTGGATCACATTCTTCGTGTCCAATGGAGGAACCAGCGTATGAACCGAGTGGCTGTCTCCGGACACTTCAGGTCTCTCTCCCCAGGCTGCTCAAGCTTCCAGAAGCATCTCCTGGGGGGCCCCCCCACATCCCATCCCCAGCCTCCTAGGCCCGGCCCACCTTGTTGAAGTCAAAAGTCTCGAACATCTGCTCCACGTACTGGCTGGCCGAGGGGCTGAGGTTCTTGAGGCCGAAGAACTGGCGGAACTCGTAGAGGGTGAGCTGGCCCGAGGGGCACTCCACCATGAACTTCTTGTACCACTGGTGGCACTCGGTGCTGCTCAGCTCCTCCACCGACTTCCCCTCCATCACGTTGCCCATGGTCCAGTCTGCCCCGTCCCTCTTCCTGCTACCTTTCTTCCCCGATGGAGACTAGGCCTGAAAACGGGCCTGCCTCTCTCTCTCTCTCTCTCTCACAGAATCCGATGTACTGTCACGAGAGGGTGGGCAGAGAGAGGATGGGGGCGGTCCCCACACGAGCCAGGGGCCCGGTGGTAAATGTCACCCCCCGAATCCTTGCAGCCAGCAGAGACTGCGCCAGGAGGAGCAGAAATGGAGTAAGTTCAGGGTGGCAGAGCCCCGATTACAGCCCAGCGCAGAGCGGGAGGCCAGAGGATTTCCTTCCCCAGCTGGCAGCCTCCTAATCCCTTCTTATCCAGCCCCGGGGTGGGGCTTGGGGTGTGGGGGCAGGAGCCCCTCCAATTCTGTGACCTCTGTGACCTTCTTATCCTATTTGGGATAGGTTCATGATGTTCTGGAATCTTACACACACACACACACACACACACACACACACACACACACACACACACACACACATCTTCCTTCCTTTCTGACCAGAGGGATGGAGAGGCCTCATCTGACTGTGAATCTGACACCTTCTGCAGGGCAGGGGGTGGGGGGCACTGGTGGTGTTCCCGGTGTCCTGGGTGTGTAAGGGTGTAAGAATGCAAGCACAGGTACTCCCAGTCGTTCCTGAAAAGCTCCCGGAACAAGTATTCCCTCTGCTGCCTTTTTTTTTCTTCTTCTTGGTGGGGTACTGAGGTTTGAAGTCAGGGCCTCATGCTCTCGCTTGGTTTTTTCCACTCGACTGGTGTTCTACCGCTTGAGCCACAGCTCCAGTTCGTGTTCTGTTGGTTAACTGGATTAGAAGAATCTCAGGGACTTTTCTGTCTGGGCTGGCTTTGAACCATAATCCTCAGATCTCAGACTCCCGAGTTGCTGGGATTACAATCCTGAGCCACTGCAATTGACTCAAGGGGAGAACTTTTTTTTTTTTTTTTTGATTGGTTGTAGGGCTCCAACTCAGGGCTTGGGTGCTGTCCCTGAGCTTTTGAGCTCAAGGCTAGCACTCTACCACTTTGACCCACAGCTCTATTTCTAGTTTTCTGGTGGTTAATTGGAGATTAGAGTCTCACGGACTCTCCTGCTCAGGTTGGCTTCGAACCCGCAATCCTCCGATCTCAGCCTCCTGAGTAGCCAGGATGACAGGCGTGAGCCACTGGTGCCTGGCTAACTTCTGAACTTTTTGGTGATTCAGAATGAACACAGGCATTCACAGAGGATAGTTATGTTGAATAAAGAAACCAAACAGGGCTGTATTGCTTCTATTCTGCCTGAAGGGTGGACCTGGGGTGAACAAGGATTGGGGCCTCCCGGCTTTGGTCAGGCTCTCTAGACCATGGGGGGCGGAGGCTTCCTGATTCTCATCTCCCCATTCAACAACACTGACAGTGCGCCAGGGTGTTGTGTTCGTTTCCTTTGCAGCGTCACAAATCGCCAGGAGGTCAGCAGTTGAGGCCACGCACATTCCTCGCAGTCTCCCACGCTGCTCTCTGCACCACGGAGCTGTGTTTTCATCTGGAAGCTCCACTGGGGAAGAGCCCACCTCCACCCATTTGAGCTGCGGGCAGCATTTCCTTCCTCACAGCTGTGGGGCCGAGGCCCCCCACTCTTTGCTGATGTCTGGAGGACACTGGAAAGTCAGCGAGCTTGTGATCTCTAGAGGCCACCACAACTTGTGGCGGCCTGGGTGTCCGCAGCCTGCCTGAGCATTTCCTCAAGCCGTCCACGAGTCTCCTCCATCCTACCGGGTTATAGAACCCGGCTTACTCAAGGATGTGGTGACCCATAGCCCCCACCACGTTCTGTGGGTTCACTGCCAGCCACAGGCCTTACCCACACTCCAAGGGAGGGGCGGAACCAGAAGGGGATGGATGACAGGAGGTGGAATCACTGGGGTCACCTTAGGTTGTGAGGGTGGGGTAACGAGACATGACAATCCCTTTCAAAATTTCAAGCAGCTGTCTTGCCAGCCGGCCATTGTTCTATTCATTTCTGTAGTACCCCAACACCTCATATCATACATAGCCAGGAGCTGGTGATTCTGTTCCATACATTTCTCATGCAGCCAGCTGAGCCTCAGGAGGCAGGCCTCCAAGAGACACCCCCCGCCCCCCTCCCCGCTCCTGAAACCGGTCCCCATGGATTGGCTCACCTTGCCTTCTGGCTCCCAGCCAAGCTCATCTAATACTCGGCATGACAGGAAGGCTGGAGACAGCAGCAGAGAAGCGTGGCTATGCCTTGTCCTCACCTGTTCAGTGCTGCCCGCCCCCCCCCCCGAGTCTGGAGTTGAAGTGGGGGGTGGTTTACCCTGCCTTCAGCCCCAGCCCTCGCGGCTTCACTTTGCCAGCTCCTTCACTGAACCCAGCAAGAATGACAACCGTATCCCTCTTGTTTCAGGTTTGGGGGTACATGGCTGTTTCCCCAACTATTCCCATTTCCCACTTTCTAGTCCTCTCATCAAATGCTCCTCAGTGATCTCCGCCCCCCCCCCAATTATTATTCTAACTTTTGCAGTCCTGGGGCTTGGACTCGGGGCCTGAGCACTGTCCCTGCCTTCTTTTTGCTCAAGGCTAGCACTCTACCACTTGAGCCACAGCACCACTTCTGGCTTTTTTCTATCTATGTGGTGCTGAGGAATCGAACCCAGGGCTTCCTGCATGCTAGGCAAGCGCTCTACCCTTAGGCCACATTCCCAGCCCTTGGTGATCTTTTTGAAGGTAGCAATGGACTGAGCAGAGCAATCATCCATCACCAGCTTCTTTGAACAGAATCCTTTGACTGCACCACCAAGGTTGGCCTGAGGGGGTGCACATGCTCCCCAAGGTTGGGGTGGTGGCTCTGCTGGGGGAGTTGAGAACTGGCGGTGGGCCCTGGCTGCACCCCACATACAGGCCCTTGGGAGATGGAGATGTTTCCTGTCTGCATCTTTGTATCTTAAGTACTAGGTTAACAGCACTGGAGGGAGACTGACTTAACGAATGAATAAACTCTGATTAGACAGAGACAGGTAATGTGTCTTTATCTCCACTTCTCAAAATCCCACTAAAATGGCAGTAAATGCATTTCCTCTTCAAGAAAGCTAAGAGTCCACAGAGGTAAAGAGGACAACAGACAAGAAGTTACTAAAATGCTGGGCAGCAGCGAGAAAAGCGGTAGCCACGTTACCAGAGGGAAGAGATCAGTATTCACAATGTTGCTGGGCGCTGGTGGCTCACGCCTATAATCCTAGCTACTCAAGAGGCTGAGATCTGCCAGTCCTGGGGCTTGAACTCAGGGCCTAGGCTCTGCCCCTGAGCTGCTTTTGCCCAAGGCTAGCGCTCCACCATTTGAGCCACAGCGCCACTTCCAGCTTTTTCTGCTTATGTGGTGCTGAGGAATCGAATCCAGGGCTTCATGCCTGCTAGGCAAGCACTGTACCACTAAGCCACATTCCCAGCCTCTCAAGGACTTTTCTACCCAGGCTGATTCCAAACTGTGATCCTCTGATCTCAGCTTCCTGTGCAGGTAAAATCATGAGCCAGCAATGCTGTGGCTAGTCCCAGTATGAATTGTGATTCCAAGAATGAGAGGGGCCACGTGTGCTCAAGGGGGCCGGTGACATTGACTGGCTCTCTGGCCAGATGTGAACCATTTGGAGGTACATGCCATTTCTGTGGTGTCAATTTTCTCATCACTTCCAGTTTCATGAAATTGCTAAAGCCGTTGGAGTTGGGAAGACACTGGCACAGTCAAGTTTTACTCTGCACTGACTCCAGAACTGCATGGAGTCACCCCGCGATCGGGGCTCCCTCAGGCCTATCAGCCTCTGCCTCCACACCCCTTCCTCTCTGACTCTTTTTTCCCTGGTCATGGGACTTGACCTTGGGGCAGGAGTGCTGTTCTGAGCTCTTTCTGCTCAAGGCTAGCGCTCTACCACCTGGAGCCATAGTGCCACTTGCAGTTTCTGGTGGTTTGTTGGGGATGAGAGTCTCAGAGTCTTCCCAGCCTGGGCTGGCTTTGAACTGTGATCCTCAGATCTCAGCCTCCTGAGTAGCTAGGATGACAGACATGGAGCCACTGGCGTTCTGCTTTCCTCCATAACGCTTGACCCGTGAGTCCTGGAGTGGGCTCTTTTGAGCCAGAGAGCCCCTCAGTGCCAACCACAGACAGGGAGGCCATGTCACAAAGAACTGGGGACCCTCTTTAGAAGATGGCAATTGCTCCCCAAAGCTCCCCATTTTACGGTGACTACTCCACCCTGGGATATGCGGACCCCCAGAGCCCGGGGTCCTGGTCCGTTGATGAATCTTCGGAGGGGTTCCCAGGCCTGAGTAGCGGGAATGAAGTCCTCAGCATGGGCTGAGAACCAGGCTGCGTGATCTTGGGGGGAGGAGGTGGGGGCCACTCTTAAAAAGCCAGAAGGCTGCAAGCTCCTCTGGGCACAAACACGCTGAGCCGCATCTCCTGGCTTCAGCGTACCCACCTGCGGCCCCCGCCATTCAGATGCCAAGAAAACAAAGAAGAAAGTTTAATTGCTTCTGGGGAGACACCTGTTGCGGTGGTTGGCAGGGAGGCCTGGCACAGCTGGCTAGCCAAGAGAGATGCTGCTATTCCAGGAGGCCCTTGTGACAGAGGGCCCCGCTAGGGCCGAGGTCATGGGGTGAGGGTGAGGGTCAGAGGCTTCCTGCTGGTCTGGGCCTAGGTGCGCCACAAGACCAGGTTGGCAGGCGGTACGTCGAAGCGCTTGCGGGTGTGGTCAGTGTCCCTGCGGTACAGGTAGCCGCAGGTGGGCTTCTGCAGTGTGTAGAAGGGGTTCAGGGAGTTGGAGTACTGGGAGGTGTAGAAATGGAACCTGAGCTTGTCCGGGTTCTGCCCCCGAGGGTCCACCACGACCGGCACGTAGGCCGCGGCCAGGCACTGCTGGCGGTCCTGCATCCATGCGCGCGGCAGCGGGGAGGGCATGGGCTTCAGCTTCCGGCCCGATGATGCTGCCTTTGGACATTGGTCCCGGCCTGAGGGTTTCTGGGAGTCCTGAGGAGGGAGGGAAAGAGGAGGGTAGAGTTGGACAGGGTGGGGCCTTCATAGCCCCTGGCCTGACCCTGCTGCAGACCCTCACCTACTGGCCAGATGCACCTGCCAGCTCACAGAGGCCGGAACTGGCCCCCACAGGGACCCCCCTCTTCCCCAGGCCACCGGTCTGGCCTCTCCCCTGCCCCCTTAGCTTAGCTTCCTAGCCAGTCCCTCTGCTCCCCAGTTTTGTACCCACCTAGTCTGAGCTCCTACTGCCCCAGACTCATGCTTCGGTATTTATAGGCCACGTTGCTGGATTGTTCTTAAAGCCTCTTTTGTTCACTACTTAGAAAGTAAAAGCCAAAGTCCCCCAGCTAGAATATAGGATGCTCTCCAGCTCCCTACTCATCCTGTGTTCTGGCCACACTGGTTTGGTGCCAGCCCCCCCTTTTTTTTGGTCAGTCAAGGGGCTTGAATTCAGGGGCTGGGCACTGTTCCCGAGCTCTTTTTGCTCAAGGCTAGTGCTCTGCCACTTTGAGTCACAACCCCACTTCTGGTTTTCTGGTGGTTCATTGGAGGTAAGAGTCTCATGGTCTTTCATGCCTGGGCTGGCTTGGAACCATGATCCTCAGCTTTCAACCTCCTGAGAGGCTAAGATTACAGGTGTGAGTCACAGGTGCCCGACTTTTTTGTGCCAGTACTGGAGCCTGCACTCAGGTCCATGTGCTCTTGCCTGGTTTTTTCACCCAAGGCTAGTGCTCTACCACTTGAGCCACTGCTCCACTTCTAGCTTCTTGCTGACTAGAGCTAAGAGTCTCACAGTGTTTCCTACCCAGGCTGGCTTTCAACCTGAATCCACAGATCTCAGCTTTCTGAGTAGCTAGGATTACACGTGTGAGCCACCAGCACCCAGCTCTTCATATATATATATGTTTTAATCCAGTCCTGGGAACTGAACTCAGGGCCTGGGCACTGTCCCTGAGCTTCTTTGGCTCAAGACTAGCACTCTACCACTTGAGTCCCAGCGCCACTTCCAGCTTTTTCTATGTGGTGCTGAGGAATCAAATCCAGGGCCTCATGCATGCTAGGCAAGTGCTCTACCACTAAGCCACATCCCCAGGCCTCTTCATCCATTTTCTTACCCTTGATTTTACCAGCCTCTCAAATTCTCCACCTTTTACTTCAACCCAAGACATTTCAGGAGTGTTCAATAGATAGAATCCAGTTCAACTCCTCTGGATTCCGGAGAGGACAGCTCATCTGCTGACCAGCCAGCCCCATTCCATTTCAGAACATCCACATTGTTACCAAACCCACCCCCTGCCCACCACTCCCCATCTCCCCCCCCACCTTCCCTGCAAGATTGTGCACTGGGTCTGCCCACTTCTAGAGACCCCATCCCCACAATGACCCCACGGTACTGACATCTACTGACTCCACCATTATTCCTCTTCCTCTTCTTCATTTACTTCTCTTTTTGTGCTAGTCTGGAAGCTTGAACTCAGGGCCTGGGCCCTGTCCCCGGGCGTTTTAACGGTAGAGTGCTTGCCTTGCATGCATGAAGCCCTGGGTTCGATTCCTCAGCACCACATACACAGAAAAGGCTGGAAGTGGTGCTGTAGCTCAAGTGGTAGGGGGCTAGCATTGAGCAAAAAGAAGCTCAGGGATAGTTCCCAGGCCCTGAGTTCAAGCCCCAGGACTGGAAAAAAAGAAAAGATTTGTTTTAGGATTCTGGGATGCCTGTGGCTCATTCCTGTAATCTTAGCTACTCAGAAGGCTGAGACCTAGAGGATAATGGTTCAAAGCTAGCCCAGACAGAAAATCCACAAACCCTATCTCCGATCAACTAGCCAAATGCGGGAGTGAAGGCATAGCTCAAGTGGTAGAGTGCCAGCCATGAGTGAAAAAGCCAAGCAAGATCATGAAGCCCTGAGTTCGAGCTCCAGTACTGATATATATACACATACAAAAAAAACAGTTGCAGATCTAGAAAGCCACTGAGGTGATGAAGGTCCCATGCATCCATCCTCTGAGCCACCTGCTGCGGGAAAGTCCTAGCCAGTTTGATTACCAACCCCTCCCCCCCCCCGGGGACATCTACCAACCAACCTCCCACATAATCCATTCCATAATGAGCCTTCCAACGAGGTGGGCGTGGGACAAGAGTCCTCTGCCTCTTTGGTGAGCTAGCATTTGGGATAAAGATGCCTTCCTTGCCTGGTGCTGGTGGCTCATCCCTGTCTTCCTAGCTATTCAGGAGGTTGAGATTTGAGGGCCCTGGTTCGAGGCCAGGTCTGGGCAGGGAAGTCCATGAGACCCTTATCTCCAATTAAACACCAAAAAGCCAGAAGTGGAGCTGTGGCTCAAGGGCAAAGCACAGCCTTGAGCAGAAAAGCTCAGGGACAGCACCCAGGCCCTGACTTCAAGCCTCATGACTGGCACCAAAAGGAAGAAAAGACAAGAAAAACTTTCCTCCTCCATACCTCATCTCAGGAGTTAACTGGCCTGTCACGCACTGAGCAGCCTTGCTGGGAGAAACAAGGTTGTCACACTGAGAGTCACGCAGGTATGTTGTGACTTCCCGCTGCTTCTTGTTTTTGTTTGGCAGTTACTGAGGCTAGAACTCAGGGCCTCACACTTGCTCGGCGAGCTCTTCCACTTGAGCCAAGCCCTTCGTCCTTTCCCTTTTGCTGTTAGATAAAATCTTGTTAACTTTCCCTATCTACACTTGAATCAAGATCGCCCTACCTCTGCCTCCCAACTAGCTGGGGTTACAAGTGTGTGTTCTGTGCCTAGCCTCCCCTTTGGTTTGACACCCTGGGTCCTAATGTTTGTCTTTCCCCAGTCCCAAGGCATAGCCTGGGATCCGACCACCTCCATCCTTTGTCCTAGCCTAGGAGCCCAGTGATAAGAGTGAAAAGAGGCAGAAGCTGCAGAATGGTTGGGGAAACTGCCCAGATGCCCCAACAAGGGAAAGACAATGATCACACACACACACTAATTTCCAGGCCCCAGCCACTCAGTAATGCAACACCTCCTGAGGGCTGCAGATGATTTCAGAGAAGACCCTGAGGCGCAAAGAAATCAAAGCATCCGTCTGAGATCACACTGTTTGTGACATGGCTGTCAAGCCCCAGGATTCAGGCAGGAGGCTGATTCCAGCACTGGCCTACCCGCTGCACCGCAGCCCAGCTCCTGGCCGGGGTCCCCTGCCCTGGGACCTCTGTCACTTGCTGCTGTGACTGCCACACATGGGCCCCTCGGCCCCTCCCGGGACATGGAGCTGCGGGGCGTCCACTGAGGGGGGTGGAAGAGAAGCACGAGGAAGAAGAAAACAAGAAGGGCACAGCCAGGCGCTGGTGACTCGCGCCTGCCAGCCCAGCTACTCAGGAGGCCGGGATCTGAGGATCACCCTCTGAGGACCCCAGGCTGGGCAGAAACGTCCAGGAGACTATCTCCGGTGAACCACCAAAGAGCTGCAATGAAGCTGTGGCTCAAGTGGTAGAGTGCTAGTCCTCAGGATAGCGTCCAGGCCCTGTGTTCAAGCCCCAGGACTGGCACAAAAGGAAACAAAACAAGTGACTTCTCTCTAGTGGGAAGCCTTGTGTTAGCAGCCCCTGGGCGGGGCGACTGGGCCCCTAGCACCTGGGGCAGTAGAATGAGCCCCACCCTGCCATCGATCCGGCCGCCCCGCCCTTCCAGGCCAGGCTGCACCCCTAAGCTTCCTGTGGGAAGTGGGGATGAGGAGGCCGCCTGCGGGTGGGCTGTGGGGATGGTAGCGGCCACGCACTCCGCTTCCTGGTGAGGCTGGCTAACTTGGGGTCTGGATTCAGCTCCGGATCAAAATGCCAACTTCCCCTGGCTAGCTGCTGGATCTCTGGGTAAATGATAACCCTCTGTGCCTCCGTTTCCCCCCCCCCCCCGACCCCCCCCCCCATAGAGTTACCCAGAGGGCCTCCTGCGCTATTCCAGGTGAGTGCCCGGATGTGGGCCAGTGCTCTGCAGGGCAGAGCAGGAGGCACGCTGCCCGAGGCGAGCACGGAGGGGCCAGACAGCGCTGGACGGTAGCCCCCCTCCTCGCCTCAAGGACACAGGCAGTGACGGTGGCCAGCAAGAGAATGTGTCAGGCAAGGGCCCAGCACCGCAGCCTTTGTAAGAGGCCTCAGTGAGGCTGGCTGGGGCCTTCGTCCTCCTTCCTGCCCAGTTCCACGTCGTAGGGCCCTGGCTGCCTGGCTCCAGCCCTGCGACGCCACCTTACCTTGAACATACTTGGCCTGGGCCTCCCTGGATGGTAAGGTGGAAGTTCTGGTGGTATGGGGCTCAGGGGTGGGTTCTGGGCGTGTTAAGGCCAGGGTTGGGGGAGGGCATTGTGATGTCTCTTTACAACACAACCCCCTCTATCTTCCTAAACAGACTTGGGGGCCAGGTTGGGAAATGACGACACTTCCAGGCCTGGAAGGGCCTAGAAGCCTTGACATTGGCTCACGCGGCATTTACTTAGAGTGTGCACACTATAGGACAATTGGGGAAAAAAATCATCCAAACTAGCCAGGTACCTCCAGAAATTCTAATGTCTCTTCGGGCTCCCAACATATCATAAGAAGTCACTGGCGGAACCAGGCGCTGGTGGATTACACCTATCTTCCTAGCTACTCTGGAGGCTGAGATCTAAGGACCAGGGTTGGAAGCCAGCCCAGGCAGGAAAGTCTGTGCGACTATCTCCAATTAACCAGGCCAGGAGTGGAGATGCAGCTTAGAGAGCCAGCTTTGAGCTAAAACAGCCAAGCGAAAGCACGAGGCCCTGAGTTCAAGCCTGGCACACCAAACAAGGCACTGGCAGGGCTGGGAATGTGGCTTAGTGGTTAGAGCGCTTGCCTAGCATACATGAAGCCCTGGGTTCGATTCCTCAGTACCACATATACAGAAAAAGCTGAAAGTGGCGCTGTGGCTCAAGTAGAGTGTGAGCCTTGAGTAAAAAAGAAGCCAGGGACAGTGCTCAGGCCCTGAGTTCAAGCCCCAGGACTGGCAAAAAGAAACAAAAAGGCCCTGGCAGAGAGCAGCGCCAGGCCTAGCCAGCTCCTCCCTGCTCCCATCCCATGGGCCTGGCCACCCACTGGGTGGATGAACATGGGCTGTGGCAGGCCCTGAGGGTGGGCAGATGGAGGGAGGACTGGCTCTCCTGAGCTCGCCCCACTCACCTCTACCGCTCCATCTCCCTCCTGTGAGCTTTCCTTTATGCAATAGCTAGCTTTCTGAGCCATTTTTTTTTTTTGTATGTGTATGCCGATCTTAGGACTTGAACTGGGGGCCTGGGTGCTGTCCCTGACCCTTTGTCCTCAAGGCTAGCAGCTCTACCAGTTGAGTTATGCCTCCACTTCCAGCTTTGTTCTGGTTAAAGGAACCCAGGCTGGCTTTGAACCATGATCCTCAGATCTCAGTCATGGCACATGCTCATCCCTCTCCTGAACTGTATGGAACAGGAGTGAGGAAATGGATGGAGGGAGGGATGGGTAGATGGACAGCCATCTGGCTAGTAAGAGGATGGGTGGTGGGTGGTGGTTGATGATCATTGTATGGAGGGCAGGGGGCAGTTCCAGGAGCGAGGCTGCTTGAAAGGGCACTCCCGCTCTAGCCTTTTACTAGACTGTGACTGTGGGCAAATTGATTGGCTCTCTCTGCTTGTTCCTTCATCTGTGAAGTGGGTCCCTCTACCTAACAGGGCTGGGAAAAGCATTTAAGGCCCTGTCCAGCTGGGCGCTGGTGGCTTCCGTCTGTCATCCTAGCTACTCAAGAGGCTGAGATCTGAGGATCATAGTTCAAAGCCAGTCCAGCCAGGAAAGTCCTTGAGATTCTGATCTCCAGTGAATCACCAGAAAACCAGAAGTGGCTCTGTGGCTTAAAGTGGTAGAGCGCTAGCCTTCAGTGAAAGAGCTCAGGGACAGCGCCCAGGCCCGGAGTTCAAGCCCCATGACCACCACCACCAACAACAACAAAGACAGCACCCAGCACAGAGTAAGTGCTGTAAGTGTTAGCTGCTGTTATGTGTGTGTGTGTGTGTGTGTCAGGGGGGTAAGTTTTGTAGGTAGATGGCTGAATGGGCGCCCTGTCCTCATCTTCAAAACCTAGGCCAGCACTGCCCTTGGGCCCTGACTTCCCAACTCCACACCTACACGGGTGGCACTTGCCACAAGGTCAGAAACCCCACAGGTGGGAGTGATGGAGGCTGGATTCTTCCTGGGGTTACCAAGGGTGGTGAGGCCGGGCCAGGAATGCAGAGGCAGAGCCAGCCGGAGCCCTCTGCCCTGTCTCACTGGCTCGGCTGGGCCTGGCCTCATTCATTTCCTTCCTGGCACTCATCAGCACTGACTGTTGGTGACAGGGTAGACATGGGGGGGGCGGGTGGATTGGAGGATGAGGTGTTTGTGGCTTATGCGGCCAGGCGGGCCTAGATGTCACATCTCTATGGCAATTTCTGAGGAGGCTGGAAGGAAGAGGTTGGCCTCCAGCTGGGGGGGGGGGGGCAATGAGGTCTCTCTCCTGCCTCCACTCCGGGCTTCTGGCAAGAGTCCAGGAGGCTGGCAAGGGTTTGGGGGACAGGAGCCCCAATTCAACACATGTCAGACTTTGTCTCAGGGGAAAGGTGCTGGGCTGGCAGCCAGCACAACCCCTGTGACCTGCAACCCTGCCGCCCGCTCTGGGCCCCAGACTCCTAATCCATACTTGAAGATGTTGGCTTCCTCCAGCTGGGAAGGGGCAGCTCGGAGGTGCAGGGTTCCTGTTATGTCCCGAGGCCTGGGAGCTGCATTCCGAGCCGGGCCCTGCCTTCTGAGCCGTAGAACTCCAGGAGGCAGTGACTGGGAAAATCTTAGCAAGGCCTGGCTAGAATGGCCACAGCTATCCTATTTCATATGTAAATAGCTTAAAGGCTGAGATAGGACTGGGGTTCAAGGCCCTAAGTTTGATCCCAGCACAGAAAAAAAAAGAAAAAAAGAAAAAAAGAAAAAGGAAAGGCCAGGTGCTCGTGGCTCATGCTACTGAAGAAGCTGAGATTGGAGCCAGCTGGGGCAGAAAAGTCAGTGAGAGCCAGGTGCCAGTGGTTCACACCTGCAATCTTAGCTACTCAGGAGACTGAAATCTGAGGGTCATGGTTCAAAGCCAGCCCAGGCATGGAAGTTGGTGAGACTCTTTTTTTTTTCTTCTTTTTGGCAGTCCTGGGGCTTGAACTCAGGGCCTGAGTACTGTCCCTGGCTTCTTTTTGCTCTGGCTTCTTTTTGCTCTGCCACTTGAGCCACAGTGCCACTTCTGGCCGTTTTCTATATATGTGGTGCTGAGGAATCGAAACCTAGAGCTTCAAGTATATGAAGCAAGCACTCTTGCCACTAGGCCATATTCCCAGCCCCAGTTGATGAGACTCCTTTTTTTTTTTTTTTTTTTTTTGGCCAGTCCTGGGCCTTGGACTCAGGGCCTGAGCACTGTCTCTGGCTTCTTTTTGCTCAAGGCTAGCACTCTGCCACTTGAGCCACAGCGCCACTTCTGGCCGTTTTCTGTATATGTGGTGCTGGGGAATCGAACCCAGGGCCTCATGTATACGAGGCAAGCTCTCTTGCCACTAGGCCATATCCCCAGCCCCTGATGAGACTCTTATCTCCAATTAACCACAAGAAAACTGGAAGTGTGGGGCTGGGAATATGGCCTAGTGGTAAAGTGCTCGCCTCGAAAACTGGAAGTGGTGCTGTGGCTCAAAGTGGTAGAATGCTAGACTTGAACAACAACAAAAAGCTCAAGGACAGTGCCCAGGCCTTGAGTTCAAGCCCTATGACTGATTAAAATAAGTCAGTGAAACTCATCTCCAATTAACCAGCAAACAGCTTGAAGTGGAGATGTGGCTCAAGTGGTAGAGTGCTAGCCTTGAGTGACAAAGCCAAGCTTGACAAGTCCTGAGCGTAAGTCTCAGTACACACACATGCACGCGCGCACGTGCGCACACACACACACACACATTCTGACCTCTGGACCTTCTCTGCCTGGGTTCAGATCCCACCTCTGCCACTTGTCAGCTGTGTGAGTGGCACAAGACACTTGTTCTCTCCCCGATGGCTTATGGTGAGCAGTAGCCGCGGCTGGGTGGGTGCCAGGGTTGAGTTACGCTGACACTACTCTGCACTGTAGACTTGGCTGCTTCAGGCCTGGGGGAGGCCTCACTTCTGACCTCCCCGCGCCTCCTCAAGCGTGACTCATTTCACGTCCACACCTCACAGGGAGCGTTTGGGAAGCCCGGGGAGGACTCCCTACCCCCCTCCGCCCCGCTGGCCCTCTGAGCTCCAACAATGTTAGGCAGACGGTTGCAAGCACCTGGCTCTTGCTGGGCTCTAAGTAGGCCCGCTTCGGTGGATGTTCTCGCTAACCCTCTTTACTTGAGTGACCTGGACATTCTGCCTCAACTCTCTGATCTTTATTTGTCCTTTGTTGTAGCTCAAGCGCAGAAGGCTGAGCTGTTCTTTCTCCTGCTTTGTGGTGTGTGATTATCATGGTTCCGCGACGGCTTCCGCTCACATCTATTCATTTATTTTCTCCTTTATCTCCAGTCTCCAACTCCACTCAACACCTTCGTAGCCAGAGGCAGCCGTCCCTGTGGACTTAATGAGTATCTGCTCGCTCTTGTGTTCTTGCTACATAGATACTGTTGTTTTGTGCGCAGGTAGTTTTCATTTACATAAGTGGTATTGTATATTTTAGATCTTGTTCTCTTGTTGACTTTCGTTACTCGGAGCTGTTCTGGAGATTTTATCCTGCCCAGCTGCTTCTGAAGAGCTGTCTGTGTGGCTGGGGAAGCGTCTCCTTCCTTGCTTCGGACTCCTCAGGGTCCGCATGGACCACCCACATCTGACCTCTCAGCTCCCTGGGGGACCCCCCCCCCAGGTGCCCCCAACTCCCTGCCCCTGAAAACCAGCTTTGCAACAATACTACATGCAGGCTCCGGGACTGGGGCTTGAACTTGGGGCTTGGACACTGTCCCTCAGCTTTTTCGCTCACGACTGGCACCGCCTGAACCGCCTGAACGTTTACTTTCAGCTTTTTGCTGGTAATTGCAAATGAGTCTCATGGACTTCCCCGCACAGGCTGGCTCCGAACCGTGATTCTCAACTCTCAGCCTCCTGCGTGGCTAGGATTGTAGGCGTGAGCCTCGGGGGCTGCCTGCATTTCATTTTGAGGTGGGACCTGCGTCCTCCGTGTTGACCAGGCTGGTCTGGAACTCCAGGGCTCACGTAACCCTCCGGCCTCAGCTCTGGGGTCTGGGGCCGTAAGGAACTGTGGCCAAGCCCAGGGACATGTTTGCTGTTGCTGGGGATTTAGCTCAGGGTCTCACTAAACTTGTTAGACAATTTTTTTTTCTCATAATCTATTGAGTAAAATGTGCATGACCAGGTGGTAGTCATTTTAGCTACGCAGTATAAGGTCCACCCCCAGGAGGGCTCCATGCAGATGCCCCCCCACCTGTTTACGTCTGCGCCCAGTACCTACATTACCTGGGTAACTGGCACACCTGGAGGCCGTTACCTCCCCCCTTCTCTGAGTTCAAGCCCCACCACCACCAACAACAGCAAAAAAATGCTAGAAGAGGAGGTGGGGTGGGAGGGGGGAGAGGGAGGGAGAGAGAGAGAGAGAGAGCGTGCAAGAGAGAGCATGCACAAGTCAGGAAGGAAAGGAAAGGAAGAAGGAGCTGGCTTGGGAGCACCTGGCTTGGGGTGCTGGAATGACTTGAATTCTGACCTTCCCCCAAGAGGCAGGCAGGTGGCAGTAGAGACCCCCTGGGGGTCAGGTTCTCTGATGATGTCTCCCCACCCCTTTCCATTCCCGTCCTGTCCCCTCTCTAAGTCAAATCAACTCTCCTGGCTTTGGTGGAGGAGAGATCCCCAAACTGAAAGGCCTGGTGGAGGCTGCGACCTCCACTTCCGGCCGGTGGCAGAGCCTGGCAGGAGTCCTCACCGCCGGGCAGGGCCCAGAGTGAGCACCCCGCTGATGCGACCATAGCCCTCGGCTCTGTCTGCTGCGCGCGGGCGGGGAGCCTGTCATTTGTCGGCTTCCTTCGTGGCGGGATTAGATGACTGGCCTTTGGGCTGAGCAGTGACAACACACCGTGCTGAGCTGGACAAAATCAACCGCGACTCTGCCCTGGGCACTCGGCCTCATGCTGGCAAGCCACCACCTGGGCATGGGGGTGGGGTGGGGGGCAGCTCACCTCCCAGCCTACCAGGTCAAAAGGCAATGAAATGGGGGGTCAAGTGAGCGATGCCCCAACACCCAGACGGCAGCCCCAAAGTCCTCCGGTGCCCCGGAGTCCCCCTGGTCCCTAACACACTCCATGCCCAACTAAGACACCCCAAATGCTAGGGGACCAGGCAGGCGCTTGTGGCTCACACTTGAGGATCACTGTGGAGGGCAACCTGGACAGGAACGTCTTCAAGACTCCCATCTCCAAACCAACCAGCAAGAGAAAAAAATACGGGCTGGAGGCATGGCTTAAGTGGTAGAGCACCAGCCAAGCAACTATGAGCCCTGTGTTCAAACCCAAGTACCAGAAAATAAGTCAATACTTAGAGGTGTCCCCTGAGTGCCAGTCCAGGGCTGGGCACTTTATAATTTGGTCTTCCAAACAACCTCAGAAGCAGCTATTGCTATTCCTTCCCTGCTACACTGGGAGAAAGGGACACGGTGCAATTCTCCTATAGGCCAGCCGTTACCCAGCCTGTCCTTTCTTCCTAAGATGCCACCCTCCAGGCCAATGGCCGTGCTCCAGTCCTAGCTCGCATTCCCTCTCAAATCAATCAGGTGGTATCCCCAAGCCCCTCAGCCTTCGTGCAGCTGTTAGATGAACATCCTTCAAACGCAGCAGCTAGAGGCTGTGGCTCAGTGGGTCACTGCCTAGCAAGCAGAGACCCTGGGCTCCATCCTCAACACAAACACAGTTGTTTCCTGTCCAGCCTCTGTCTGCTCAGGAATCCCTGGAGCATTCTGGGAGGCACTGGCTCAAGGCTAGAGACTCTCAGGTGTTAGTGTACATACACCACAACAGCTGGCCCTTTACCACCTGAGCCGTTCCAGATGAAAACCTTCTGAGTACTTGTCTTTAGGCCTTGTGCTTGCTAGGCTGTTACTCGGCTACTCGAGTCACACCCCCAACTCCCTTTTTCTTCAGTTTGTCTTTGAATAGGGTCTTGAATTTATGTCTAGGCCTCCTTAGACTGGGATCTTCCTATTTACGCTTCCCAAGTAGCTGGGATGACAGGTGCCTGCTACCAGGCCCGTCTATTATTCACCGGATAGTGTCTACTGAACTTTTTGTGTGGCCTGTCCTCAAACCACAATCCTCCTGACCTCCACTTCCCGAGTAGAAGGGATTATAAGTATGAGCTGCTGCACCTGGCCTCACTTTTGAATAGGACACACATTTGATTTGAAAAAAAATTGTAAAAGCCAGTGAAATATGTCTATCTCATCCTGTTCCTTCCGATTGCCAAACTCCCCCCAACATTCCTCCCCCCCCCCCCGATCCTGGGGCTTAAATTCAGGGTCTGGGCACTGTCCCTGAGCTTCGTTTGCTCTGTCACTTGAGCCACAGCGCCACTTCCAGCTTTTTCTGTGTCTGTGGTACTGAGGAATTGAATCCAAGGCTTCATGCATGCTAGGCAAGCACTCTACCACTAAGCCACACTTCTACTAGAGTTGGTCCCTAGTGGATTACACTTGTAATCCTAGCTACCGGAAGAGGCTGAGATCTGAAGGATAGTGGTTTGAGACCAGCTCAGGCAGAAAAGTCTGAGATTCCAGCTCCAATAACCAGCAATACTGGCTAGTTTTGCCTTATTGTTTATAAATTTTGTATAAGTGAGATTATATAAAAAAAATAACTAGCAAAAAGCTGGGCCAGAGGCATGGCTCAAGTGATAACAGCACCCACTAAGCAGTCCAGCTGAGCAAGCAAGCCAAAGCAAGTGCAAATCTCTTATGTCAAATCTTAATTTAAAAAGCAAGGACACAAACAAAAAACCTCCTAGGTTTTTTTTTTTTTAATATATCTTCCCAAAGTTGCTCTGTGCCAAACATAAGCCAATAAGACAGTACACACCCAGTCTCTCCTCCGGCCCTTCACACACAGCTTGCTTAGCAGTTAATCACTTCATCTAACAGAAAATTGGATAGTCAGCTGATTCATTTGTACAGCTGTGTGTATGTGTGTGTGTGCATGTGCGTGCACACCCATACTAGTATTTGAACTCAGGACCTAGGCACTGTCTCAGCTTTTTCACTCGAGGCGGGTGCCCTACCACTTGAGCCACACTCCACTTGAGATTTGTAATGCTTAATTGGTTAAGTCTTACAGATTTCCCTGTCAGGAGTGGCTTTGACCCTCAGTCTTCTAATCTCAGCTACTTGAGTAGCTAGGATTACAGGTATGAACCACTGTTTTGTTTTGACCAATTATCTCTTGGTGACCTCCCTCCCTACTATTAGTTCCCGGCTTCACCATCCTAATTCCTGCACATAGCCTCTGCCTTGTTCCTGCTCTTTTATCTCCAAATAGGCTGCATCACCTGGCACAGAAGGACCAGGTCTTCGATTCCTCTGGCTCCCTCGCAGCCCAGAGCTGAGCGCACTGTGTTTCTCAAGAATATTAGCTATGAGGGGGCCAAGTAGGTGGCTCAGAACTATAATCCCAGGAAGCAGAGATTAGGAAGATCTAGGTTTGAGGCCCACCTGGAGGGGGAAAAGCAAGACCTCATTTCAACCAATAAACTGAGTGATAGAGCAAATCTGTATCTTTGCTTAGAGGGAGGTGTACGTAGGATCGAGGTTGGTGGTTGGTCTCTGTCAAGACCCAATTTGAAAAACAAACAAGAACAGATCTGGGAGTGTAGCTGAAGTGTCAGAATACTTGCCTGGTAAAGTAGAGGCCCTCTGTTCAAATCTTAGTATTATTTAGAAGAAGAAAAAACTACTAGCTCTGTAGTGAAAGTTGCACATGAATGGAGTTGCTTGATTTTGCTGTGTCAGATGCTGGGTCTAAGAGGCTTGGAGTTTTCTGGGATGGGAGCATCCTGTCCTTCCTGTCCTGGTCCTGCGTGTGCAGAACACTTGGATAGGTTGTGATGATATCTAGGTGTCATGGTATATCTGGGCTCTGGTGTCTTTTTATTTTTGGTAGTGCTATGACTTGAACTCAGGGCGTCTACCTCAGCCTTTCCCCTCAAAGCTAGCTTTTTCTGAGCAGTTTATCAGGGATACTGAGTCTCATAGATTTTCCGGCCCAGGCTGGCTTTGAACCGTGATTCTCAGATCTCAGCCTCCTGAGTCACTAGGATTACAGGCGTGAGCCACGGGTGCCCAGTCCAGTTGCTCTTTTATTACCTTGCCATGTGTTCTTGTGTTCGTGGACACCTTGTGCCCCGCATTTTGGGGGCCACGAGATGCTTTGCCTGTCCCAGAGTTGCTTCTGGAAGGTCCTCACTGGCCTGCTGGTGGAGCACCTTCGGGAGCTGGAGTTGTCCCGGGCGCAGGGGGCGGGGCCAGGGGCGGGCGGGCACCTGGGGGCGGGGCTCGGTGGGAGGGGGCACAGAGGAGCAGGGGGCGGGGCCGGCCGGCCGCCTGGGGGCGGGGCTCGAGGGGCCAGAGGCGCCGTGGGCGGGGCCGGCCGGACACCTGGGGGCGGGGCCTCCGTCCCGGGGCGGGGCGCGGGCGGCGGGCCGGGCGAAGTCCCCAGCCTACCTGCGCGGCCAACAATGGCCTGTTGTAGAGGCGCGGGAAGGAATGCGGCCCGGGGAGTTGGGCGGCGCGGCGGGGCGGGGCGGGGCGGGGCGGCGGGGCTTGGGCTCTCACCTGGGCTCTCACCTGGGCAGGTAGCTCGCACTTCCCGGCGAGCGGCGCTCGCGGCTGCGGCGTCCCGGCGCGCGTGCGGGGCGCGCGGGGAGCATGGCGCGGTAGGGCCCCCGGGGACGGTGGTGCAGGGCTGCGTCCCGGGCCGGGCAGGGCGAGGGCGGGACGCTCCTTCCCCGGTGCCCGCGCGGCCTGCGACATGAAGAAGAACCAGACGACGGTGCAGGGCACCTTCAGCAAACTCTTCGGGAAGAAGCATGGCCACCCCGCCGCCGCGTCCCTCTACGCCACCAACCCGCCCTGGATCTTCACCCAGGAGGCTCCGGAGGAGGGGGCCCGGCGCTTGGGTGAGTGTGCCGCGGGGTGCCGCCGCCCTCGGGGGTCCGGGGTGCGGGGAAGGCGGGCGCCGGCCAGGGGACGGGACTAGCCGGGACCTGCGCACCCACGGAGGGGAGAGGGGACAGGCCCGCAGCCGGCGGGGGGGCCCGGGAGAGCCGAGGAGCAGGGAGGGACCCCCATGGCCAAGAGAGGCAGAGATGCAGGGGTCCCCTCCTCTACCCCCCAACCCCCGCGATGGGCGGGCTCTGCGGTCCCCACCTGCGGGCCCCAGAGCCTCATTCTCTCTCCCTGGTGGAGCCTGTTTGTTCCTGTGGCCAGAAAGGGCTTCCCGAGGTTGGCAGTGTCTCCCCCACCCCGCCCCAGGTCGGCATTTTCTCTGAGTCAGATGTAGGGATGGGGGCGGGGGTCACCCCTGGGCTTTTCCTCTTCCTCCATTCCCCAAGCTGCGCCGACAGGCGCTGCTGTCCTGCCTGCCCGTGCCTTTGGCTGTGCATAGGTGAGAAAAGTCACCGGGAGCCGCCACTGCCCGCTGGTTACCAAGCCTGCTTGATCCCGCCGTTTCCCGGGGACACGGGCCTTGCCGGGTCGGCTAGGTCGTGGGCTCAGGGAGAAGCCGGGAGTGGACTGGTGGAGGCCAAGGAGGCCTCTCTGCAGCAACCAACCCAGGCCGGCCTCTCATCCCACATGGCCCTGCAGTTTGTACCCCAATAACTAGGGGACACCCAGGGGGTAGAGATGAGAAGGGTCACTGCCTTCACCCTCATCTGTCCTGATTGGCCTTTCTAGTCACCATGCTGACCACAAAGGATGGTCAGTCTCTGCTGTGGACTCTGCCTCAGCCCCCAGGGCCCCAGTTAAGAGCAAGGTACATGAAATATCATCTGTCCCTGGATCAGTGGGTGACTAGGGCTAACCAATGGCTTATTTTTTTGGGGGGGGCAGGGTCAGTCATGGGGCTTGAACTCAGGAGCTGTTTTTCCTCAAGGCTAGTACTCTACCACTTGAGTCACAGTACGGCTTCTGGTTTTCTGGTGGCTTTGAACCACGATCCTCAGACCTCAGCCTCCTGAGTAGCTAGGGAATACTGGCATGAGCCACCAACACTGGCTCATTTGGGTCTTTCTGAGCCTTTGTTGTAACAATTTTTAAATATGTGAGGGGAAAAAGAGATGGCTTGAGGGGGTATACTAGTATTGATTGATTGCTTGGTGCCAGTACTGGGGTTGAACTCAGGGCCTGGGTGCTGTCCTTTAGTTTTTTTTTTCACTCAAGCCTGGCTTCCTACCACTTGAGCAACAGCTCCACTTTTTTTTTTTTTTTTTGGTAGTTTATTGGAGGTATGAGTTTCATGTACTTTCCTCATGGGGCTGGCTTCAAACTGCAATCCTTAGATCTCAGCCTCTTGAGTAGCTAGGGTGACAGGCCCCACAGAAATTAGCATCTGAGTGAGAGGAGAGGGCACTCCTGGCAGAGCAATGGGAGACGCAAAGGCACGGAAGAGTAGGGCAAGGTGGAGGCTTGGCATTGGAGCTTACAGATACCAAGTACCAGTAGGCCTCACTTGTGAGAGGGGCACACACTCCCTGGCCTGAATGAGGAAGACATTGCATCGCAGTGTTTACAGATGGCTTCCTATAAAAGCTTTGGGTTAATTTGTTGGCTCTTCGTATAAATTCAGGGATGATGGTGGTGCTGGTTGTAGGGCTTAGACTCAAGGCCTCAAGTTCTCACTGGATTTGCTTCCTCTCTCCTGAGGCTCCATCACTTGAGCCACGCCTCCAGCTGTGGTTTTTGTTTCTTTTTTTTGCTGGTTAATTGTATATAGAGTCTCAAGGAATTTTCTGCCCAGGCTGGCTCCACACCAGGATCTCCTCAGATCTCACCCTTTTGAGTAGCTAGGATTACAGGCGTCAGCCGCGACTTCAGCTGCAGGCACTATTGTTAGCATTCTTGTTTGACAGATAGGAGACTGAGGCACAGAGAGGTTATAGCAGGCTAGAGATCACAGATTTACTGGTGGAAGTAGGATCTTCCTGGGTGTACAGTAGACTTTTAGAGTTGTCTAGCTATCATGAGCTAATTTGAGAATACTTCTGTTAAGCCAGTATGTTTGTGAGGTACAGCCAGTGTCTGAACCCAGGAGGGACCCTGCTTTTAGCCAGCTTGCTGAATTCACTTTGGAAGAATCTGGGGTGGAGGTGGGGTGCTTCCTTCCTCAGTCTGCCTCTCTGGCCATTTTGCCCTGACTGAGAAGGTGTTGGTAGGTAGCAGACCTTGGGGTGCCCTGTCACCAGTCTGGGTGGGGCTGCCCTGGACACAGCTCCTCCGGGGCCCCAGGGCAGGGCCTGGCCTCCAGCTGACTCAGCCTGGCTGGGTCCGCACATGGAGGGGGTGGGAACCTGCACACACCCAGCAAGTTGGCTCACCCGTGTTCTGGGGTGTTCCTCAGGGTGTCTGTGTAGCGGGGGCCTTCCTCCTTGCTATGCTTAAGTTAAAGGGGGACGTGACCGGCATTGGGCTTTCTGAGATGGTATGACTATGCCCACATTAACTTGGGGTTCTGTTTCTGTCGATTATACGGTTACTCTCTGGGCCTCAGTTTTCTTCAATGTGAGTACTGTCCAGACTTCCTGAGGGACTGCCTAAAGTATCACTGCCTGGGCTGGAGCGATCATCCCAGCTCGGCCTCCTGAGTAGCAGGGACTACAGGCATGCGTCACCTCGCCCAGCTCACTCCCAACTTTGAGCTCTTTCTGTCCCTGACTGCTCCAGTGGCCTTTCCTTTTGCAAGTTGTGTGCACCAGAGGAAGCAGGAATGAGGAGGCCACCTCAGGGTTTCGGGTTCCATGCCCGAGTCTGTGACATTCTCTGGTATGGGGTAGGGCTGCAGTGGTCCCCAGCTCTTGGAGAACACGCTGTAGAGGCAGGGGGAAATCGGGCTGGGAGTGTGGAAGGGACCTGAGGAGTAACTGCCTGCCAGGAACACAATCTGTGAGCACGAGGGTGGCGGGGCGTGCAGAAGAGTAAGCGCAGCCCGTCGTGTGCAGGTAGCGGTGGGGGGGATTTTTCTTGGCTCTCCGGTCTTTGAATGCCGCTGCAATCCTCACGGAGCCTCTGCCCGCCCCCAGCCCGCACAGGGGTCTTTTCTTCAAGGGCCTGGCAATTTTCTTTGGGTGTTTGAGAAAGCTGAGCTGTGGATTTTTTTTTTTTCTTCTGCAAATCTCCGATAAGAGACAAAGCTGGCCTTGCCTTGGACTCCTCCCTTGCCTCCGATTAAATGAGGGAGGTTCTTTATCTCCCCCCCGAACCCCCCTTCCCTTACCCAGCCACTGGATGCCTTGTCTGGGGACTCCATTCTCTGCCGTCTCTGCTTCACTTGGGAAATTTTTTCAAATCTCCGTCTCATCTCAGACACCCAAGTCACATTTGCTGGCCCGGGCGCCGGCTTTTTGTGTGTTGTTGAATCCCGTTCCCAGGCAGTTCTCCCTAGCAGAGGGTTTGAAACCCCTCGGGAGTGATTTCCTTCTGCTGGGCGGGGCACTGCTGGCTCTGCCCTCCCAATCCTTGCAGGGCCAGCCACAGGTAGGAAAGGCCCTGGAATGTGGCCTTATCTAGAAAGCACCACATTCCCTGGGGGGGGGGGGGGTCCAGACTTTGTGCTTCAGGACCCCCTAAAGGGTAGGGAGCCATGTACCACCCTACCCCCTGCCCTAGGGGAACCCCTTTCTCCAGCCAGAGCCTAGCTAGTTCCAGCTTTGGTGAAAGCAGCCTTGTGGTTTGCAGGGGTGGGGTGGGAAGGAGACTTTTTTTTTTTTTTTTTTTGGTGGTAGTCCTGGCGCTTGAACTCAGGACCTAGGTACTGTCCCTGAGATTCTCCACTTTGATCCCCAGCACCACTTCTGGTTTTCTGGGGGTTCATTGGAGGTAAGAGTCTCGCAGACTTCCCTGTCCAGCTGGCTTTGATCCCCAGTCCTGAGATCTCAGCCTCCTGAGGAGCTAGGATTACAGGCGTGAGCCACCAGCGCCTGGCTTGGAAGAAAGGCCCCCTGGAAGGTCTGTGTGCACCCACGTGCTTCTATCCAGGGCCCCATTATGTGAGCACCTCTCTCTCGTAGCTCAACTCTGCAAAGCAGCCCTCCTTCCCCCTGAAGACATCCATAGGCTTTTTTTTTTTTTTTTTTTTTTTTGCCAGTCCTGGGGCTTGAACTCAGGGCCTGAGCACTGTCCCTGGCTTCTCTTTGCTCAAGGCTAGCACTCTGCCACTTGAGCCACAGCGCCACTTCTGGCCATTTTCTATATATGTGGTGCTGGGGAATTGAACCCAGGGCCTCATGTATACGAGGCAAGCGCTCTACTGCTAGGCCACATTCCCAGCCAATAGGTATGTCCTTTCTCTCTGGCTAATCAATACCAATATCTTTTTTTTTGGGGGGGGGTAGGGTCGATAGTGGGAATGGAACCCAGATCTCAGTCAGGCTAGGCAAGTGCTCCACCATGAGCCTTCCCCACCAGCCCTTTATTGTTAACCATTTTCTGAACCGGGCCCTTGGCTAGAAACCGGCCCTTACCATCTACAGTGAGTGAATGCATGAAGGGCCCAGAGTCCTTGAATGGCTCTGTCCGTGTGCTGGAGGGCCACTGAGACTGGAAAAAGCCAGTCATCTGGGGTCTTGTGAGACGCCCATCCTGATTCGGTAGACTCGGAACAAGGGCAGTTGTGTTTCTAGCAAATTCCAGGTATAGTCATCCCACTGGGCTGGACATTGAGGTTGGAGGCCCTGTTTGCTGGGCTGAGCCCTCAGTCCCCCTATGGGGTCCACAGAGCTGCCACCCCAGGGCTCTGTCCCTTTGTCCCCTTCTCCTCTGCTGTGTCCCTGCTGCCCCTGCACCCCAGCCCAGCCTCCAGCTTCCCCTCTGCCCTGGGACAAAGGCCTCCATAGTCCTCACTCCGGCCAGGCCTGCTGGGGCTTGCTGGGACAAACTAGTCTTTTCAGGTTTGTCATGTGAA
Organism: Perognathus longimembris pacificus; assembly: GCF_023159225.1. Lineage (NCBI taxonomy): Eukaryota > Metazoa > Chordata > Mammalia > Rodentia > Heteromyidae > Perognathus > Perognathus longimembris. The sequence goes on from NC_063166.1 coordinate 7,672,707, forward strand.
CCTGCTAATTAGCAAGGAAAGGGCCTCATTAATGTCATTTGTGGGTTGCATTCACATGGGTCTCCCCTGCTGCTTCCCAAAGCAGGAGGTGGCTCCCTTCCTGGAGACTGGGCCTCCTCTTACAGTACCCCAGTAGGTGGCTCGTGCCAATAATCCCAGCTACTCAGGAGAGGAAGATCTTAGGATGGCGGTTCAGAGCCAGCCCAGGGTGGAAAGACTATGAGCCTCTTATCTCCAATGAAGCAGCAAAAAGCCCTAAGTGGAACTATGGCTCAAGTGGTGGAGTGCTGGCCTTGAGTGAAAAGCCCAAGGAAGGAGTCTGTTCAAGGTTCTGAGTCACCCTGGATCAAGGCAATGAACACCTCAACCGAGGCCCCTCCCCTCTTAAGCCCCTGGAACCCACTGCTGTGGCCAGGACTCCTGAGGTCATTTGGGGGCTCCTAGAAACGTGGGGACCCAAGCCATTACTCCATCCCAACACCACGGAAAGCCATGCTGGGACCAGAGGGAGGGCGGATCTAGAGTCAGGTAGCTTGACTTGATTCAGGGGGGGGGGGCAGGGCTGGAGCTCAGTGCTCTGCACCCTTGCCTAGCTTATTCACTCAAGGCTGGCGTCCTAACACTTCACCACTTCACTCTCGTCTTTTTGCTGCTTAATAGGAGATAAGAGTCTTGGCCTGGCTGGCTTCTCGCTGTGACCCCCTGTGGGGTTACAGGCAGGAGCCCAGCTCATCTTCAGCTTTTCCAGAGCAACTCCTGCGTAACACACACACATCCCACCCGCCCCAGGCCGGAGGTGCAGCCCCGCGGGCTCTGAGGACAGCCGCGAGCGCTGCTGGCCGGGGCTAAGGCACTGCAAGCTTGTGCTAGAACCTCGTATGCACGTCAAAGGAGCGGCCCCCAGAGCCCTCCCCCCGTGCGTTAGGACTTGGGTCCCCACTCCAGAGGCCCCCTACTTGCAAAGGGCAGTGTTGCAGCCCCGGTGGCCCTGACCTCGTGGGAACAAGCCACAGGACCTGACTCCAGCTCAAGGCTTGTGCTGGTCCTGGCCCCTGAACTCAGGGCCTGGGGCTCTCACTCAGCTGGGGCTCTACAGCTTGTGCCATGCCTCCACTTGGAGGGGTTTTTGCTGGTTAATTGGAGAGAAGACTCTTAGATTTGTCTATTCTAGCTGCCTCCCGAGTCACTCGGATTGTAAGCTTGAGCCACCTCCAACCCAGTTCTTGGTGGAGGGAAGGAAGGCGGGGCAGAGAGATGATGGTGGTGGTAGTTAGAGGTGGTGATGATGATGATGATGATGATGACGATGATGATGACGACAACTACCAACCACCCCACTCAATCACTGAGAACACACTATCTTCTAGGCACTGTGCACACATCAGCCGTGCCCTCATTCAGCCGCATGCCAGTCCATCCAGTAGGGACCATCAGTTCACACTTATAGAGAGGAAGACACAGGCTCAGAGAGATCTAGAAATGCTCCCGGGACCCCACGGCTGAGTGAGCAGCGGGGACAGGAACCTGAGTTCCGTTGTAAATCTGTAGCCCTGACCCGGCGGGAGCCTGCCTGCCTTGCCTCACCTCACCTCGCCGTCCCTGGTTTCCGACTGGGGGAAAAGCCTCCGCCTGGACCTCCTCCTAGCTCCAGGCAGGGTCAGCCCCCACCCCCCTCAGGCCATGGCAGGGCCCGGTCCTCCTGGAACCCAGGGCTGAGGGGACTTTCCAGCCCCTATCCTGCCACCCACTCCACCTCCTCTCCCCCCTGCCTCGCTTGAGGCACCGGAAGTTGCCGGCCCTCCCGATGCCTGGCCTGCGGCGGGCACTGGCTCTCTCCCGGGACTGCCCATTTCCAGCAGCCGCCACCCAGCAAGGGTTCCGAGGAAACTCCCCAAGCTTGGACTCTGCTGACTTTCAGTTTAGTTTTGGTCCTTGACCTTGAGGCTGGGAAAGCCCCAGCATGACCTTGAGCCCTTGAAGGACCAGGTTCGTGGTGGAGGCCACACATGTCTGCCGGATGGTGCACCTCGACCCAGCGGGACCTGAGCCAAGGGCCTGGCACAAACTTTCTGGCCTAACCATAGTTCTTTTTTTTTTTTTCCTTTCCTTTTTATTTTGCTTAAAAATAGCTGCATAATTTAATGTATATTTTTTCATTGTATAATATTTTTTTTTGTCAGTCATGGGGCTTGAACTCTGAGCCTGAGCTCTTTGTTTTTTGTTTGCCAATCGTGGGGCTTGAACTCAGGCCTGAGCACTGTCCCTGGCTTCTTTTTGCTCAAGGCTAGCACTCTACCACTTGAGCCACAGCGCTATAGGTGTGAGCCACCAGCACCGACTTTCATTGTTGTAGAATTCTATAGGCTAGAAGCCGTACACAGGGCTAAACTGAAGGTGCGCCTTCTGTTCCTTTCTGGAGGCCCCAGGGGAGGGCATATCTTCTCCATTTTCCAGCTCCCAGAGGCAGCCACCATTCCCTGGGTGGCAGCCCCCTCCTACCACCTAAGCCGACAAAGGCACTGAGTCCTGATCACGTTGTCTGGTCACTCACACTGGACTCCAGCCACACCTGAGCCCAGGGAAAGCAAACTGCATTTTCCATGGGGGAGAGGCGCTACCCGGCCTCCTGTCTGTCTCCATCACTCCAGAGCACGATTGTATCCTCCACTGCCAGTAACCACAGAGCAACCAACACAACAGTGCCTGGAGTTGGGGCCCGAGTCATGGAATCTTGGGGAGGTGGTTAGAACAGACTAGAGCGCCCACTTGGCCCGTTTGGGGATCAGATGGTCACGGCCCAGAGCTGCGGCTCTGTCCTGACCCCCGTCCTGACCGCGGTGTGGCTTTGGGCAAGCTGCTTCATCTTCCTGCCGCTCCCTAGCACCACCCCTGGGCCGCAGCCAAGCCTCCCTCACCCCCAGACAGCGCCCCGGCCCTTCCCATCCCTGCCAGGTCAGGTCAGGTACATGGAGGGATTCTGAGGCCTCCCTCTGCTGGGGGCATGGTTCAGAGGTCAGACCCTTCAGGAAGACCCCTAGCTTCAGCACTCCCGGCAGGAAAGTTACCGGACCTCCTCGGGCCTCAGTTTCCTCATCTACGAAACAATTTGCACGGAGCCATTTTGCAAATTAAATGAATTAATACTACGTAGGGTAATCAGAGCAGCGGGCAGCCTCGTAAAAGCGCTCAGTGGGGTTTTACCTCTTCTTATTTCTGTTCGAGTCTCAGCTTACTTGGTCGCAGGCCATACCATCCTCGCGGCCACGCGTGTTTGGATGACGTCAGGGCAGGAAGGAGCTCGGCGCCAGTGCAGAGATGAAACGAGATGATCAGAGCGCGCGCCCGGGTGCCAGGCTCCCCAGTCACACGGCTCCGGCTCACCGCACCCCCTGGGGCTCTCGGAAGCGCAGAGGGGCCGGCGGGCTTTTGGTTGGTCCTCTTTGCTCTGTGGTTTCTGCTTGGGCCACATCCGTATCTTTCCCCCCCTCCCCCATGGATGGCCCGGCCAGTCTCGGCCCGGGCCCAGAACCTGGCAGTGCCAGCTGGGGAATGGTGTTTGCTCTGAGTGCACAGGGCAGGGCGGTGCTGGGAGCCGGGGCTTCCGGGAGCGGGCATCGCCTGGCGTTTGGGTTCCTTTAGAGAGATGGCTGGTGTTGATGGTTCCTGCCAACTTCCTGCCAGTTACATCCAAATCCTCCGCCGTCACGGGCGGCAGTGGCTCTCAGTAGGTAGAACTGGAACTGGACACATTCTGACCTCCCAACCAGCCCAGGCTCTTGTGAGTTACTTGTCTGGCCTTCTCGTAATTTCCTCCTGAAGTCGGGCACAGGAGAAGAGAAATTCCTGTCTGTTCAGTGTTCCAGGTAACCGCTTTCTGGTTAGTTGCGATTCTGACTTTTCTCTTTCCTCTTTGGCTACGGAGCAGGAGCAAAGTGCCACCACACACCTGGTAAATGGACAAAAGTCCTCTTTGCTGCTGACCTACATAGCTGGGGCCCCGGAGAACCCTGGCGCTAAGGTGGCAGTACCGGCCTGGGAGGGGAGTGTCGGGGGTCAGGAGGGAGACTTGAGAAAATGGGCCTGGCTCCTCCCTCCTCCCTCCTGAAGAAAGCCCAGACCACAGCGTGCTTGGGGGCCCATTTTCCCAGATGAAGGAAACACGTTTGTCCAGCACTGGTACATGCTAGTCACAGCTATCTTCTTAGCCATCATCACTGCCAGAGGTGGAGCAACATAGCCAGCCAGTGGCGGAGCTGGGCTTTTGTGCCGGGATTAAACTAAGAGCCTGGAACTCTTGCTTCGCTTTGCCACTTGAGCCACACCTTCACTTCTGGATTTTTTTTTTTAACTGGTTAATTGGAGATGAGTCTCTCAGATTGGTCTGCCCCATCTGGCTTCAAATCACGATCTTCAGGTCTCAACCTCCTGAGCCGCCCGCGCCTGGCTCGGAGCCGCTGTCCTGTCCCTTCGGCTCGGTCCCTCAGGGATCAGAGCAAGGCAGGCACGCCCCAGGAGCGGTTCGGGGTTGGGGAGCGGGTCAGCTGGAGGGATCCAGGAGACGGGGCCTGGGCTGTGAGGGACAAGCAGGTGGTTTTGGCTGTCGCTCGCTCCCGATTTGAAATTCCAACCCTCCAGAGAGAAGAGGAAAGGCTGCTTGTTCTCTTTCCTGTCTGAGATAAGCCTTGCCCGGGGCCTTGGCCCGGCCTCTGAGGCCCCTAGGGGAGGAATCCTCAGATCAGTGAGGGTGGGGGGAGCGGGGAGAGGGCTGCTGGGGGGCTGAGAGTCCCCGGAATACTGGAAGGAACCATTCCCCTGAGTCCCCCCACAGCACCTACGGGCTGGTGTTGTGTTTGAGGGCCTCAGCCCGTGACCGGCAGCCTCGGGGCCGGGTTCCCCGACTTGGGCCTTAGGGCACACCGAGCTCCTGGGGCCCAGGCTCTGCCTCTGATCACGGTGTCTCCAAACTTGTGTCCTCCAGACGGCATCTATTTGGGAGATCATCGCTTTGACACGGTGAGTGAGTCGGGAACAGCCACCCTGAAAGCTCGGCCCAGAGTCCGGCCCCTGCTGACCTTCCTTCCTCTGGTGAGTAGACAGGCCAGGCCTGGCCTGCAAGTGGTGGTCAAGGAGGGCTTCTTGGAGGAGGTGACACCTGCGCTGTCTCGTGGGACATATATATATATATGGCAGTGACTCTTAAGAGCACTTGAGATATGAGTCCGAAGTGACAGGACACCAGTAGCTCTTGGAGAGTCCATGGTTGGGCTTGTGTTCTTTGGTGAGTGGAAAGAGACTCCAAAACTCCTGCCTCTGTGACTTCTCTGCCTACTACGTGGAGAGTTTCCTGTGTTTTTTTTCTGAGACAATCCACACAAGAGTGCTGTCTCATAGAAGCAGAATGCAAAGGTCATGCGTACTTTAGAATGTTCTAGATGAGTCATCAGAAGTCAGAAGAAATAGGTAAATGGTGAGTAGCAGGTAAGACGTGGCTGCTGGGCGCCTGAGAATCCCAGGAGTCTTGGAGGGAGACCTCAGGAAACAGTTTACCCCTCAGGGCCTCCCCCCGCCCACCCCCCCGTGTTGTCAGTGGCCCCATTAGCAAACTCCCCCCACCCCCATCCATGCTGTGTTAGAAGGTTTAGATGCTTCCCCCTGGGACGCTCAGGGTAGAGATGCTGCCTAGCAAGCACTGCAAAAAAATATGTCAGCAGCTGGAGGCATGGCTCAACAGTACAGCACCTGCCTTGCAGCCGTGAGGCTCTCTGTTCTAACGCTAGTGCCGCCAAAAAAATTAATGACACATTAGATCTACGGTACACCCTGCCTCCAGCCAGTGACGTCTCGAGTGTTCAATGGCTGCTTTGGGCCGGTGGCTGGCTTTGTCCGTTCCATTCCTGTCTCTCAGATGAGGGGCCTGTTGGAGGCAGGTCTGTCACCAGAGGCCCCGTGTCCCCATGTCTCGGGTCTGGGCTCTCAGGGGCTTGGTAAGGTTCCGTAGCCTGTCACGTCCTGGCCCCAGGTACTCGTACATTCTCTCCCGGTACTGCCCGGTACAACCAGTTGTCTATCGCCAGTATTTCCCTGGTTTGTCCAAATCTACTAGCCAGACTCCAAGATTCCAGCCGAGACGGGGTCTGACCTCACCAGTTGCGTTCATTCCGAGGCCAGCGCACAGACCTCGGGGCACATGACTCCAAGTCATTCACTTTAGAAGAGCAACTCACGGACATTATACAGAAAGCACCACCACCACTGTAAAGGTGTGCAGTCAGCCTTTGCCTTTGTTTCCAGAGATGCATAAAGCACCGATAGGAGACATTATGTTCATAGTGCAGATAAGAATCTTTTTTTTCTTTTTCTTCTGGTACCACGACTTGAACTCAAAGCCCCACATGACAGGCTCTGCCTACTTACTCCATCTACCAATTTAGCCATACCTCCAGCCTTGCCTTTCGGTGGTTATTCTGGAGATGGAGTCTCAAATACTTTTCTGCTCAGGCTGGCTTTGAACCACTATCTTCCAGATCTCAGCCTGCCGAGTAAAGTAGCTAGATTTATAGGCGTGAGCCACTGGTGCCCAGCTGATGAAATCCTTTTGACTTGCTGTGTTTCTGGAAGTGAATTCCATCCTCTCCCCTCACCACTCCTACACACACACACACACACACACACACACGCACGCACGCACGCACGCACACACACACACACGGTGGTGTGCGCCTGAGCCAGCTCACCTACATCTGTTCTGCTTGTTAAAGTAGGAATGTTCTCCAGGGGTAGAGATGGCGGCTGCCCTTTGGCTGGCTCTTGCTGACTTGTTCCCTCCCTGATCTGGACCACTCTTAAGAACCAGTCTCTAAAGGGTTAGTGAGGTGCTCTCTGATCTGCACCCTCCTGAATCTTCCCCTACCTATCCACCTACTTTAGGTCCCTTCTGCTGGCTTGGTCCCCTTTGCTTTAGGCCAGGTCTGAGTAAACCACAGGCAGGCCTGGGAACAGCCCTTCTGGGTGAGCCCCAGGGCTAGTCCGAGATGGAGGCTTCTCCCTCCTCTAGCTTACCTCTATCCTCCTGAGAGGATGAACGCAGTGTAAAAGGAGAGCCAAGGCCCCAAGGAGTCCCAGGAGCCTCGCTCTATAGAGGCAGGGACGGTGCTGGGAAAGGGGACAGTCCCATTCCTTCTGACTGATCTAGGAAAGACTGGTGGAACCGCTTGCCCAGCCCCTCCCATCCAGTGGCATGGTCATGTGACCAGGGCCAGCATGTGGTTGGGTTGAGTACCACAACAACGCTGCCACTCTCAGTAATTCCAGTTTTGTACCTGGAGGCAATGACATGAAGGGAGGGAAATGACTCCCGGCAGAGGTGGGACTTGAGCCCCCAGCCAGCCTTCAGGGTCTGAGTGTATTCAGGCTTCCCTCTCATTGGAGTCTCCGTCCACCAGCCAGCCCCCCCCCCCCCCCCCGCCATGTTAGTACAGGGCTTGAACTCAGGGTCTGTGCGCTGTCTCTGAGCTTTTCTGCTCAAGGCTAGTGCTCTACCACTTGAACCACTGCTCTACTTCTGGCTTTTTTGGGCGCTTAATTGGAGATGCAACCCGGATGCTCGGATCTCAGCCTCCTGAGGAGCTAGGATCGCAGGCGTGAGCCACCAGCACCCGGCTTCACTTTGGACATGTTGCCGGTTAACTGGAGAGAAGAGTCTCATGGAATTCCCCGCTCTGGCTGGCTTTGAACCTGCTCTGCCTCCTGAGTAGCAAGCGTGAGCCACCATCTTGCTTCTTTTGAACGCATTCTTTGATGCCACAGAGAGATGACAGGCCACACTTACAGTTCTGTTTAGAGTTTCAACAAAAGACTCTTCTGGAAGTCCCTCACAGTGCCTTGAAATTAGGAATCCTTGGCCCAGGGGCCCCTCCCAAAGACAGTTCTGTTTCCGCTTTAGGTTACGGGGTGCTAGTAACTCCAGCATCTTCTACCACCTGCTCTCGGATGGGGAGACTCGATCAGCTTTGACCCTGGGCTTTGCCTTGGGTTCTGGGCCTGGCTTCACACGCACTTGCTTCCAGCAGGGGTGGGAGACGGGGGCAAAGTGGGAGGACTGGACTGCGTCTCTGTGTGTGCGCATACGTGTGTGTGTGTGCGCACGTGTGGTGGGGCGGAGCCCTTCTTCTGCGCTTGCACATGCGCACTCTGTCCCCCTGCCCCATGTGAGTTTGGGCCCATGTCCCAGCCCTTCCTAGCCAGCCAGGCCTCCCCCCCTCCCTGTCCTCCTCCTCCCACATTCAGAGGCGAGGCTGTCCCGGGGCAGGGGAGGCCGGTAACCGGCCTAGGCGGGGTCTGAGAGCTGTGAATAGACCCTCACAGTCAGTGCCCTCTACCGGCCAACGGAGGGTGGGGTTGAGAGGAGGAGCAAGATGTATGGTGCTTCCACCCCGCCCTGGACTGGAGCTTCCTCTCTCTGAGCAGATGTGGAGAGCTAAGAAATGTTAGGTCTGTCCCAGGTCTCTACAGACAAAAGCCAGTGTTGGGAAGGGCGGGGTGTTGGGACCTCGGTGCCTGGGGTGGGACCGGGGACCGGGGACCAGGGACCTGGGCGTGATCCTCGCCTTGCCGGGTGCTCCGGCTCTGGGTTTGGAGATGGTGAGGGCGGGCCCTTCTCCTCTAGAGGTTATTCTGAGCTCCTCGGGTGGCCCCAGTGGAGTTTCTGTGGTAAAGTGACGGACTCCCTGGCCCGGCTGCAGTGACTCACACCTCTGTAAGCTCAGCTACTCAGAAGGCTAGAATCTCAGGATTGAGGCCTGAAGCCAATCTGAAAGCCCCTCATCTCCGAGGAACCAGCAAAATGCCGCCCTGGAGGCACAGCTCAAGTGGTAGACCGCAAACCTCGAGTGAGAAAGCCAAATGACAGTGCAAGGCCCCGAATTCCTGCCTCAACACCCTCCCCCTCCCCAACACACACAAAATGGGATGTTGGGCAATTCTCTGAAATTCACCCCACCTTCCTGCGGGGGAGGCCAGGGGAGCACTGAGACCTTACTGAGGAACTCCACACGTGCGTGGAACTCAGGGTCATCAGCATGACCCAAGACAGCCTGGCTGCTCAGGCCACACAGCAGAGGCCGGAGCAGGCCAGTCCTGTCCCCGGGCCCCCGGCCCCGGCTGAGGGAGGAACCACCTTTTTACCTTCCTTCCAAGGCTCAAGCCACAGCCCGCCCTCTGCTTCCCAGAGCTGAGCCCATCCTTCCGTCCTTCCGTGAAACGTTGGACTTTTCTCAGGCTACCCCCATCCCCCCCATCTGCATCCACCCTCCACCGGGTGATGCATGTGCAGAATTAAAACTTAAATGCCCATGTGGAAAGCATGGGGAAACTGGCTGGACAGGTCCCCTGGGGTGCCCGGGGCTGATCACCGCACCCCACACCCTGTTAGTCAGACAAGCCTGGCTTTGCCAGGGAAGGGAGCCCCGGGCTTCAGGGAGGCCCGCCCTCCAGCTCTCTGCTACCCAGGAGCTCAAGAAACAGCTGGGCTGGCTGCAGCCCTAGCCCACCCACCATGGGAGCCCAGCTCCTAATTGAGGCCCATGCTCCTTTAGGGGTGGGGTCAAAGCAGGCCTCGGTGGCTTTGACTGTGTGCAGACTGGGGGACCGGTGGGTGCTAAAGACCTTCAGTGAGGCCAGGTGCAGGCCTCGCACCTATCATCCTAGCTACTCAGGCGGCTGAAATCTGAGGATCGAGGTTCAAAGCCAGCTTGGGCAGGAAAAGTCCATGAGACTCTCATCTCCAACGAACTACCAGAAAACTGGAAGTGGCGCTGTGGCTCAAAGTGATAGAGTGCTAGCCTTGAGCTGAAGAGCTCAGGGACAGCACCCAGGCCCAGGGTTCAAGCTCTACAACAGACCAAAACATAATACTTTCAGTGGGCTGGGAATATGGCCTAGTGGTAGAGTGCTTGCCTCGTATACATGAAGCCCTGGATTCAATTCCTCATCACCACATAAACAGAAAAAGCTGAAAGTGGTGCTGTGGCTCAAGTGGTAGAGTGCTAGCCTGGAGCAAAAAGAAGCTCAGGGACAGTGTGCAGGCCCAGAGTTCAAGTCCCAGGACTGGCAAAAATAAAAGACCTTTAGTGAGAATTCCGAGCCCCGCCCCCATGTAGCCATCCATTTCCCATCCTTACCCACCCAGCCCCTCACTCACGGTGAGGGCCTGAACTTTGTCCTTACCCACACGTCCCATCTGCCCCCCCACCCCCTGCCCCCGTGGGTGAGCTCCCGCCCTGTCAGAGGCCCGGGAAGTGGACTCGGGATCGAGGCATGGAACTTTCGAGTGAGGCCTGGGCTCGGGGGGCCTGGGACCCGCTGACTCGCCCTGCAGGAAGAGCCAGAGCTGGGCCTTCCGTAGCGCAGGACCCAGCACCTTGGAGGCCTTGGTGATGAAGTCCAACGTGGTTCCTCTGATTCCCCATCCACTCTCCCTCCCCAGCAGCCCCCCTCCTCAGCCGGGGATGGGGAGTGGGCACCTGGAGGAGCTCCCAGGGGCTCCGCCCCCGCCCCCGGGGCTGCCCCCTGGCAGGCTCTAGAAGGAGCCTAGTGAGGAGGCGCCCATGGCATGAAGGGTGACTAAGACTCCTTGCTGGCAAATGCCCAGCGGCCCAGCCCCTGGTGGCCCGCCCCGGGGGCTGGGCTCTGAGGAATCCCAGGCATGAGGATGCGTGGCCCAGGGCACCAGGAGGGCAGCAGGGGCGAGCACCTGGATCAGCTCCACCCACCCCACCCCCCAAAACAACCAAGGAGAGTCATTATCCGAAAGCATCCTTCCCCTTCCTCCTCCTCCTCTCCCTTCTCTTCCGCCTCGAAACGCTGGTAATCCAGAGGCCAGGGAGCTCCCGAGTGCCCACCCTGGCCTCGTGCATGGGCATCTGCCAGTACTGGGGCTTGAACTCAGGGCCAGGGGCTCTCTAATTATATGGGTTGTTTGTTTGTTTTTCCTTCAAATGATGAATGAAGAGAAGTTGATGGTTCGGATCTAGGAACCAGAGATGAGTACAAGAGGGAAATAAACACGGTTTCGGGATGGTGCCTCTCTCTGCCTCTGCTTCCTCGTGATTGGCTCATCGGTGCCGGGAGCTTTTCGGTGTAACTGGGCCACATGGTGTGCTGAGCTGGGCTGCTGGCCTGGGCACCCCTGAGCTTCTGGGTGGTGCTGGGCGTGGGGACAAGGAAGTGCTGAGCCCAGTTTCGTGGTTTCCCAACTGGTAGGGCCAGGACTGGACTCTGCCCCAGGCATTGAGCAAGGGCACCTGGGTACTAGTGCAGGGTGTGGCTGGCCGGGCCAGCACGGGCTGGAGGCTCATTTGCATGCCCCTTGACTTCACCGTTCATTGGTTGGTTTGCCCTCCCAGGGCCACACCCTCTGCCCTGTGCTGACAGGCCCACGCCAGCCCGCAGGCAGCGCCCCGGCACCTAGGTTTGTCATTTCCCAGGGTGAGCGTGGCCAGCTCCTCAGGGACTGCCCACGTGGGAGGCCAGCCGTGACCTCCAGCCCAATTCCACCTGCCTGGCCTTCTGCTCCTAGGAAAGCAGTTTCTAGATCTCTCCCTTCCCACGCTTCCTCCTCCTCCTGTCTCACGTCCCCTTTTGCCTCCTTGGAGTTAGACAGTGACCTAGAAGCCATGACAGCAAGCCGTCCCAATGCCCTGTCACCAAGCGGTGGCCCCAGAGGGTCCAGGTACATCCCGGTCACCACCCAGGTGGGCAGATGAGCAAGTCACAGGAGGGTCAGCATAGATGACCCTAAGACCTGGATTCAGAGAACTCCAAGTTTACAGAAGGAGCAGGAAACTGAGGCCAGAAGTAACTGTTCCACATTCATCGCCGGCTGAGCTGGCCCCGGAGCACAGGTTTTCTGTCTGTCTGTCTGTCTGTCTGTCTTCCCTCTTACCATTCATTCTCACCCAGGAATTGATTCATTCAGCAAACACCGAACTGTCCACTCTATGCCAGGAACAAACCCAGGCTGAGAGCATGCCGACCCTCGCAGGCCAGGCTGGGCAGCAGACGAGGTCACGCACTGCACGGGAGTGACTTCTACCCTGGGGAAAGGAAGGGCGACCACTGTCGCCGCAGGGGGCAGGCCCTGGCCGCCCAGTGTCTGTCCTGCCACTTGCTAGCTGGGTGACCTTGGGCAATGTGGGTCCCCTCTCTGTGTCCTCTGTAAAATAATCTGACCTCTCCCTAGGATTACTATGAAGACTCGCGGGGTTGCCACAGTGAGGGACTCGGAATGGTGTCTTGTATTTGTTAGGAACCTACCATTGCCAACTGCAATTAATGGTAATGCCGTAGGGGCTGTGGAACACACAGAGAAATGAACTCCGTGTAGGCGCTGACATCTAACGTGTGTACACATTCAAAGTCTCCCTGACCTCTTTTTTTTTTTTAGTCAGTTGCGGGGCTTGAACTCAGGGCATGGATGCTGTCCCTGAGCTCTTTAGCTCAAGGTTAGCACTCCATCACTGAGCCACAGTTCTACTTGTGGTTTTCTGGGGGTTAACTGGAGAAAAGTCTCACAGACTTTCTAGCCTTGGCTGGCTTTGAACCAAGGTCTTCAGATCTCAGCCTCTTGAGTCACTAGGATTACCGGCGTGGCCACCAGCACCCAGCCCTGGCCTCTTTTTTCTGTGTGTATGCGGGTACTGGGGCTTGAACTCCAGGCCGAGGCACTGTTCTTGAGCTATCAACACTGGAGGCTAGCACCACAGCATTGCCGCGGGTGCTGGGGCCACCCAGGACCCTTTGTGCGGAAGGAGGGACGCAAGAGCCAGCGCGCTGCCTGAGCCGTCACAGTCGGCTCACGAGCTGGACCTCCATGCTGTAGCGGGGTGTGTACAGAGCACTTTTAGATCACTGGGGACGGTCTTGAGTTTGAGCCTAGCCTGGGCTGCAAGACAGACCCTGTCTCCAAACTGACAACGTCGGGAGGCCCGTGGCTCACGCCTGTCCTCCTGGCTTCTCAGCAGGCTGAGGTTTGAGAGTTGTAGCGTGAAGCCAGCCTGGGCAGACAAATCCATCTTATCTCCAGTTAATCAGCAGAAAGCCAGAAGGGAGGCATGGGTCAAATGGGAGAGCACCCGCCCTAAGTGAAAAGGCTGGGCGAGAGCATGAGGCCCTGGGTTCAAGTGCCACTTCCAGCACACAGGGAACATCAGAAGGGGGTGCGGGAATGGGAGGCACTTGTAGGGTGGCAAAGGGTTGGGCTTCCACAAGTGGGTCACAGGTTGTTTTCACACACGGAGGGAGAGAGCCAGAGATAAGCTCTTTAGCAGCGCGGATTTCCTGAGGTGTTATCTCAGCTCACACCACAGATAAGCTCTCCTCAAGACAGCTCTGCTGCCTAGTACCTGAGGGATGGCTTCTCCGGTTCACCTGCGGGGGGGGGGGGGGGGGGAATGGGTTTCAGTGATTCGCCCCGGCTTGCCCTGGGGTTGGGGTGACCAAGGGGATGCCCCCACACAGCGCAGGCACACAGTAGGGGTGCACTATGGCAAAACTGAGGGACCAGGGTCCCATTCTGGCCTCTGGACCCGAATCACTGTGTTTGGGAAATGTGAAGAACGAGTGTATTTTTGGCCACTTCAACGATTCCGTGGTAGGAAAAGAAACCAAGATGACAGAAGAAAACCTAGATGATAGCTCCACGCTAGTGGCTCACGCCTGTAATCCCAGCCATCACGAGGCTGAGAGCTGAACGTGACAATGCCTAGCCAGACCAGGCAGACAACTCTGAGAGACTCTTACCCCCAAGGAACTAGTGAAAAGTCACGAGTTGGGGGTGTGGCTCAAGTAGTGGAGTGCCGGCCTTGGAAAGCTCCAGGCCTTAAGTTCAAGCCCCTGGAGCAGCACAAAAACCAAACATTCCAGCTCCCAAACTGTTTATGAAAGGGAAGAAGAGATTTCCAAAGGAATTCGGAGAAGATAACTGTTCATAGCCCAGAGTCACATAAATAGTTTTGTAAGATCTACCTTGAATCTCTCTTGTCCTCGAACCCAGTGGGTTAATGCCACCTGCCCCCGACATGTCCTGGCTGTGCTCTGTCTAGCTGTGGGGTTCCGTAGCACCTGCTAGATCCCGGGGCTTCAAGAAGAGAGCCAAGGTGGCACCCTGGGTATGGAGCCCCCGGTGTGGGGCTGGGCTGTGGGTGGCTGGGTCAGACAGCAGGGACACCCCTAGAACAACAGCGGCTGACATTTACTGGGCATTCACAGCATGCTGGGAGCGAGGTGCTTTCTGTGTGTTACATAATTTAGTCCTTGCGTCTTCCCAAGATGGGGAACATTGGTTTTCACTCAGGGCCTCTCCCTTGCCAGGGGGGTGCTCGACCACTTGAGTCATACCCTTGGCCCTCGATACGTTTTTGTTGTTGCTTTTTGAGTTAACATACATGTGCCACATGAGGGGCTTCCATTGTGATATTTCTGTAGACACACACAGTGTGCACCCTGTAATTATCAGTTCACAGGGAAGGCAGCGGAGGCACAGGAAGGTTAAGTCAGTCCTGCAGCTGGAAGCTAACAGGCCAATCTCCTCAGCCTTCACCCTGTGTTCTCCACCCCGGAGGCGCGAGCTAGTCCTCGGGAAGGGCGAGAAGGTGGTTTTGTGTGTGCGCGTTGTGGTCCTGCGGCGGACCTCAGGGCCTGGGCTCTGACCCTGAGCTTTCTGTTTTTTTCTCAAGGCTGGTGCTCTGCCCCTTGATTCATAGCTCTACTCCCAACTTTTTGGTGGTTCATTGGGGATGAGTCTCACACTCTTTCCTGCCGAGGCTGGCCTCAAACCGCAATCCTCAGATCTCAGCCTTCTTAGTCGCTAGGATCACAGACCTAAGTCAGTGGATGAGAGGTTTTAGGGGGGACAAAGTACCCAGGAGTGAGAGCTTCGTAGACTTTGGTAGGTAGTGCTGGACTGTGTGACTTTCGATAACCTTCCAAACGTTCCTGCAACTCTCTGTTTCCCCACTTGGTTAATGAGTAAGTACAGGTAGCCCTTTGGTGGCACTGAAGTTTGAGCTCTGAGTCTCGCCGTGTGGGGGAGGCAGGTGCTCGCTGCTGAGCCACGCCTCCAGATCTGCCTTGGGCTGGTCATCTGAGGACAGGGTCTCCCTTCTGCCCAGGTCACCGCTGAGCAGCGATCCCTCCATGCTGGGATGGCAGCCGTGTGCCACCACACCCCGCTAGGGGTGGAAGAGGGGAGGGGTCTCAGGAGTTTTTCTACCCAAGCTGGCCTCAAACCGAAATCCTCCCAATCCCCGCCTCCTAAGTAGTTAGGATTAGAGCCCAGCATGGCTGTTTTTCATAGAGCAGTGATGGAAGTAATGTTCCTGAGAACACAGCACAGAAAGCATTGCTGCTATTATAAATGGTAGGAGGAGGGACCCAGCGCAGCCTCGGGGGTGAATGGGGGCCTCCTGGAGGGGGGCAGAGGGGCAGGTGGTCATGCTAGAATGACAGAGGGCAATAAAGGGCAGCCCTAAAATGCCTGCCACTCATACAACAACAGGTGCACGCACTCTGTTGACTTATGGAAATATGTGTTTGGAAAAAAAAAAACAGCGAATGTAAAATAGTGAGTACAAATCCACAGCTGTGTCAATACGCCCTGGTTTGTTCAGAGGTCAGAAGGGCCCACACTTTTCCCCTTCTCACATTCTTACCTGTTTGTCTACAAATTCCTGATGAAAACTAAAAGTTAGGTGAGGTCTGGTGGGGAGGGAGGGGGCTGAGCTCTAGCCTGGGGATGCCCCGGGGAGGGGCAGGGGCTTCCTTTGGGTTTGGTTTGGTTTGGGATTGAGACGGAATTCAGACACAGTTGATCCTCTGTATTTGCAGATTCTATATTTGCTTAGTGGCTCAAATTTGTTGGTAACGCCAGGGACTCTTGACCGTTTCTTGTTCATTCTCAGACATGCGTAGAAACGTTGAATGGCCTAAAGCATACATTTCCAGCTGAGGTAAAAAAACAAAATAGGGCATCTTCCCCTCACCCTCACACATACTCCCCCCCCCCTTTGTTTATTTGGGATTAAACACAGAACCAAGGTGCAAGCACTTACCACTTTTTAATAAAGATAATATTGCCCAAGCTTGCTTTAGTCTTTTTTTTTTTTTGCCAGTCCTGAGGCTTGAACTCAGGGCCTGAGCACTGTCCCTGGCTTCTTTTTGCTCAAGGCTAGCACTCTACCACTTGAGCCACAGCGCCCCTTCTGGCTTTTTCTGTGTATGTGGTGCTGAAGAATTGAACCCAGGGTTTCGTGCATGCCAGGCAAGTACTCTACCACTAAGCCACACTCCCTGCCCTACCTTAGTCTTTTGATCCTCCTACCTCTGCCTCATGAGTAGCTGAGATTACAGGCATGAGCCACTGAGTCTGGTTGGGTTTTGTTTTCCTTTTGAGACAGGGTTTCGCTTTGTATCCCAAGCTGCACTCAAACTGCCAATCTTCCTGCCTCCGTCTCCCAAATGCTCCCATCATAGGAGCCCACCACCCTTACAGTCTGGCTCATAAACCTTCTTGTTTCAGCTGTCACTGCGCTCTTTTCTAGCTAGTGCTCTCCTCCTCATCCCTGTATTCTTTGTCTTTAGATAGAAACACGCGAGAGCACGTATTGATTACTTGACAAAAATGTGAGTGGACATTTACAGGACGTTAACCTGGTATCCCCTGGGAACAGTGATTCTGTATTTGCTAAAATAGAGTTGACTAAGTAGCAAGAATGGAGAAGATAACTAGGTGCCAGTGGCTCACGCCTGTAATCCTAGCTACTCACGAGGCTGAGATCTGAGGATCACAACTCCAAGCCAGTTTGAGGCGGAAAAGTCCATGAGACTCTAATCTCCAGTAAACCAGTGAAAAGCCACAAGTGGAGCTGTGGCTCAAGTGGTAGAGCGTCAGCCATGAGAAAAACAGAGTGCAAGACCCTGAGTTCGACCCTCGTCCCCAAAGCGCAGACCATAAAATATTTACCTTTAAAAATGTGACCCTTTCACAAGGTCGCACCACCACCCTGTCACCGCAGAGTGAGTGACCTGTCCACCTTTCCCTGTCGCCTGATGGCTCTCTGGTTCCTTTCAGAATGCCCAGGAGAATCATGGGCTTGCTGTGCCCACCCCCTCTGTCCCAGAAGCCTTTGCAGACAAAGACGTGACAGGTAAGGGGACTGGGGCTCGGGGCTGGTATGTCTTGTCTTTCCTTCTTCCTCGGGCCCTGGATTCAAAAGCCAAGCACCGGCTCCAGCTCCCAGCTGGTGTGAAGCCGGAGACCTGGGGCTGTTTGGCCACTGGTTGTGGCAGGTGGCAGCAGTGGCGTGGACACGAAGGAGGGCCGGAAGGAAGGAGGCGGGGGAGGATGGTGAAGGGACCAGGCCTGAGCATCCAGGGACTCTGCAGTCAGACACATCTGGCTTCAACTCCCAGCTCGCTCTACACTGGCTCTGCCCCACCACGCGCCCACACCGCTGCACCCTCTAGTGACCTTGGAAACTGTGGTGCTGGATGGGGCGGAGCTCGTTCTGTGTCACACCACGGTGAGCCGGCCAACGCTGGTGCCTCACGCCTGTAATCCTAGCTACTGAGGAGGCGGAGATCTGAGGGCTGCAGTTCAAAGCCAGCCTGGGCAGAACACAGGAAAGTCCATGAGACTTTTTATTTGATCTCCAATTAACCAGCAAATAATCGGAAGCGGAGCTGTGACTCAAGTGGTAGAGTTCTAGCATTGAGCACAAAAGCTCAGAGACAGCATCCAGTCTCTGAGTTCAAGCCACAGGACTAGCAAACAAACCAACCTGGCCAGTGACTTCCCCTGTCTTCCCTTCCCCCTCCCCCTCCTGCCTGGAATGCCCCTGCCCCCCCCCCCCTTCCCTCTCCTCCAAGGTCGCCTTTGGGACTAGGCCTTCTTATTTATGACCTATTGCTGCAATCATTTACTAACGCATTATGTCCCTTGTGAGCCTTACGGTCCTCTTCAAGGCTGAGTTTGCCGAGGTCCACCTGGATCACTGTCTGGGTTTTTTGGTTTCCTTTGCTCAGCTACCCCCACTCCCAGTCTGGAGCCCGACCTCTGCGGGGGCTCGCAGTCAGGTGTCCCAGGGCGGAGCTTGGGTGGCACACCTTCCCGGTTTCCAGGCTCTGCCAGGCCCCCGAGGACTGGGGTGTGGGTGCCTCTCTCTCTTTTTCAAAGCCTGGTACTGGGGCTTGAACTCAGGGCCTCATGCTCTCACTTGGCTTTTGTGTTCAAGGCTGGCACTCTGCCACACTTCCACTTCTGGCTTTCTGGTGGTTAATTGGAGATAAGAGTCTTAGGGACTTTTCTATCCCGCCTGGCTTTGAACTGAGAGAGTGGGGGGGAAGCTGTTTGTGGGGAGCCACTCCCTGCTCTGCTCCAGGGGATTCCCCACTCCCCGCCCCGGTTCCCTGGTGGGCCTACTGGGGCCTACTGAGTCAATGTGGTGCCCGTCTGCCCCCCCCCACCGCCCGGCCCTGTGATATTCACTCAGTAGAGGCCTCCATGGGGAGGGGCCTCCCCCCCACCCCCACTCCTCCCCCATCCCCCCCCATCCCTGGTCAATGCCTGCCTCTCTCTCCTTGCAGGGCCCAGTTCGCTGGTGAACGGCAACCTTCGGCTCTACAGCTCCGTGGGTGACCTGAGGCCTGGGCAGTATGGCCCCGACCCTCCCATCCCCCCACCCCCTCCGGGCCCTGCCCCGGGGCCACCCCAGGACCCTTCACCCTCCCCAGGGGAGTCCCCACCCCCACCTCCCCCTTTCGCGGCTCCCCCGCCTCCCCCCCTGCTGCTGGAGCCCCCCACGCCGCCCAGCACGGCCCCGCCCCCGCCCCCGGTCCTGGACGCCCTGTCCCCCCCATCCACGCCCACCCCGCCCGACTTCATCCCCCCGGCCCCGCCACTGGCTTTCCTAGATCCCTCTCCGCCCTCGTCGCCAGCCCCAGCGTCTCCCCACACCTTGGGGATCCGGCTCTTTCCCCCTGAGGGGGTCCCCAAGTGGAAATCGGAGGTGGCGCTGAGCGGCGGGCAGCCCGAGGCCCCCAGAGCCAGCCCGCCCAGGAGCCCCCTGGCCGCAGGCGGGGACCCCCACCGCACCTTCCCCCGCTCGTTCAAAGTGCCGCCCCCCACTCCAGTCCGGACCTCCTCCATCCCCACCCAGGGAGCCTCCCCGGAGGAAGAGGGGGCCCTCAGGAAGCCCCCCAGCCGCCTCCCCCTGCCCCCCAGCTTCCACGTCCGCCCTGCGTCCCAGGTGTACCCAGACAGGGTCCCTGAGCCCCACCTCCCCAAGGAGCCCGGGGCCCAGGCCCCCCAGAGCCCAGGGCTCAGCAAGGCAAATGAGGGAGCTGCAACCCCCCCTCCAGCCCCTCCCCTGCCCCCTCCCGCACCCCCACTTCCTCCTCCCGCACCCCCTCTTCCCCCTGCTGCTCCTCCATTGCCCTCTGCCGGGCAGGCGGCCCCTCCGTCTCTTGGGCTCGTGAAAAGCTCCAAATCCAGCTCACCTGCGCTCAAACCCATCCCCAAACCCAAGCCCCCCGGCCCGGAGGACCGGGCCTCGCCCGAGCCCGTGGACTGGCGCGACCCCAGCCAGATGGCAAAGCTGCGCAGCGAGCTGGCCGCCTACCTCTGCGGCTCCAGGAGAGAGGACAGGCCCCTCGCTCCCCGGCCAGGCCCCAACGTGCCGTCTCAGGACAAGGGCGGCAGGAAGGGCCACAGGCCCCCCGAGGAGCCGGCTTCCCCCGGCCTGCCCCGGAAGACGGGGGCCGCCAGCAGCCCGGCCCTGCCCCCTGTGGACTACGCGCCCCAGGACCCGCCGGCCCCCAGCGTGCGGCAGATCAGGGATGAGCTGGAGGCCCGGCTCGCCTCCGAGAAAGAAGCCAAACCCAAGGGAGGCCCTCTGCCTCCCAAACCTCGGCCAGATGGGGCAAGAACCTTTGAAAATGGGACCAAGCCCGCGGCCAAGAACTCACCACCTCTGCCTATTACCCTTCTGCCCAAAGCCACAGCTGTGCCAGGCACACCATCCAAGACCACATCTGGGCCTTCTACACCATGTAAGACCTCACCTGGGCCTACTACACCACCCGGGACCAAGACCACTCTTGTACCAGCCACATCACCTGAGACCACACCTGGGCCAGCCACACCACCCAAGACCACACCTGGGCCCTCCACACCACCCAAGACCACACCTGGGCCCTCCACACCACCTGAGACCACACCTGGGCCCTCCACACAACTCAAGAGCACACCTGGGCCAGCCACACCACCCAAGACCACACCTGGGCCAGCCACACCACCCAAGACCACACCTGGGCCAGCCACACCACCTGAGACCACACCTGGGCCCTCCACACCACCCAAGACCACACCTGGGCCAGCCACACCACCTGAGACCACACCTGGGCCCTCCACACCACCCAAGACCACACTTGGGCCAGCCACACCACCCGAGACCACACCTGGGTCTTCCACATCACCTGAGACCACACCTGGGCCTTCAACACCACCCAAGACCACACCTGGGCCTTCAACACCACCCGAGACCACACCTGGGCCTTCCACACCATCTGAGACCACACCTGGGCCTTCCACATCACCCAAGACCACACCTGGGCCTTCAACACCACCCGAGACCACACCTGGACCCTCCATACTACCCGAGACCACACCTGGGCCCTCCACACCACCCAAGACCACACCTGGACCCTCCATACTACCCGAGACCACACCTGGGTCTTCCACACCACCCGAGACCACACCTGGGCCTACTGCATCATCCACAGCTACAGCTCTGCCCATCACATCATCCCCAGGAGAGGATTTCACCCCGAGTGAGCAGCAGGAGAAGCTGGCATCTCAAAAAGGAGTAGTGCCCTCCCAGACGCAGGTGGAAGAGCCTGGATCCGAGGCTGGGAACCTGCCCGCCCCGGGAGCAGGCCTGGCCCTCCCATCAAGGCTGTCCGCCAGCCGAGAAGTCCCGTTCCTCTACAAGCCCCACCGCAGCCACCACAGCCCCAGCAGAGAGGTGGCCGTGGTGATGCCCACGCTGGCCCGCGGAGAAGCGGCAGCAGAGGGGCCCGTGGAGGGGAAGGAAGCTCGGGGTCTGCCAGCCAAACCCCGGCCCCCGGCCCAGCCTGCGGACCCGCTCCTCAGACACCCCGTGACGGGCGAGGTGGTGGAGCGGGGCTCGCCCATGGCCCTGCTCCTGGCAGCCAGGCAGAGGGCTCAGAAGGGGCGGCCTGGGGCCTCCGCCCTGGGACGGTCGCTGCCCGGGAGTCTCCGGGGCCACAGCAGCCCGCCGGAGGCCGCCGGCTCCGACAGCATCATTTACAACGCCGGGCGCCCCAACTCCTTCACGGTGGTCCCCAAGTCACCCCTCGAGGCTGAGAAGGACTCCAAGCTGCCGGCGGCCCCCAGGCCGTGGGCGTCCCGGCCAGGAAGAGACCCGGGGGGCACCGAGCCGAGCCACCGGCCCAGGTGGACGAACGGGGAGCCCGCGGCCTGGGCCAGATCCGCCCCCGCCGCCGGCGGCCTCCCCAAGTCCTTCTCGTCGCCCCCTTCCCCTGCCTACAAGCGGGAGGAGCCGGAGGAGCTCGGCTTCGAGCTCATCCCCCCGCCCCCCGAGTTCAGCAACGACCCCGAGCCCCCCGCCCCGGCCCCCCAGCCCCTGGGCCGCCGGCGATCGCCCCCCAGCAGCAGCTTCCCGGAGGCGGGGCGGCCCCTGGACCTGGCCCCGCCGCCGGCGCCCGGCTTCTCCCGCTTCCCCGCGCCCGGGGGCCTGGAGCGCTTCCCGGGCGCCGGGCGCTCCCTCATCAAGAAGCGCCTGTACGTCGGGGAGCCCCAGCGGCACCCCGGGACGCCCCGCGGCGCCACGGGGCGCAGCCTCAGCTCCCCCAACTGCTTCGGGCCCCAGCCCGGAGGCCCCGAGATGCGGCGCGTCAACTCCGCGGGCCGCGCGCGCCCCGGCGGCCTCCACGCGCGCCGCGCCTCCCTGGAGGGCGGCGGCCGGGCGGCGGCGGAGCCCAGGGCCGCGGCGCCCCCCGGCGGCGGCGGCGGGGACTGCAGCCTCGCCCCTCCGGCGGGCAGGTGAGCGGGGAGGGCCCCCCCTGCTGCCCGCCCTCCCCCCCCTGCCCTCCCCCCTGGGGGGGTCCTCGGGTGGAGGGATGCCCACCCACCAAGAGGGGCTTCCAGGCCCAGGCTTGCAGAGGGCTGGGCGGAAGGGGCTCAGGCGCCCCTGGGTGGGGGGCTGGAGACCCCAGGGCGGAGATGGGCAGGGTTCGGGGTCACCGCAGCCGACCTCACTGCTTGCCCCTTCCAGGTCACCCCATGGCAGCGGCCACTACGGAAGCCCCGTGAACACGTTCACCGTGCGGCCTGGGACCCGCCACCCCATCTCCTACGCCTACACCGGGGCCCGCCGGAAAGCCACCTCCTGAGCCCCGGCTCTCCGCCCCGCTCCGAGGGATCTGCCGGTGGATCTGCCGGGCCCTTGTTTCATGGGGGGTGGGAGGTTCACGGCAGGCGTTAGACACGGAGGATTCTTTGTTCCCCCAAGACAGACAGACAGATGGAAGGTAGTCACCTAGGGAGGACGGAGCAGGCTTCTGTTTCCCAAAGCACCAGTGCTGCTGTGCATTGTGGGAAGTTGGGGGGGTGGGGAGAGGAGGGAGAGGAGGAACCTTATTCTCTGTCCTCCAGTACTGTGGGCTTTAGCAGGATTCACTGGAAGCAGTTTTACAAGCAGGGCCTACCGAGCAGTAAGTCAGGGGTGATGGGCAGCTGTGCTTGCGTTCCGGCGGGTGCCCGCACTATAGGCTGGTCTCTCGAGGCGCCCCCAGATGCCACTAAGAGGCGATGCCTGGGAATGAGGTGGGCCCTGGATGCCAATGTGCCAGGGGTGACTTCCCGTCTAGAGCCTAGAGAGTGTCTGGGATGGAGATAGACTTGAGAGCTGTTTTTCTTTTCAGGCCCGAAAGCCATGTGATCTGGGCCCTGACACCAGAGGCCCTGTAATTGCCAGTTTTCCATGTGTGTAGGGGAGGGGGTTGGGGGGGGTGTCGGTTGTGGGGCTTGAACTCTGGGCCTACACACTGTTCCTGAGGTTTCAGCTTAAGGTTAGTGCTCTACCACTTGACCCACAGTGCCACTTCTGGTTTTCTGGTGCCTGCTGGGCCGGCTTTGAACTGCAATCCTTAGATCTCATCCTCCTGAGTAGCTAGGATTACAGGTGTTAGCCACTGGCGCCCGGCTCCCTGTGATATTTATTTTCTGGTTCTGGGACTTGAACTCAGGGCTTCAAGCTCTCCCTTGGCTTTTTATGCAAGGTTGACGCTCTACCATTTGAGTCATAGCTCCACTTCCAGCTTTTACCTGGCCTGTATGATTTGGGGAGCTCTTACTCCTGACTCCAGTACCACACATCACTTTTATTGAGGCCTTAAAGCATGTAGCCAAGACGCTGGAAGACCCTGGAAGACCCTGGACCGTGTGTGCTTTGTCCCAGCCCACTAAGGTCATGTCTGCTTCCTAGTGAATTAGACTGTGTGTGAGGGTGTGCACGCCGTACCTTGGTTTGCACGAATGTGGTTGCCAGAAACAAACATAGCGGACCCAGTCCCTTGGCCTGGCCTGGCCACCTGCAGTCAGTGACCGTCACATTTCTGTGAAGGAGGAGGGCTCCCTGGATAAGAAGGAAGGGCAGGGCAGTGAAGCTGTGGCTCGAGTGGTAGAGCACTAGCCTTGGCCAAAAAAGCTCAGAGAATGTGCCCCAGGCCCCGAGTTGGAGCCCTAGGACAAGACACACAGAGAAAGAAAAGGAAAGGAAAAAATGAAAGGCAGGGGATTGGCACACCTCAAGCCAGTAGGGGGCAGCCAAGAGGTATCTCCCTTTGGGAGCAAGATGTTGGCCCTTCATGCTTCATGGCACCACTCCGGTGCTGGGCCATTGGGGCAGTAGGTAAGGCAGTTCAGAAGAAGGAAGTACGGGAGTAGGTGGCCCAGGTGGTCAAGGCCGGACACCCCGATGGGGCAGGGTCTGCTTACCTGTGACCTGTGTCTAGAAACCACACGCTCCACCCACATGCTAGCACTGGCTCTGTAAGTGTAGATGCATTTCCCCTGTGCACTGCTGACTCATTTATCCACTATGTCCAGGCTTGAGGAGCGGGGTGCGGGATGCCTAGCCAGAGAGTGATCTGGGGTGGGTGGGGGGCAGGGTCTCCCTTGGCTTGGGAAATAAACAAGCCAGTTTGGACTGGCCCCCAGCTCTGAGGCTGTGGACTGATGACTGGTGCTCCCGGGTTGGAACAGGGCACTGGTTGGGCTCCGTTCTGGGAGCCAAGCACTGGGTGCTATGGGAGCTGCTGAGCCCTTCTAAGCCTGGCCCAGACTTCTCTCCTGACCCATAGGGTTCTCTCTCCAAACCCCTCGAGAGGAGGGAACGGGGCCGAAGGCTGGGCATAACAAACTGTCTTTAAGCAATGCTCACTGACTCTTAGTTTCCTCTGGACATGATAGCAACACCTCCCACTTAAAGCTGCCCCCAAGATTAGAGACAGCCCTGCACGCCTGTAACAACCGCTAGATGGCAGGATGGGCTTACAGCCAGCCCTACACTGACTGGCGCCCAGCTGTCCTTCACAGGGCTGAGGACTGGGCCCTTGCACTTCAGAACCACACCATGGGAAAGCGCGCCTCCGCCATCATAGCTCCGAAATGCCAGTTCTCACTTATCAGATTGGCAAGTGATGAATACACATGGTGTTGGCTGCAGTGTGGGAAAACAGGCTTTTTTTTTTCCCCCCTTCTGGAACAAGGAAGGCTACATCGATGTACTCCCTGCAGAGGGCAACTGCAAATGGCAGTAGCTGCAGCCTCCATCCATCCAGGTGTCTAGAGCAAAGGGTTATACACTGGGTTGCTCAGAGACAGCAGAAATGGATTTCTCCAGCAAGACCAAGACGAACTCAGTGTCTGCGGGGTTGCTTTCTGGCTGGCTATGCTCTGGCATATATGTAACCCAGACTGGCCAGTGAGAGAGACACACACAGAGAGAGTATGCCCTGGACTTGAACTCAGGGCACTGAGCTCTTGCTTAGCCTTACTCATTCACTCATCTGACTTGGTCAGTTCGAATCTGGGTCCAGCTCAGTGTTCACCAGCCCTGGAACGCTCTTCCTCAAGTCCCACCCAGAAATCATCTGTACACCCTCCTCTGGGGTGCCAGAAGCCCCAAGAACATCCCTGGCACTATCACACACGCCACACGGCGACTGGGTCCCCATTCAACACTTGCACACACAACTGTCTGTTGCCATAAAGGAAAAGCAAGGCGCTCAATGAATCAGGTGCCAGTGGTCCGTGTCTGTATTCCTAGCTACTTAGAAGGCTGAAATCTAAGGACCGTGGTTCAAAGCCAGCCCAACAGGAAAGTCCGTGGGACTCATTTCCAATAAACGACAAAAACAGCAAGATGTAGAGCTCTATACAAGCGTAGAGCGATAGCCTTGAGCAAGCCCCAGTACTGGCGTGCAAATGCACACGTGCACACTCAAAGAGAAACCACAATAAGATTCCTTTTTCTATCTATCAGACTGGCAAAGCTCAACAGATCCCAGGACACGAGGAAGGGGCACTGGGCGTGCTGTGAGCTGGTGCTTACATGGAGAACCGGCTCCCTATCTAGCTGAGGACTCCTGAACGCGCTGTGCATGGCATCCGTGCAGGAAAGAAGTGAAGGCTGAGAACAGCTCGGTGTCCGTCCCCGGGGGCGGGTAAATAAGAGGGCAGCACCCGCATGCAACAGCCGTGAGACACAGAGAAGCTCTTTATTGCTGACCAGCACTTCCTGACCAGCTTCCTAGCAAGCATAGCACCTTTATACACGACCATGGCATAAAAATACAAGCACAAAAACCCTATAGAAAGGAAAATTAATTTTTAAAAAAATACAAGCACAGCCAGGTGCCAGTGGCTCACACCTGTAATCCTAGCTACTCAGGTGGCCGAGATCTGAGAATCACAGTTTGAAGCCAGCCTGGGCAGGAAAGTCTATGCAACTCATGTCTCCAATTAACTACCGGTGGGGTGGGGGGGGGGGCGGGGAGGCTGGAAGTGGAGCTGTGGCTCAAAGTGGTATAGCATTAGCCTTGAGCACAAAAGCTCAGGGACAGCACCCAGGCCTTGAGTTCAAGGCCCAAGATAGGCACACACACAGACACATACACACAGCATAAATAAATACAAGTGTTTGTAATTGGATGCTGAACAACAAGGATTCTACAGATGGAAACACATTAACAGCGTCCAACCTCTCCCAGAACTTGAGACCAGGAGGAGGGGGGACATACTGAGTTCTCTAGATCTCTCTGTCTTTTAGATTTTTACACTGTGTACATAGATTACTCAAAATTAAATAAATAAATACTTCTTTGACAAACAAGTGAATAAAAAGTCATAAAGTAGAGATGAGGTCAATGGTAAGCACCAAGAGTGGGGTGTGGGCAGGGGGTGATACCTTAATTTTGTTTCCAGGGGTGAGGTGGTCCATGTAAAGTCTTTTCCCTCTGGCCAGCTGCTCCTCACTGCAGCTGGGCAATGTTGGTTGGCGCTCAGAGAATTAGGCACTTGTTTCAGTAGGAGCCTGGGTAAAACAGAAGATTGGCAAGCCTGCTATCAGCGGCTAAAGAGAATTCATGAGTGAATGGATAATAAAGACCCCAGGAGGGGCTGGGAATGTGGCTTAGTGGTAGAGGGCTTGTCTGGCATGCACGAAGCCCTGGGTTTGATTCCTCAGCACCACAAAAACAACAAAAGCTAGAAGTGGCGCTGTGGCTCAAGTGGTAGAGTGCTAGCCTTGAGCAAAAAGAAGCTCAGGGACAGTGCTCAAGCCCCAGGACTGGCAAAAAAATAAAAAGACTTAAAGCAACAGATCAGAATTTTGGGGTCCACTGTGGCTAATCACAAGGCTCAGACAGTTCCTCTTGTACCCCCAAAGCTACTGCTAACAGTCTCTAGGCTCTTGACCGGTTCACAAGTTCAATGGTGGCATTTGCTTCACACAGGCCAAGCCTTACATCCCATTCTTAGCACCACAGAAAGGCGACTGGAAGCCCGTGTGGTGACGCACACCCGTAATCCCAGCACATGGGCAGCCGAGGCAGAGCATCAGGAGTTGGGGGCTAGCCTGAATCACGTAGCCCTCATGTCAACAAACCAACCAAGCAAAGGCCTCTGGAGCCCAGCATTGCCCAGCCTGCCTGGCAAAGAATGGGGAGACCCCCACCGGAAAGACTGGCCAGAGAAAATCCTGGCCATGACCACTATCTCCAGCCCCCCTTTCCTGGGACAACCCTGACTCAGAGCTGGCAGAAACACCCCAGCTCCTACCTAGCTGGGTCCAAGCTGAGGACCAGAGGCATGGAGAGCAGCTCTCCAGCCTGGCTCGGGCGACACCAGGCAGGCCTGGAGAGCCATCCTCCAGGAGGGAGCAGGCCGCCCAGTGACTGGTGGGGATTGTGCCCCACCCTCCTGTCCTCCTTCCTTCCTCCCGCTTACTCACCTCTTCCAGCCCCTGGGTAACCCCACCCACACGGGGCTCCCCTCTATTGACAGCCAGCCACCTCCCTTTCTCGTGGTTGGGTTCCTGTGTGTTCCTCTGTCTCCCTGACGACCGCAGCTGCCTCCCAGGGGAAGGGCGGCCTCCAGGTGTTCTGGGCTTGGGTTTCCTCCCTCTGCCTTGGTATGGGGCTCAGGCTACACCCGGCAGGTAGCTCCCTGGGGCCCAAGCTCCCCAGTTTCAGGGCAATCCCACTGACGAGTCATGATTGGGATTGGCAAATGCCAACCTGTGTGTGTGTGTGTGAACTGTTTGAGAAGTCATGGCTCCCGTAGCCCCCTCCACGTCAAGTTCACACTCAAGTTCACCATCGCCCCTCCCTGGGTACCCATCTCCCTTTGAGCCCATCAAGCCAAGAGGCTCTGAGTATAGTGGTGGCCCCTGAGCCCCCAGATCTCATCTACCAGCCTCCTCTTGGGATCCAGGCATAGGTACATTTTTTTTTTTTTTTTTTTTTTTTTGGCCAGTCCTGGGCCTTGGACTCAGGGCCTGAGCACTGTCCCTGGCTTCTTCGCGCTCATGGCTAGCACTCTGCCACTTGAGCCACAGCGCCGCTTCTGGCCGTTTTCTGTATATGTGGTGCTGGGGAATCGAACCTAGGGCCTCGTGTATCCGAGGCAGGCACTCTTGCCACTAGGCTATATCCCCAGCCCCATAGGTACATTTCTACCTTGGAGAAAAACACTACCTGTTCCTTCTCCCAGCATGCATTTCTGCAACAGCCCCTGTCACAATGTAGCCCTTGCTCTCACACTGCCTCTTCTCCCAGAGGGTTCTGGAAATATCTGCTACTAGCACGGGTTCGACCCTGACCTTGTGGTTCTCCTGTATTTCATCCTCATCTGTGGAGGGGATCTCCTTATGAAACCTTCCTGAGGTTCCCACATACCCCACGTGCACTACCTCGTTGCTTCCGGGGCCCTAACCTCACCATCAGACATTCTGTGTCTACTGAGAGCTGTCTGGCTCCACTCAGACGCTAAGGCCTCGTCCCCCGTGACCCAGCTTCCGCATCAGCACCCCAGGAGCAGAAGCTCAATGAGTGCGGAAGCCGTCACTGGAGGAGGCAGGGATGTGGTCTGGGGAGAGGCCTCGGGGCTGAAGGCCAGGCAGGGTGTCAAGTGCAGATCCCCAGATCTGTACGAAGCCTTGTGCTCTTAAGGCAGGAAGTCCTTGCTTATATCCTGCCTGCCACCCCTCCACAGCCTGTAATGGTATTCGAGGTGCGGATGGCAAGTCCTGGGAGGTGATGGCTGAAAGGGAACAGTAGCGCAGGAGCCGTCTTGGGTGAGATGGAGCGAGCACTCAGCCCCTCCATGCCTGCTGAGGTAGAGGTCAGAGCCGGCGAGGAACGAGCCAGCCATGCGTCTAGCACAGCAAGATCAGACAGCACTAAGAGTCATGGAAGCCAACAGAACCACCTTGAAGGAGGCAGGGATGGCCAGCTGGGTCACATGTCAGAGGCGGAAGCTGGGCTAGACCCCCCCTAGGCCCCGACTCTCAAGGAACACCGGGTCTCGCTGTGGGAGCTGATGATGCCAACTCAGGCAGGCATAGCAGATTACCAGTTGTCCCACAGATCAAGCCGTTCTTCCCTCAGTGAAAAAGCACCCAAATGCTACCTACATTCTGAGCCGCTCAGCTTTCCTTGCAGCTTGGCTAAAATAAACCATGCAGCTAACCTCCAGTCCTGCGGGGGCTGAGGACAAAAGGGCTCCTTTCCCTGCTAATGCAGCTAGCACGGGACACAAGTGCAGAGATGAAAACCTAGACACGCGTGTCCGCAGCTGGTCCGTCATCACAGCCCCAAGCTGGGAGCAGCCAATGCCAGCGGTGTGGACGGCTGCGGCGCACCCACCGCCTGGAGCCATAGGAACTTGCCATGCATCCATGGCTCACGCCTGTCAACCTAGCTACTCAGGAGGCTGAGATCTGAGGATTGAGGTTCAAAGCCAGCCTAAGCAGGGAAGTCCGTGAGACTCTTCTCTCCAATTAGCCATCAGAAAACCGGAAGTGGCACTGTGCATCAAAGTGGTAGAGCACCGGCCTTGAGGTGAAGAGCTCAGAGATGGTGCCCAGGCCCAGAATTTAAGCCCCACGACCAACAAAATAAAACAAAAACTCTTGTACATCACCTTTAGATTAAAAAAAAAAAAATGAACTATTGACATAAGGACCTCTGCAGTTCAAGTTAATTGTGTGGAGGGGGAAAAAAACCTCTGAAAACATTTATGTACCTTACAATTTTGCTTATGATTTTTTTTTTTTTTTGGCCAGTCCTGGGGCTTGAGCTCAGGTCCTGAGCACTGTCCCTGAGTTTCTTTTGCTCAACACTAGTACTCTACCTCTTCCTGCCTTTTCTGTGTATGTGGTACTGAGGAATCAAACCCAGGGCTTCATGCATGCTAGGCAAGTACTCTACCACTAAGCCACATTCCCAGCCTTATATGATGTTCTTTAAATAAGAGTCCAGAGCTGGAGAGCAAGGCAGCAACTGGTAGAAGTTAGGGATGAGAAAGGAGAGAGACTTGGATGTGAGTCACAAGAGAAAGCCCAGCCGGCACCACTGTCTCAGACCTGTAATTCTATCAGGAAGCTGTGGTTTGAGGATCACAGTTTGAAGCCAATCCTGGCAGGAAGGTCTGTGAGACTCTCCACCAGAGAACCGGAAGTGGTGCTGTGGATCAAGTGGCAGGGCACTAGTTGAGCACAAAAGCTCAGAGACAGTACCCAGGCTCTGAGTTCATGCCCCAAGAGCAGGTGGGGGGGGGGGGGGGAGAAAGTCTCTCAGGGCCGGACATGTGGCTGACTACTAGAAAGCCGGAGCGGGGTGTGGGGGGGGAGCAGCTTGAGGGAAAGTTGTGGTGATACACAACTGTTATGTCTGATGGTAGTTACAGGAATCTGTGTACACACACACACACAGTGAGTGAGCTCAGGGGATTGTGCCAAGTGCTTGCTTTGGTATTCCACCATGAATGAAGACTGTCACCGGGGGCTGGGAGTGTGGCTTAGTGGTAGAGTGCTTGCCCAGCATGCATCAAGCTCAGCACCACATACACAGGAAAAGCCAGGAGTGGCGCTGTGGCTCAAGTGGTTGAGTGCTAGCCTTGAGCTAAAGCTCGGGGACAGTGCCCAAGCCCTGAGTTCAAGCCCCAGGACTGGAAAAAAAAAAAAAAAAGACTGTCACGGGGAGGTCGGATGTTGGATGAGACACACAGGCCCCTCCCTGTACAACCTTCTACAACATCCGTGAATCTGTAATGTTCTCAAAAGTAAAATTTAAAGATGAGAGAGGCATACTGCCACATTTGTTGATTAAGCAATGCAAAAGTGGGATTTGCTAAAAACAAAATGAACCCCCAAAACCTGCAAGGTGTAAGATGTAGCTAAGTGGTAGAGAGCAACTGTTCACACCTGCTCACAAACTCAATATGCACAAAGCCTGCAGCCCTGGTTCCTCAGCACAGGAAGGAAAAGAAGAAAACTAGTCCAGGATGCAGAAAAGGGAAGGAGGGAAATCATGAAACCCGACTGCAAGCTGCCAGGCGCTGCCGCTGAGGGCTGTACAATGGCTTCGCATACTTGCCGCTTTTGTGTTTGATCATCTCCTGTGTTTGATCAAGCTCCCGGAGGACTCAGTTCAACCGAAGGGCTAAATGGACTTCATCGACAGGCAGCTTTTTTTTTTTTTTTTTGGCCAGTCCTGGGCCTTGGACTCAGGGCCTGAGCACTGTCCCTGGCTTCTTCCCGCTCAAGGCTAGCACTCTGCCACTTGAGCCACAGCGCCGCTTCTGGCCGTTTTCTGTATATGTGGTGCTGGGGAATCGAACCTAGGGCCTCGTGTATCCGAGGCAGGCACTCTTGCCACTAGGCTATATCCCCAGCCCCGACAGGCAGCTTTACACATGGCGATCATTTTGAAGACAAATCAGTCCAAAGCTTGTAGTTGTTCATTTACCAAGTTTTTTTTTATTATGAATTTTTATGATGGGTCTCTCATACATCACACTTTTAATCTAGTTCTGCTGATTACTTCTTACCTGCAAGAATTCCCTCAGTGTAAAAAAATAGACATTTCTACCTATATTTGGAGACTCAGAAGTTTTCATTGCAACAGCAGCAGTGGCGTGTCTTTCACGTCGTGTGTGTGTGTGTGTGTGTGTGTGTGTGTGTGTGTGTGTGTGTGTGTGTGTCCCGGTGCCTCTCATCTGGAACACAATCAGAGTGCAGCCCCGCTTTCCAGGTCCCTCATCCCAGCACCACACTTGAAGGGTGCTGGCCTTGACTGGGACTTCTCCCGGCTGTAGAGGGACAGCAGGCCCAGATGGGTCAAGGCTGGGGCTGGGACTGTATTCCATCTGACCAGACCACAGAACCCCAAGAGCAATCACGACCCTGGACAAAAGGCCAGTCTAGCGGCTTTCAAGCCTGACTTTCAGGCCACGACAAGCTCCTGTTTGGTCCAAAGTTGGGAAATCCAGTTTTGTCACGATCATCTGCTCTTCAGTTCCTGATGAGCAGCTCTGAGGGACCACAGGAGCCAGGCGCCTACCAAGACACCAAGTTTCTCCATGATCCAAAGCCACCATGGGAGTAGAAGAGTAGGAGATGGCTTCCGGAGGAGGGGGGTTCAAGTAAAGTTTATGGACCTTCAAATTCCTGCCCAGGAGGCTTAAAGCCTGACTCAGCGGTAGAGAACCTGCCTACCAAGCTCCAGGTCCCGAGTTCATATCCTATTTAAAAAAAAAAAAAGCTGGGCGCTAGTGGCTCACGCCTCTAATCCCAGCTACTCAGGAGGCTGACATCTGAGGATCGTGGTTCAAAATCAGCTTGGGCAGGAAGGTCTGAGAGACTCTTACCTCCAAGGAACCACCAGAAAGCTGAAAGCAGTGCTGTGGCTAGAGCCCTGACCTAGAGCAAAAAGAGCTCAGGAACAGCACCCAGGCCCTGAGCTCACCCCTACAACTGATTTAAAAAAAAAAATCCAATTCAGGAAGCAATCTGCCTTCTGTCAGCTTGCAGGGGTCACTGGACTTTCCTCCCTCGGTGCTACTCAATGAATTCCTTCCTTCTCATCCCAGCAAAAGAGCAGCTTGCCAGTCCTTCCTTAGAAATGTGCTTCCTGGTATGCTGGGGTCCTGGAGGAAGTAGTCGCCTCTCCCAGGAGGTGAGGAGGTTAAAGAGACTCAGCTCTGCTTCTGAGGGGAACTCCTGGGCTTGGGCTACAGGCTCGAGTCCTCTTCCGCCAGCAGATGGGGACTGTGGCTTCCATCCACCCTGGCCTCCAGCACACCAGTGGGGTTCCTCCACTTTCCCAATCAAGGCCGCGTCCAGCTCCCAACACCCCACTCCCCCCACCCCCATTCCATGTCCTTTCCCTGTTGCTTCAAATCCAGGGCTCCTCCGTCAAGTCACAGTGTCAAGTGATCAATCCCCCAGCCTGGCTCCTTGCCTAGGTGGGGCAGGTCACTGGGCCCAGGGGGCAACAGATGATAAATCTCATGGTGGCCCCGCTTGGAGCAGCTCTTATCCAATGCTGGTCAGGCAATCAGCGTGGCCCTGCCATAGCACTGTCCTACACGTTAGTGCATCTGCTCATGGCACCTGCTGACGTCTGCCAGGTGCCCGCTGAGCATCCCACATGATCCAGAGGAGAAATCAGGAGGTTCTGGGTTGATCAATGATTCGTGAGCTAACAAAGGATCCATGAGCCCAAAATGCACTGGGCAAAGACACGTGAAAACAAGCAAAGCGGCAAAGAATGCTTCCTCTCCTTGCCGCCTCCCCTGGTCCTCGGGGCTACAAAGAAATCAAGTCCTGTGATAAAAATGGAGTCCCCAGCAGCCCTGTACCCTGGCATGCAGCAGCGTGGCCTGGTTAAGAAAACGTCATTTCCTCCTTGGCCCAAAGATCCAGGAAATATACTTCTTTTGGGGGGGGGGGGGAGGGTTCTGGTACTAAGGCTCGAACTCAAGGCCTGGGTGCTGTCCCTTGGCTTTTTCACTCCAGGCTGGCGCTCTAGCGCCTCAGCTCCACTCCCCCAACAGTTCATGGCGACAGGAGGCTTGCTATAAAATCCCGCTGGAGCGCACCCTGCGGCCCCGGCTCCACATGCGGAGGTCTCCCTCTCTTCTCCCCTCTCCCACCAGGGTGGCGTCCGCTGCCCTCACAGGCCAGCTTCTTTTGCAGCTCAGGACAGGGACCTAGAAAGAAGAGAAGCATGGAGGGGGTGTGATGGGCTGGCCCCAGGGCTGGGCGAGGCCCGCCCCTGGGCCGCACAACGCCCAGCAGGACGAGGCGCCCCTGCGAGCTGGGTATGGAGAGGCACAGGGAGCATGCGCTCCCCAGAGCACACAGGCTGGCCGGGGGCAGGCGCTGGGCCCTGGCCTCCAACTCACTTCTTCCGGCGGATCTTGGGCTTCTTCACGGGCCGCAGATAGGGGTTATCAATGATGCTCTCCTCCCCGTTCCGGCCGCCTGACAGGGAGGAGTTCTGCTGCAGGACAGAAGTGTTCTCCTTCTCAGCTCCGGAATCATCCTTTGAGCAAAAGCCGAAATAAAGCAAAACACCGGGAGCATAAGGCAAGAGATCATGCTCCTAGGAACTGCCCTTCGTGCTCATTCATTGACATCGAAAGCCACCTTCTTTCCAGTGTTCTTTTCTCCACCCCAGATGCCACGAGGCCCAGGCAAGGACTACAAGGAGTAGCTGGGAAGCTGGGACTATCCGCTTTGACAAAGGGAAGCACGTGGCGGAGTGCTCAGGCTCTTGGGCAGGCGAGATATGCAGCCTTCAAAAGATACAGACCAGGGAGGGACAGAGATGAATGGATTCCAGCCCAGTGGAGAGAAAAAGAAGGGAGGACCAGGGAGACAAATCACATGCAGAAGGCATTGCTTAGACCCAAACTAACAAAAGCCACAGTGGGTCGCTAATTTCAAGTACTTGCAACAAGGTACCAACAATATATCCCTGGGAAATCCAGCAGGGCAGAACAGTCTGCAGATACCGACGTGTGATCCGTGAACCAGCAACTGGTGGGGTTTTCGTTGTTGTTATTGTTTCTATTTTTAGGAAAATGTGATTTTGGAGAAATATTTATATATAATTGGTGTAGGGTCCCAATTTTTTTTTTTTTTTTGCCAGTTCTGGGGCTTGAACTCAGGGCCTGAGCACTGTCCCTGGCTTCTTTTGCTCCAGGATAGCACTCTACCACTTGAGCCACAGTGCCACTTTCAGCTTTTTCTGTTTATGTAGTGTTGAGGAATCGAACTCAGGGCTTCATGCATGCTAGGCAAGCACTCTACCACTAAGCCACATTCTCAGTCCCCCCCACCCCAATCATTTTTTTTTTAAGTCACCACTCTATATGGACATGTAAGAAAAGGTAATGGGTTGAAAATCTGAAAATTGTCCCAGGAGTCTGAGTGTTTGGTTCTTCTATTCTTACTTTTATATTCTTCTGTTTTCATGTTCTTTGAGATAGCAGCAAGCTGGGCACCAGTGGCTCATGCCTATAATCCTAGCTACTCAGAAGACAGATCTAAAGATCAAGATTCGAAGCCAGCGTGGGCAGGAAAATCTGTAAGACTCTCATCTCTAGTTAGCCAACATACACACAGACACACGAAACAACGACAGCATAGCAGCAGCAAGCGGCACCCAGCTGGAGGAACATCAAACCAAACCCTGGGGTCCCACAGAAGTAAACAGCTCGGCTTCTCCCCCATGCAGCACTTGAGGAAAGCCCCTCCCCCCCCCCACCCCAAGGACCTGCAGCCCTGAGACAGGGAAGGGAACAGACAGAAGTCAAGCATCCAAGGCTGAAGGCAGGGCGCCTGCCAATGAGCATTAAAGCATCAGATAGCAAGTTTGAGTCCTGGTCTTGGATGGGAAAAAAAAAAAAAAAAGAAAAAAAAGTGAAACACCCAGCTGATGAAGGACTTTGGCGGCCGAGGGCCTGGGAGGGGTTCCTTGGCATGCAGAGGCGGGACTTACACAGCATCCACCAGGGCCAACAAACCTATCCCGTCTCCTGGCTCCCCATCTATCTCCTCCTCGCCTCTCCTGGCTTCACTAGGTATTCCTAACATGCCTCAGTGTCCCCTGGGACCTGACCAGCTCCTCTCTCGGTCCCTGGCATTGATCTCGGGTGATGGCAACACCACTGTTCCGATGCCAACAAACTCGGCGGTCCTGCCTGCTTTTCCTTCTGACCGCCACTCGTCTGGCAGGACACCAGCAGGACATCTAGCCACTTCCACCGCCATTTCTTGCCTAGATTCCCTCACCAGTCTCCCTCTCAGCGATGCTTTCACAAGCTCAGAAACGCCTAAGCTCATCCAGCTCAGAAAGCGGCCGACAAGGCCCCAGCAGCCTCTCCTTCCTCGGTCACAGCCTTGCACAGACACCTCCCCAGATCTGCGCATGCGTCCCTCCCCGCCTGCTTCCTTCAATTTCTGCTCAGATTCAGCCCTGGGCCCTGGCTTTAAACCAAATCTGCATCCTCACCCTGGGCCCAACCTCGGGTTCTTTGCATAATGATGGCACACGTTATGCTTAATTTCTTTCTCCCACTGCCAAACACAGGTTCCTAAAAGGCAGAGGTTTGCTGTGTGTTCATCACAATTTTATCCCATGCAGCCACAACACCTATTTTTTGGGTGCTGAATAAATGCTTGTGGAATAATTTGTGCATTTTTCCTAAAAGAGTCAAAGTATGTATGTATGTACATATATATGTGTGTGTATATGTATGTATATATACTGTCTGCACCAGGCAGACAGTTCAGATGTACAAGAGTAAAATTTGATTGTACACTAATTTAACATGAACCATTCCTTCATGTTTAAGTACATGGAAAAACTAGAATTAGGTTCAAAAGAAGTACAGCCTAGAGCTGGAATGTGGCTTAGATGCTTGCCTAGCATGCATGAAGCCCTGGGTTTGATTCCTCAGTACCACATAAACAAAAAAAAAAGCTGGAAGTGGCACTGTGGCTCAAGTGGTAGAGTGCCAGCCTTGAGCAAAAGAAGCTCAGGGACAGTGCTCAGGCCCTGAGTTCAAGCTCCAGGACTGGCAGGGGGAAAAAAAAAGTACAGCTTAGAACAGTCCTTGAGAGGCATGGTTATCACCACGGAAAGAATAATTTAAAGCATCACTTAATCCACCATAATGCTATCTGTCATTGCAGACAGGAAACCACCTACATGTCCACAGGGGACTAATTATGACATCCGCCCAGTGGAGTGCTATGAAGCTGCGAGGAAGGAGGGGAGGTGCTCGTCATGTGGAGTGGAGCCATGGCCCAAGATGTGTACAGCCACAGGGGAAAGGGCAGCGAGTCCCGAGGGGTCCCCGAGAGCCTGAGTGGCGGCTCCGTGGCGGGCGGGGTGGGCAGGGCCCAGCACAGGAGGAGCTGCCACCGTGTCTCTCTCAGCACATCCCCAATTCTGAAACATGCAATTGTATTTCCAGCCCCGTCCTGACAGCGCTAATAAGATGGAGAGGCTGTGGCTATCGTTAGGCTCTTCGCTTTGAAGGGCCCCTCTCCCCTGCAGGCTGGCACTCTATTTTATTCCTACTTGTGCTGATGCAGGCTCAGTGGTTTGTGACTCAATCATCTACTAATCCAGGCACAGCTTGGATTGGAAGCCAGGCCAGTCTGGCTCCAAGGGGCAAGGCCTTCTTCTCTTTGCTGTGCTCTCAGAACTCAGGGGTCCTCAGGCGGCCAGGTCATGTCCAGCGGACTTACCTCATGCCATGCCCTGGGCTGCCAGGTGACGGGTCTTCCTGGGCCCATCATGGAAGCATCTAACATCCCGCCAGGGGCCCGGGGCAGAAAATGTCCAATTCCTAGAGGGAGGGGCAGAGGGGCTGAGCTTTGGTGTACTCCAGGGCAGGCAGAGGGGGAACCCACCGTGTTGACGTGAAGAGCCAGGTTCTCCGTGTCCGTCTGCTCATCCTGCTCGGAGGAGTCGGTCTCTTCCATCTGCTGCATCTCCAGCTCAGAGGGGAGGAGGGCCGTCAGGTAGGGGATGGTGAAAGGCCTGGCTGCGATCACTGGGTGGGAGAGAGGCGCGGCTCCACGTCACAGTCCTCGCCGCTGCCTGGAGCCTCGGGACCACCCGCCAGCAGCACCCAGAGGCCACACGGGCCCCCTTTCACCATGGCTCAGACCCGCCTGTGGCTCTGCCCCCTGCCCTGTCATCCTCGCTCCTCCCATCACATGCAACAGCAGGAAGCGGAGGCCCAGAGGGCACAGGGGAATAGCAGAGAGAGACTCGAACTCAGGCAAGCAGACATCAGTGCCCCCTTCTAGCCAGGACAACGGAACTCAGAGGAAATGGGGGCTACAGAAGCCCAACGGGGCACTGGTTTGGGGATCTTCTGCGTCAAGCCTCATTTCTCCAACTGAAAGGATTTAGGTCCAAAAGCCAAACTTAAGAACGGTGCATGTACCACAGTTGCTTGCTGTGGCCAAGATCCTACAAAGCGTGAAACAAGTCAGTATGCCCCAAGTCGTCTTCTCAGGCACCCTAGCGTGAGATCAACATTTCTCAGTCCCTGATTATGTTGATTTTTTTTTTTTTTTTTTGGCCAGTCCTGGGGCTTGGACTCAGGGCTTGAGCACTGTCCCTGGCTTCTTTTTGCTCAAGGCTAGCACTCTGCCACTTGAGCCACAGCGCCACTTCTGGCCGTTTTCTGTATATGTGGTGCTGGGGAATTGAACCTAGGGCCTTATGTATAGGAGGCAAGCACTCTTGCCACTAGGCCATATTCCCAGCCCCCCTGATTATGTTGAAAATTTAAAAACTAATGCTAGCAGTTTTTCTCCAAAATTAAAATGTGAAATGTAAGCAAAAAAAAAAAATCATACCCAAGAAACACCTTTCCATATGGCCAATTAATAGAGTTGTAAAATGCAGCAAATATATGATGTCGTATTGAACATCTGTGTTGGTTATCCCATGGGAATTTTTAATAAAGGACCAAGCAGCATATTGATGTTAATTCTACATTACCGGGACTTTAAATAAAAAAACTAAACTTAAAAAAAAAAAAGAATGGTACATGTAGGCTGGGAACATGGTTTAGTGGTAGAGTGCTTGCCTAGCATGCATGAAGCCTTGGATTTGATTCCTCAACACCACATACACAGAACAAGCTGGAAGTGGCACTGTGGCTCAAGTGGTAATATGCTAGCCTTGAGCACAGAGAGGCCCAGGGATAAAGCCCAGGCCCTGAGTTCAAGCCCCATAACCGAAAAAAAAAAACAAAAACCAACAAACAACTGTGTGTAAGTACATTCCCTAAGGATTAAGAGAGGGCAAATGGAAGCTTCCGTTCAGTGAGAATGAGAAGAAACCCACTCACAGTCCCAGCTGCTCAGTGGGCCGAGGCGGGAGATCACATGGGCCCAAAGTTGTTTGAGGCCAAATCAGAACATAGTAATATTCTAATCTTTCTCTCTCTCTCTCTCTTTCTCTCTGCAGATTCTCAGGCTTGAACTCAGGGTCTGTGCTCTCCTTTAGCTTTTTCACTCAGTGATGGTGCTCTACCATTTGAGGCACACCTCCACTTTTGGCTTTTTATTGATTAGTTGGAGTTAAGAGTCTCATGAACTTTTCTACCCAGCTGGCTTTGAACCAGAATCCTTTCAGACCTCAGCCTCCTGAGTAGCTAGGATTACAGGCATGAGCCGCCAGTGCCAGGCTCAGGCCCCAATTTCTAAATAAATAAGCATTTAAATATTATTTTTAATGTGGCCGGACAACCAAAAGCAGGTGTGAATGCTACCTATTAACAGCTGACCTCTAGCTAGTTATTTCATTTCCCTGCAAAGGTTGCAGGCAGGTTCTAACTCCCAGGGCTCTGGAGGATCAAATACAAGGACCTAAGGAAAATGGTGCACAAGGATCTGGCCCTTGGTGACTCCTACCCACTATTCTCCCAGCACTGGGCGCCCAACAGACATTTTGTAAGAGGTTGCTAAATGAACCAACCCCAAACCAATCTCCCTGGGTGCCCTCTAAGCTCAGAACCCGTGGCCGCTTATAGAAACAAACAATTTGGTCAGCACCACCAAATTCTGCTGCGATGCAGTTAAATAAAAGATGACCTGTGTGTGCAAGGTCATTGCGATGGGCAACCGGCCCCAGATCCCAGCATGCCTCTCACCCGAGCCATCCTATCCGAGGAGGGCTCAGCTACTCTCCAGGCAACCTAAACTCCAAGTGCCTGCAGCACCCCATCTCAGCTGGTGATTTCTGTTTTACAACCATCACTCGGGGACAGGAGAAAGGACTTAAGACCTGGGCAAAGGAGGCAGGAAACTGAAGACTAAGTGCATCCAAGAGAAAGCCAGAGGCTTAGCCATCTCTCCCTATGCAGCCAAGAGAAAGGGAAGATGGTGTGAAGGCAGGGCGTGCTTACACGGGAAGGTGCTGACGTCATCCCTGAAAAGGCTCTGGGTCTCGCCTGTCTTGGCCATGAAGCGGGTGAGCGCCCGCTCCACATCTCGCCTCTGAGACGCAGCCTTCTCCCGCAGGACCTGGTAGTCGGACACAGGCTCACGGTAGGTCTAGAGAGAGGAGTGAAGACACTAAGGTGAGCCTAGTGAGCCGAGGCACCCTGATCCCCTTGGGGCTCTTGCCTTGCTGTTGCTAGAGCCTTCCACCCACTGACATGGCTGCCCCCGTTATGTACAGCCAGGACCTCTGAAGGGCTGCAGAGTGTATGTGCCTGTACTGGGGCTCCAACGCAGGACCTCCAGCTCTCACTCAGCTGTTTGGCTCATAGTTGGTGCCCTACCCTTTGAGCCATACAGAGTCTTGATTTGTCTGCCAGGGCTGGCTTTGAACCATGATTTCCAGAGCTCCAGCTCCTAAGTAGCTAGGATTATAGGCCTGAGCCTATAGGCTTGCCCAGATGGGTTTTAAAGGAGCTACTTGAAACATTACATTATTAGCTTGGGTG
This sequence comes from Perognathus longimembris pacificus, assembly GCF_023159225.1. Taxonomy (NCBI): domain Eukaryota; kingdom Metazoa; phylum Chordata; class Mammalia; order Rodentia; family Heteromyidae; genus Perognathus; species Perognathus longimembris. Next base: position 7,713,358 of record NC_063166.1, read on the forward strand.
CTGGTGGCTCATACCTATAATCCTAGCTACTCAGGAGGATGAGATCAGGAGGCTGAGACCTGAGGTTCGAGGTTCAAAGCCAGCCTGGGCAGGAAAGTTTGTTGAGACTTTTATCTCCAATTAACCACGAGAAAACCAGAAGTAGCGCTGTGGCTCAAATAGGTAGAGTGCTAGCCTTGAGCACCAGAGTTCACAGACAGTACCCAGGCCCCAAGTTCTAACCCCATGACCGACAAAAAAAGACTTTTCAGGACACGAGTGTGAGCAATAGGCTGTCCCCAGGGCAGCTCCATCACTCACCGGGGTTTTGATGTAGGTATGGGGGTCAGGAAACTCAGGAAAGTGGCTTGGGATGTGCGGTGGGTGGGGGCGGTTCTGCCCTGCTGTGAGGGCTTTGGGAGTCACCGGCTGATTAGTCACTGGAGCTGCAACGGAATCATAGCTGGTTACTCCACCAAGGTCCTGGTTTCTACAGATTACCAAATGCTCCTTTTCTCTCTGGACCACAATTTTCTAAAAAGTAGGAACTTTATGCTTCCATCAATAAAAGCCCTTCAGTGACACAAGGATCTGAGGTGGTCACTCCCCACAAGTCCCAGCTCTGCTGAGGAACCCTGCCTGTGACCTTGTGAGACCTTGATTAATATCCCCATCTACAATAATCTAGGCTCTTAGGCGGATAGGAGGGTGGCTTCTGGTCAGGGCTGAAAAGAGCATGCTGACAAACAAGAGGTTGGATGGCGGCTAATATTCTTTTTTGCCATTCCTGGGGCTTAGACTCAAGGCCTGAGCACTGTCCCTGGCTTCCTTCTGCTCAAGGCTAGCACTCTATCACTTGAGCCACAGCGCCACTTCCGGCTTTTTCTGTTTTTGTGGTGATGAAGAATCGAATCCAGGACTTCATGCATGCTAGGCAAGCACTTTACCACTAAGCCACATTCCCAGCCTGTGTCCCTGAGTTTCTTTTTGCTGAAGGCTAGCACTCTACCACTTCTGGCTTTTTATGTGTAAGTGGCACTGAGGAATCGGACCCAGGGCTTCCTGCATGCTAGGCAAACACTCTACCACTAAGCCACCTTCCCAGCCCCTGCTCATACTCTTTTTAAAGGCCACTGGGTGAGGGGACACTTACGGGCAGTGATGACCATCCTCTGAGAGCGCTTTGCATAAGCAGGGAGGGTGTCTACATTGAAGCCTAAGAAACAAGACAGCAAATCACTGCCAAGACCACTGGATATTGAAATGTGGAAAGGGAGAGAAACAGATGAACCCCTGGAAGGTTAATCCCTACCACATCCTAACAGAGTTGGGAAGTCTCTCAAAGGGGTTCAGAGGAACTGTTTCCTGGGATCTCTCGTACTAAAAGCAGATCAAAAGAACTGTGAGAGTCCCAAGAACAATGAGCAGGCAAGACTGACCCAGAACTCCTCCCTTTCTTGGCTGAATGGAAGAAGTAGACCCTGGAGGTGAACTTACCCATCTCAACCAGTGTGACCACGATATCTGACAGTGTAGGCTGGGTCCTGGCAGTGTGTTCACAGTAAGACTTGGCGCTCCTCCCAATTTCTGAGATATCTGTGGAGGGATCAAAGGCATAGGGTCTTTTTTTTTTTTTGCCAGTCCTGGGCCTTGGACTCAGGGTCTGAGCACTGTCCCTGGCTTCTTCTTGCTCAAAGCTAGCACTCTGCCACCTGAGCCACAGCGCTACTTCTGGCCATTTTCTGTATATGTGGTGCTGGGGATTCGAACCCAGGGCCTCATTTATACGAGGCAAGCATTCTTGCCACTAGGCCATATCCCCAGCCCCAGGGTCTTAACTCATAGTTCTCAAAAGTTAACCATACAATGGCCAGCAATTCCATTCAGAGTCGACACCCAAATAAACTGAAAGCAAGGACTCAAGCAAATTTACCTCTGTTGGCAGTAGGACTACCCAAACAGTCCAGAGGTGGAGCCTGGGCTTTGCTGGCTCATGCCTGTCATCCTAGCCACTTGAGAGGCAGAGATCAGGAGGATCGTGGTTCAAGGCTAGCTAGGGAGTTGGGCTCAGGTGATTCATGCCTATAATCTTAGCTATTCAGTAGGCTGAAATCTGAGGGTCAACGTTTGAAGTCAGCCTAGGTAAGAAAGTTTAAGAGATTCTTATCTACAATTAACCCTCAAAAAGTTGGAAATGGAATTGTGGCTCAAGTGGTAGAATGCCAGCCTTGAGTGAAAAAGGTAAGCAAGAACTCAAGGAACTTTCATGCCCCAATATGGACACACACACACCCCCCAACAATTATTCTATTTCACAAACAAGGAATGTGAAATTCAGAAGTTATCAAACAGCAGAGCGATGATTTACCTCCAGATCTTATTTTATTCTAAGCCTGTAAGAAACTGCACCATGCTTGCCCCCTGTCCACCTTTCAGTCATCTCTAACAGCATGGCAACCTAGGGCACAGCTGCTGGCAGTGACAAGAAGGCCTAATGTGTCTTGTTACTCACAGCTCTGCAGCATTTCTGTCAAGGTTTCCACAGATGCTTTCTCTGCACTTTCAAACCCAGCCTCTGTCAGCAGGGAGCTCACAACCACTTGCAAGGTTCTTCTCCGAGCCAGGTGGTAGTTATCTGCAGGGTTGGTGGACTGTTTACTTCCTGATCTCTGCGAATCAGCAGCCCATAAAAAGAGAAGACTTTCAACCATAGGGCAGGATGTGATCAAGTAATTCACACATCATCAATGGCAAGCAAAAAGCTTTTTGACTAAATTCTCTTTGTAGTCCCTGTTTAATGGTATAGAGTTGGAGAACCTGGCCATCTGAGTAATCACTGAGCACCCAGAATGCTCTAAGTAGACAACCCATCTGCGGATGCAAAGCGTTCCAACGGGATAAATGGGAGGGTATTTTGTTTTTTCACTTTCTAGGTTAGCAGATTATCAGAATACACAACATGCGTGATGAAACTGACCTAATATATTTATTTTCCAGGAAAAAAAACACCAGCCCGCAAGATCTCCTTTACCTCCTATCTCTGTATCATTTCATTAACAAGGGAAATTAAAGCAGTTTACACCACACGATTTCGGAGAGACTCAGGCAAAGGTAAGCAGCACGGAAATACGGCGAAGCCAAGTGTTTTGAAACAGGAATCCCTCCCAACTCTGGGTGGCCAATGAGAGGGCAAAAACGTTCCGTCTCAACCAATCAGAAGGTGTTCCGGGTTCCCACCTTCTACCGGAAACGAGCCAATCAAGTCACGGGTCTCTCAACTTAGGAGGCCGCCTCCAAGTCCCTGGGGAATGGGGAGGGGCAGGCGTGGGGCCGGAAGGGCCCGTCTGCACTCGGGGCTCACGGCGGGCCTCGATTTGTGGGTACGAGCTTGTTGTCTAGGCCATGCCCAAGCTCCCTCCCTTTTGGTCTCGTGCCTCCAGCCCTTACCGTTCCGGAGCCACTGGCCCCGGCCGCCGTGTCGGCCATCTTCCCCTGGCGTGATGTGAGCGAGCACGGGGGCAGATGGGACTTGTAGTCGAGGGGCGGAGCCACGGCCAAGGCGAGCGGGGCGCTCGGGGGCGTGGTTTGCCGGGGGAGGGCGGGGCCGTGGCGGTGGGCGGGGCGCACGGTCCCCACAGCGTTTCCGAAGCCCAGGGGCGTGGATGACTGGACCTCCGAAGTCCCTCCGCTCACGTGACCTTTTGTCAGCCAAGTGGTTTTTGGCTTGCGAGCCTGGAAAAGGCGCCGTGGGCTTCTCGGGTGTAAACCTCTTTTGAGGCGGCGCAGGCTCCCGAAGGCCCGGCGGGGTCGGGGTCGGAGCCCCACCTGGCGGAGCCGCGTCCGGGCGAGCTCGCTCTGCGCCGGGGGCTTGGCCCTGTGGGCGGATAACTGGGGGGCGCCCCGGAGCCTCCACTCTCCTCACTCCACCGCGGATGGCCCGCGTCCGTGTCCCCCTGGACGCGCAGCCTAGCCCACCCCTCGGTCCGCGTCTTCCGAGGGGTCCCGCCCTCCACCTGCAGGGGCGGGGGAGGGGGCTTGGCCCCCGGCCCGCCTCGCTCCCGGGACGCGCCAGCTGTAGGACTCTTGACGCGGTACCCAGCCGTGCCGTGCCTCAGTTTCCCCTCCTGATGACAGACAGCCGAGGCTCCTGACGCGTAGTAAGTTCTATCACGCCCGTGTTGTTGTTTACTTCCTGGGCGGCGGGTGCGCCCGACCCCGGCCGCGGCCGCCCGCAGCGCACACCTGACGCCCGCGACCCCCAGCCCTCACCTGGGGTCGGGGGTGGGGTGGGCTGCAGGCCGCGGAGGGGGTGGGAGCCGCGCTCGGGGGCGGGGGCTGCAGGCCGAGGGGTGGGAGCCGCGCTCGGGAGGGGGGGCGGGGGCTGCAGGCCGCGGAGGGGTGGGAGCCGCACGAGGGGGGGGAAGAGGGCGGGGGCTGCAGGCCGAAGGGGGTGGGAACCACACGGGGGGGGGGACGGATGAGGGTGGAGAACTAGGGGGGGGACTTGGGAGGGGCGGGCACCGGACCCCAGCGGAGCACCCAGTCTCCCCCCCCCCCGCGCCTCCCCCGCCCTCTCACCCCCCACTTCCTGCCCAGCCTGGGGCTCGGGCTCCGCGGCGCTGACTTTGTAAACACGCCGCGCCTGCGGGGGGGCGGCCCCCGCTTGGGAGCCTGGAGATGGGGTTCAGGCCCCTCCCCGCGGCCGCTGGTCACCGCCACCCTCCCACCCTAAGACCGCAGTCCTGGCAGTGGGAGACCACGTCGGTGTTCGGGGACTCACCTGCCCGGAGGTAGGCCTGGGGACTGGCGGCATCGCCCCCCCCTTTCTCGATTTTACTGCAAGCCTAGGCTGGACACGGGGAGTCGGGAGTGGGTGGGTTCAGAGGGCCGCCGCGCCCTCCTTACATCCCTGATCACCCCTGAAGCTCACTCGCCTCACTTGCTCTCAGAGTGAGCTATTTTGTTCCAAGTTGAGGGGCCGAGACGCCCCCCAAGGCTCTGAATGTTTGTGTGCACAGCCTTCCTCCCTAGCGGACCAGGAAGCCTAGGGGGTTTGGCTCTACACCTTGGCCCCAGGGGCCGGCGCGGCTTGGTGCGCAAGTGTCTGGGGAGCCAGGGGGACTCTGGCCGAGGGAGAGGCCAGAGCCCTGGGCTCAGTCAGCGTTGTCATCCGTGGTGGCCGTTGTGCTCTCGTGATGGTGGTCCTGGTCTGAGCCTCCTGTGTGTGTGTCTGGTCTGCTGTGGACGGGAGGAGTAGCTGAAGTCGGCTGCTGTGGTTAAGGGTGCAGCATTCCTTTGCACTTTGCCAAACCGACCTGTGCTCCTGTGGTCACCACAGAGACAGGCGCCTAGGGCTCTGGCTGGAGAGGCTTCGGCCAGAAAAGGATATTCGCACGGAATTCTTCTTGAGTATCAGTGGTTCCCTGGGTAGAGACGTTAGTGGGAAGTGTTTGGGGGCGTTTATTCCCTACATCTGGGCTGAACCCCAGCTGTGGGATCCACTGGCTACTCCGCTACTACTTCTGATCTCTCCCATTGGCTGTCTGATCGTGAAGAAGAGATGGGAATGGACAGGGTGAATTCTGGGAAAGACAAATTGCTGGACTGATTCCCAAGCGCCTAGGAACTGCCAGCTGGGGTTAAAGTGACAGTCCACGCTCCAAGCCCGTGATGGACACCCACTCCCATCCTCGATTCTGGAGCTATTTCCTTCCACAAGCCTTGTTCCCTCTGCCAGCCCCCAATCCCAGTCCTTTAGTGCCAGTGGTATGTATGACTGTTGCTTCTGGCAGCAGATTCTTCTGCGCTTCCATCCCTTGTCACAGTTTGGGAGTTCATGTAACTGCTGCAGCCATGCTTTGCTAGATTGGGGCCATTGTGGCAGGCACAAATAGAGCTTCTGTCCCTGTGACTTGAAACTGAAGGCATTCCAGATCATTCCAGAAGGGAATGTGCTTAGTTCTTGATTCTTGAGCCCATGGCCTCCATGGTCCCAAACCTTCCCCTTCCTGGGAATGCTGGGTGACAGATCTGTGGCAAGTCAGGTGTTCTGCTCAGTGAATGCTCTGTATCACCTCCTGGGCACCCTGTGGTCTCACATCATTTATGGCGGGGGTGGGGGAGAGAGCTCCCCCCCTACAGGATAAGTAACTTCCTAAGGAGGGAATAGGACATTATTGGCAGAGCTGGGACCTAAACCATATTCAATGTGAGAGGCTCTGCTAGCTGTCTGGCTAAGGCCTATGGGAGACCATTAAAGAGTTTTCATGCCCAGTTGAGCTTCTCAGTAAGACTGTTTCCACAGCAGCGTAGACTGGTAAAGAGGAAGGAGAGATGGATACTGATTAATTGGAGATGAGTCTCTCAGACTTTCCTCCCAGGCTCGCTTCAAACCACAGTCCTCAGGTCTCAGCCTCTAGAGTAGCTAGGATTATAGGTGTGAGCCACTGGCCCTATTTTTAACCTCCAGAACAGCTTGCCTCTCTGATCACATAGACTGTGCCCTTGAGGGACTGAGGATGTGGCCTAGTGGTAGAGTGCTTGCCTAGCATGCATGAAGCCCTAGGTTCAATTCCTCAGCACCACATAAACAGAAAAAGTTGAAAGTAGCACTGTGGCTCAAATGGTGAGTGCTAGCCTTGAGCAAAAAGAAGCCAGGGACAGTGCCCAGGCCCTAAGTCCAAGCCCCAGGACTGGCCAAAAAAAGAAGAATGTGCCCTTGAGCCAAGGGCTTAGGCAGTTTCCTGAGGGGAGCCCATGGTCTACAAGCCCTGTGTTTTGGGGGATACAGGAGTGTTGGTGGAATTTGAGTACAGAGAGATATAGCAGGTCTGCTCAAGGCTGTGAGAACTGCACAGAGCTGGTGTCCTTTCTTGAGGGCGGTGTGTGTGTGTGTGTGTGTGTGTGTGTGTGTGTGTGTGTGTGTCCATGCAAGACTCACCAGGAAGAAGGGAATATAAATGAGCCAAGAAAAACAAACCAAGGTTAGACACAACAAAGGCCATCTCAAACATAACTGTGAGTGAGGCATTGGAATCCAAGGATGTGGGAAATACCAGTTTCCTGCATCTTGTACGATTAGCAGAGAGCTCACATTCTAGGCTTCTAAGAGGCGGCTTCCTGCTGGGGAGCTGGGTCAGGAAGATGGTCTACTAGTCCGAGCAAGTTTAAGGTGCTCACCAGCCAAGTGGCCGGTAATCTGCCTGAAACCCTAGCTACTCAGGAGGCTGAGATCTGGGGATCATGGTTCAAAGCCAGCCCAGGCAAGAAAGTCCATGAGATTCTTATCTCCAGTTAACCCCACACAAATCTGAAGTGGAGCTATGGTTCAAGTGGTAGAGCACCAGTGAAAAAATGAAAGATCAGTGCTCAGGCCCTGAATTTGAGCCTCAGCACTGGCGCACATATAAAACACCCCACCTCCAGCACCGATCCTTGAGCAAGGTGTGTGTGAGTGCATGCAGTGGAGGCTAGAGGGAGGGAGCAGGGCACCCGGTGTGCAAATCCAGCACTGTCCATGTATCCACCCCTGTTCCTGGGGTGGGGTGTGCCCCCATCCCACAGTAGCCCCTGTGCCCCATCTCCTTCCTTCTCTGGGAAGAACAGGTTGTACTCTTGAGAAACCACAAGAGGAAGTTTAAAGAGAGCTGGGGGCGGGGAAAGTTCTGGGGCCCCTGCCAAGTTTCCTTTTCCCTGTGAGCAGTAGGTGTGTTTTTATCTTGCCCACAAAGACATTTAAATTTTAAAACCCCCCAGTGTATTAGGACTGTAGAGGCCAGTTGAGGTACTGCTGGGTGGTCTAGATACCCTCCACCCCACCCACAGAAAGAAGCGAGTTCCAGAAAGTCTCCTTTTCACCGAACGCTCCTGCACCTCAGAGCTTTTGCACATTTAAGAATGCAGAAGGGGAATGGGGGGAAGTTGTAGTCAAATATTTGGGAGAAACTAGGGCACCAGTGGCTCAGCCCTGTAGTTGTAGCTGTGTGGGAGGCTGAGATCTGAGGATCACGGTTCACAGCCAGCCCCAAGCAGAAAAGTCCACGAGACTGTTATCTCCAATGAACCAGCAGAAAGCCAAAGTAGGACTGTGGCTCAGGTGGTAGAGCACCAGCCTTGAGCAAAAAGAGCCAAGCGACACCATCGAAGCCCTGAGTTCAGATCCTAGTTCCAGTGCACACACACACACACTTAAGAAGAGAGTAGAAATCTGAAAGCATGTTTCTAAAAAGCATTAGCACTTTCTAACAAATAATGTGTAGGCCTGGGTAGCTCAGGTGGCAGAGTGGCAGACTAGCAACAGACTAGCAGCCAACAAGAGGCCCTGAGTTCAAATCCCAGGGCCAGAAAAAACAAATAATGTCTAATCAGCCTGGAGGGGTGAGTGCTACCTAGGGCCGTCTGCAGCAGTGTGTGCGCTAAGAGGGAGACCTCAGAGCCCCTTCCTCTTGGATGCCGCCCAATCCAGCTGCCGTCCTTGGTCATCCTGTGGTAGTCCCAATCTGTCCACGAGGGGGCGCTGTTGCCCAGGACATCTGCGGCAGGGGCCCTACTTGGGGGTGAAGGACGCCACCTGGTCCTTCATGCGCCAGCTGGTTTCCTGGGACCTCAATCCCCACCCCATTCCCAGCTGTGTACACACCAGGACCCAGAGAGCAGTTTTTGAGCCAATTGAGCCTCCGTAAAATGTGCTCTTAGTAATAAACAGGCCTCTACTCATTTCCTGAAGGCAGGGACCCCTCCCACCCCCACTCTTTCCTTGTTGACCTTCCTTTGCCCTTGGGATAGAAAGACCCATTTATCCTGAAGCAGAAAGCAAGGAAAGTGTGGTGGGCACCTTGGGCTCCCTGGTGTGCAGCAATCTTTCCTGCCCTTCAAAAGGGGACTCATGGCCCAGAGCCTGTGGCTCACACCCGTAATCCTAGCTACTCAGGAAGCTGAGACTGGAGGATCACAGTTCAAAGCCAGCCCAGGCAGGAAAGGCAGTGAGACTCTTTATGTCCAATTAATGACCAGAAAACTGGAAATGGCACTGGGGCTCAAAGTGGTAGAGCACTAGCCTTGAGCGAGAAAGTTGAGACAGCGCCCAGGCCCGGAGTTCAAGCCCCATGACCAACAAAATGGGGGGGGGGTACACGACTCAGAAGTTCCACAGCAGCTTGACCAAGAAGCTCAAGGATGTCTCTAGAAAGACCCCAGAAGAAAGTGATGTTACTTTCTCTTTCGTTGACCCTTATCTGATTTTGCCCCTCAGGCTCTTAGAAAAGAACTGGGCCCAAGCCAGGCCAGGCAGAAAAGTCCCCTCTTCTCTCCAATTAGCCACTCAAAAACCAGAAGTGTGACTGTGGCTCAGGTGGTAGAGTGTTAGCCTTGAGCACAAAGAGGCTCAGGGATAGCACCCAGGCCCTGAGTTCAAGTCCTACAACTGACAAAGCCCCCCCCCCCCACCAAAAATAAAAATACAAAACAGGGCCAGTGGCCTGCAGAATAAGCAAAAACTAAGAATTCGTCTCAAGTCCAGTGGTCGTAGCTCGCATGGAGGGTAGGCCTGGAGAAAGAGGCCGTAACTAGTAGTTTGAGGAACTTAGTAATATATAGAAGCCAGGTGCTGGTGGCTTATGTCTGTAATCCTAGCTACTTAGGAGGCTGAGACTGAGGATCATGTTTTGAAACTAGCCCAGGTCAGGAGAGTCCATGAGACTTTTCTCTCCAATTAACCACCAAAAAGCTGGAAATGGAGCTGTGGTTCAAGTAGTACAGCACACCACCCTTGAGGGGGAAAAAAAAGAGCTCAGGGACCACAGTTAAAAACTGAGCTCAAGTGGGCTGGTAATATGGCCTAGTGGTAAAGTGCTCGTCTCTTATACATGAAGCCCTGGGTTCGACTCCTCAGCACCACGTATATAGAAAAAAGCCAGAAGTGGCGCTGTGGCTTAAGTGGCAGAGTGCTAGCCTTGAGCAAAAAGAAGCCAGGGAACAGTGCTCAGGCCCTGAGTTCAAGCCCCAGGACTGGCAAAAAACAATAAAACTGAGCTCAAGGCCCAGGGCTGGCGTACACACACATACACAAAGAGTGACACCCCAACATTCTCCTCACACTGCCATAATTAATTGTCTCCCAGTCTGTGCTGCTTTGGGTGGGTACTGAGTGTGTGCTGTTGAAAGAGCTCTCCTTTTGGTCCTTACTCTGACGCCTATGGCTCCATTTCTCCCCGGTTTCTTCTAGAATAAAAATAGACCCGCAAGTGCTGGTGGTGAGTCGGTTGGATAGAATCCTTGAAAGTCAGGGCAGTCAGTCGCAGGAACTCCCAGTTCTGGCCCCAGTGTTTCTGCTCCAAGTCACGCTCCCTCCAGGCAGCTCCTCCCGGCCCCTCCCCTGGGCTCCCTGAGTTCTGGGAAAGGAATTCGGGGCAGGGGCCTCTGACAGCTGTAGACCTTCAGCTCCAACTTGGCCTGCAGCTGGAGGGGGAAGAGGACTGGCCAGCGGGGAGGGAGGATGGGGCACCTGGGGCCCCCTTTCTGGGGTCTGCTTGGCCCCGAAGAGCATCACTCACAGAATCTCAAAGATTGCAGTTTGCTAAGCTCACTGAGCCTGGGAGCTTAGAATCTACTGTGACTTAGACCCAGGGGAGGGGTGATGGAGGAAGAGGGTGGCAGGCTCCTCCTCAGATTCATGGCTGCCTTCTTCCTTCCAGCCTCTTGCTAAGCAGAGGCTACTACAGGCCCACAGACTTGCAGTCTCTTCAAATGTGGGATCTGTTCTCACCACAGGCAGTGTGCAGACCAGGAGACAGACCATACTAGTTTCCTCTCGGTCTCTCCCTTCCTCATCCTCCACTCTCCCCTCTCTCTCCCAGAATAAACCAGCCTGCCTTCCTTCCTTCCTTCCTCTTCCTTAACTTCCTCCCTCCTCCCTGTGGGCTGGTACCTGGGATGCTTCTTGATGTGGCTTCTACCTCCAAAATGAGCTGTTTTCTTCTCCCAGATCTCCTGATTTCCAACAAGACAGTTTCAGCCTGGGGCCCAGCCTCAGATTCAGAACTGAGTCAGAACTCTACAGGCTGAATGCTGGTGGCTCACGCTTGTAATCCTAGCTACTCAGGAGGCTGAGATCTGAGGACCACAGTTCAAAGCCAGCCCAGACAGGAAAGGCTGTGAGACTCTTTAGCCACCAGAAAACCAGATGTGGCACTGTGGCTCAAATTAGTAGAGTGCTAGTGTTGGGCAAAAGAAGTCAAGTACAGTACCGAGGCCCTGAGTTCAAGCCCCATGACTGACACACACACAAAAGAAAAGAAACAACAAAGGACTTGAGACTTGGGCTTGGCCTCTGGGTGGTCCTCAGTCTGTCTTCTCTCCTGCTCCTTCCTTTCCCCTGACAGCTGCTGCAAGTCATCTTTGGTGCGCTTCCTCTGAGGCCTCAGCAAATACATTGCTGATATAGCATAGCAAGTCTTTGCCAACATTTCCCTGGTTTGTAAGTGCATTCATTTGCTACACATCACTTAGAAATAAGTACATTTAGAAGAAATCTCTATTAACTCAGTTTCTTCTCATAGGAACCTTGTGAGCTTGCTTACTTGGTTCTTTTCCCCCTTCCTCTGTTCTCATGTTTTTCTCTCTCTCTGTGTGTCTCTCTGTACTTGGGATTGAAATCAAGACATTCCTTGCATTCACTCAGCTTGCTTGCTAGGTGGGTGCCCTACCATGTGAGTCAGGCGTCTAGCCTAGCTTTTTGCTGGTTCTTTTGGAGCTAAGTCCCCCCAGCATTCCGGAGCATCCTATAGTCCTCAGGACAATCAGGATTGTCCATTAAACCGAGCCAGATGGGTGGGAAAGGAAAGGGGGAGCAAAGACTGCTCAGTCCAGAGCCAGCAGGTAGGTCAGGGGTCACCCGGGACCTCGGAAGCAGGAGTGGGTGGTGAGCTTTTCTAGGTGGGGCAGGGGTGCTGACTGATCTGGGGAGTCCTGAATGAATCAGCCCAACCACAGCCAGCCAACTGCAGTGATGATACAAGCAAGATTTTCCTTGGGCTCCCCCTCCCGTGCTCATCTTCTTTCCCTCGCTGTCCCCTGAAGAAATCTTGGGTGGGGGTAGCACCAGTGCCACAGCCCCAAGTCCAACTCTGGAGCCGCGGGTTAAGCTGGGGAGTTGAGGTACCCTGCCGTTGTTGAGACAACCCAGGGCACGCGTTGAGCAGCCTTCCTCCTCCAAGGCCGCCGGCCGCCGAGCCTGGGACCAGGGACCACTTGGTGTGACTAGCCGTGTAGGTTCCGTGGATGACTGCCGTCCCCGCCCGTGATGTTACGGGAGCACATTACGGGAGCACGTTACGTGGGCACGTTCGTTACGGGAGCGCGCCACTTGAGCACGTTGCATGAGCCTGTGACGTGAGCGCCTCATGCGAGCGCGTTGCCCGAGCGCGTCACGTGAGCACGTCGCGTGAGCGCGTTCACACGTGCGTGCGCACGTTCAGGAATTGCGTCGGCACGCTCTTGGCGGTTAAAGGGCCGCCGGAAAGGTCTGAGGGACAGCACCGTGGCGATGCGGAAGGAAGGAGTGACCTGTGCAGTAACTGAAGTTTCCTCCCAGGAAGTCGTCCGAAGCCGAGACGTCCGTGGCTCCGGCCTGTCCTCCTGGCCACGCAGGAGGCCGAGATCTGAGGATCGTCGGGGTTCAAAGCCAGCCTGGGCGGGAAAGCCCGTGAGGCTCTTCTCTCTCATTAACCACCATAAAACCGCACGTGGCGCGGTGGCTCAAGGTGGTGGAGCGCTGGCCTTCAGTGAAAGAGGACAGTGCCCCACAGCCAACACAAGTAATAACTGATATTTTCTATCCTTATTTCTATACCATATTAGGCTAATTTCTTGCAATTTTTCTGCATCTGAGATTACTGGCTGCTTCTATACTCACTATGGTTTCTAGAACGGCAGAGCCTGCATCTTAGACAAGTATATGCTCCACTACTAAGCTACAGTCTCAGCCTTGGTATTTATTTATTATTTATATTTATTTTGTGCCAATCCTGGGGCTTAAACTCAGGGCCTAGGCACTGTCCCTGAACCTTTTTACTCAAGGATAGCGTGATACTGCTTGAGACACAGCTCCATTTCTGGATTTGGGGAGGTGATTGATTGGAGATAAGACTCATGCACTAGCTACCAGTGGCTCCCACCTCTAATCCTAGCTACTCAGGAGGCTGAGATCTGAGGATCGGGGTTCAAAGCCAGCCCGGGCAAGAAAGTCCATGAGACTCTTATCTCTAATTAACCACCAGAAAACTGGAAGTGGTACTGTGGCTCAAAATAGTAGAGCTCTAACTTTCAGCTGAAGAGCTCAGGGACAGTGCCCAGGCCCAGAGTTCAAGCCCCATGATCCAAAACGAAGTGAGAGAGGGGGAGGGAGGGACTTACGTCTCTAGTGAGACACAAAGGTGGAAAGAATGGAGACCGGGTGAAGAAGCTGAGTAGGGGAATTTGGACTTTTATTTGGTAGGTAACAGGGTGCCCTTGAAGGCTCTCGAGCAAGGAAGTGACAGGCTCAAGCTATTAGAAGATCTCCAGGGAAGTAACAATAATAACTGGCCAGGAAGAAGCAATACCTAATATTATTATGAAAAGGCTTAGAACTTGGGGGACACCAGTGGAAATAAGGAATAACATGGCAAAATGTTTTGAAGGTAGAAGCGAGGGAACGTAAGGCACTGGTGGGGGGGGGGGGGGCGGGCAGGAAGAGCTCTCTGCTTCCCCCGGGAGGCACCATGCATACTTCCTCAATGAAGTATGCGGCCTGCTGTGTGTGCTGCCTGCACCGCCTCTCCCCTCTGGCTGTGTGCTTGAGTTGGTGAGTGAGGTTCACTTACTAGTGAGCCACGGGAATCCAGGACAACCAGGGAGCTTTTTCAGCGTGGTGACTGGAGACACTCTCAAACTATTGAGGAAAAGCTTTCAGGGACCACCAAGCATTATTAAGTAAAGGATGGAGAGAGATGGGAAAGAAATCATAAGTGGATCTTAAAATTTACTTTTCTCTTGGCAAGAAAGGATATTTTTCTAGGTACTAAAGATTTGGGAATAATTTTTTTTTTAATCCAGGAGCTACATTTTCAGTTTTTAGTGTCAAGTAACTTGAGCTTAATTATAATCATGTTTTCAACACTTGAAAAAAACTTTTTTTACTTTAACCCATTTTAATCCACGCACATAAGATACATACTTACTGTAAATGTAAAGCAAAAAGGGCTGTGGGGGCATGGCTCAAGTGGTAGAGGGCTTGCTAGGCCCTAGTTTGAACTCCCCAGTACTTCAAAACAAACCAATGGCAGGCTGGGAAGGAGGCTTAGTGGTAGAGTGCTTGCCTAGCATGCATGAAGCCCTGGGTTCGATTCCTCAGTACCACATAAGCAGAAAAAGCAGGAAGTTTTTCTGTAGCTCAAGTGGTAGAGCAGAAGAAGCTCAGGGACAGCACCCAGGCCCTGAGTTCAAGCCCCAGGACTGGCCCCCCAAAAATAACTAAATAAAAGAATAAATACAAGTAAACCAAACAAGTAGTTCCCTAAACAATGCTTCCTTTTGTTATTGTGAGTGCAGTTTTTATTGTTATTTAGGGTTATTTTTGAGACAGGGTTCTATATAGCCCCAGTTTTCCTGGAACTTGCTGTCCAGCCCTAGCTGACCTTGAACTTATGATCCTAGCTAGCTACTCAAGAAGCTGAGATCTGAGGATCACAGTTGGATGCCAGCTTGGGTTGCTTATGTCCAGTTAACCAGCAAAAAGTTGGAGGAAGAGCTATGGTTCAAATGGTAGAGTGCTAGCCTTGAGCAGAAAAGCTCAGGGCTCTTGAGTTCAAGCTCCAGGACCAGCACAAAAAGAAAAATAAAAGCATGTTTTGTTTTGTTTTGTTTTGCCAGTCCTGGGCTTGGACTCAGGGCCTGAGCACTGTCCCTAGCTTCTTTTTGCTCAAGGCTAGCACTCTGCCACTTGAGCCACAGTGCTACTCCTGGCCATTTTCTATATATGTGGTGCTGGGGAATCGAACTCAGGGCTTCATGTATGTGAGGCAAGCACTCTTGCCACTAGGCCATATTCCCAGCCTAAAATCATGTTTTGACTTACGTTCCCATGAATTTGTTTATAGAAAACCAATCTCACTACTTTGGTGGCCACTTCGATGGCCATCAGGGGTCCAGCAAATCCCAGAGCAGAATCTGGAGGTCATAGAAAAGCCTGAGTAGAGATGTGGCTCAGGTGGTAGAGCACCAGCCTTGAGTGAAAAAACTAAGTAAGGGGCAGCGCTCTGGTCCTGAGTTCAAGTCTTAGCACCAACACACACATACTCACCTCACTGTCCTGCGGTTGCTATGGCTGGGAGCAAGTGACAGAACACTTGTCATGCAAGCCCTGATCATGTGTGGAGGGGCACTGTGAAGGACCAAGGAGGGCAGACGTTCCCTTTGTCTCTTTTAGCAGCCTGGAAAGGGAGAGGTTGGGGAGACTAAGACAGTGAGAACAGGAAGTCCTCCCCAGATCTGCCTCCCCAGCTCAGCAACAGAGGAGGAGGTGGAGTCTGGGTTGAATCCCAAGATAAGAGCTGCAGCAGCTGACAGGGAGATTGGAATAAACAGCTGCGCCCCAGGAACAGAGCAACATTCCTTCTCTCATCCCACCCCCAATTTCCCTTCTTCCCAGCACCCCGCCCTCACCGCGCTCTCAGCGTCCCCCCTCAGTGATGGGGCTCCCCTCCAGCCTTGGCTCAGGCCACCGCAGAGCCGCCTTCCCACGCCAGCCCCCCTTCTCCAGAGGCTGGGGGCTCTCCAGCTGTTTGGAAGGCCTGAGGACTCAGGACAGGTGGCCGGAGGTGGGTGAAGAGGGGCCTCTTCTGGGGCTAGCCTCCACCTGCTAGGCTGGGCCACCCTCATACTCTTCCCCTGGGCCAGCCAGGAAGGCCTGGGAACGGGACACTGGTGAATGTGGGGAAGTTGAGGCAGAGCCTGGGATTGCTGGGGAAAGAAGGTTGGAGTGGTCAATTTGCAAGGCCCTGTGTGTAAAAGTTAAGGCTTCACCGAGAGGCAGGTGGCACCGTGACCTCTCATCCTAGCTATGCAGGATGTCTGAGCGTCAGGATTCAAAGCCAGCCTAGGGCATACAAATCCAGGATGGGCTTATCTCCCATCAATCAACCAAAAGCCGGAAGTGGAGCTGTGGCTCTAATGGGTAGAGCACCAGCCTTGAGCAAAAGAAGTAAGTGAGAGCGCAAGGCCCTGAGTTCAAGCCCCAGTACTGGAACAAATCAATATATAAGATCAAGGATTTCAAGATGGCGGTGACCACGCATGAAGTCAGGCGGCCCCTCGGAACACGGGAGCCTGCGTGAGAACTAACAGACGAGGACAGAAGCCATGCGGGCCCCGGCCCTGCCAGCCCTTTCCTCCCTACTGTGCGTGCGCACAAGCAGAGAAACAAGGTGACAGCCCTCCCTTGCTGGAGACCTCCCACAGGCTCCCTGTCTCCTGAGCCTGCACCCCTGTCCCCCACTCTTTAGATCCCAGCCTCCTGTCTGCCTCCTCAGGGGCAGGAAGATGGGGCAAGAAGCAGCAGCTGACAGGGTGACAACAGGGCTGTGGCGGTGGTGGTGGCGGGAAACGTGGCAGGGTGGGGACTGGCATGAGATGGGCACACAGGAACTATCGGCTGCAGGCAGCTGATAGATGCCACAGCTGTGTCCGCCACCCTCCCACCCCAGTGCGGGCATCCCTGAGCCTGCTCTTCTCTCCCCTCCCTGGCGTCACCTCTCTTCCTCTGTATTGCCACAGTTTCCTGTCCTGGCTGCTGTCCACGGGGGAGGCTGAAGGTGTTGAGGTCTTTTCTCTAGCTATGTCCCAAAACGCCTCCATGGTAACAATAGCTGTGGTTAATTAAGTGAGCACCTACTGTGTGCCAGTCGTACAGCTAGTGCTCGAGGCTAACGATGACTCTTACCTAGGTTTCATAAAGGACCTAGGAGTCAGGCACCCGTGTCGCATGCCTGTAATCTTAGCTACATAGGAGACTGAGATCTGAGGATTGTGGTTCAAAGCTAGCCTCGGCAGGAAAGTTCATGGGATTCATCTCCAATTAGCTACAAAAGTGGAGTTGTGGCTCAAGTGGGAGTGTTAGTCTTGAGCACAAAAACTCAGAGACCGCACCCAGGCCCTGAGTTCAAGCCCTAGGTACGCATGTGCGTGCACACACACTGAGCAAAGTAGGGCAGGGAGAAGCTAGGCAATTTGCTCAGGGGTGCATGGCTGGTGAGACTAGGGGTTTCGTGGTCTCAGGTCTTCAAACCTATTGGGGTTTGTTTGTTTTTGTGTGTGCTAGTGTTGAGCTTGAACCCGGGGCCTCCTGTTCTCTTTCCATTCGGTCCTGGAGCTCTACCACTTGAGTCACACCTCCACTTCTAGCTTGTTGCTGGTTAACTGGAAGCAAAACTCTCATTGACTTTTTAGCCTGGCTGACTTCAGAGTGTGACGGTCAGCTCTGAGCCTCCTCAGTCGCTAGGATTGCAGGCGTGAGCCACCGTGGCGGGCTACCTGTGAACTGCTCGCAGCCGCCAGTGGGATGGCGGGTGTGCAGTGCTGCCCCGGGCTGTGCTGGAGGAAGGATGAGGAAGCCTTGCCCTGCCCCCCTCTCCTGCTTCCTTTCTGTGCACAGGGCCTCCCCGGTGAGCCCAACCCACACGTGCATGAAGAGACGGAGGCTGACAGAAGCAGGCAACCGCCTGTGACTTCTCTAGGCCAAGGGCAGCATCGACACCTGGGGAAGACCCCCCCAGCGGTTTGGGGGAGCCTGTTTTGGTCTGATCTTTATTTGCCTCTCATAGAGGAAATAAATAGCTACTCGTGTGTTTGGGTGGGTGTGCGTGTGCCAGGCAGTATATGTTACACACACCGTTAAAACTGTGACCCAGCCCCAGAGGAAGTGGTAGCAAACGATTGCTTTTCATTTTCCATTTGCTCTTCTATCTCCACCCTTTTCATTATTAATGTGTGTGTGTATGTGTGTTTGCACATGCACTCATGCATGCATCTGTGTGCGTGCATGGCGCTGGTACTGGAGCTTGAACTCAGGGCCTGGGCTTCCAGCCTTTCGGTGTTTAATTGGAGTTAAAAGTCCCATCAAAGGCTGGAAGCCAGTGGCTCACATCTGTAATCCTAGCTACTCAGGAGGCTGAGATCTGAGGATCCTGGTTTGAAGTCAGCCCAAGTTGGAAAGTCCATGAGACTCTTATCTTCAAATAACCACCAGAAAACCAGAAGTGGCGCTGTAGCTCAAATGGTAGTGTTGAGTCTTGAGCTGCAGAGCTCAGGGACAGCACCCAGGCCCGGAGGTCAAGCCCCACCACCAACGGGGGAAAAACCAAAACCAACAATTAAAATACCAAATCTTTATGCTCTACTCCATATGTCAATATATTGGCAGGGGATTGGTTCCAATAACAGGCCTTAAACTCAGGATCTCTTGCTCTCCCTTTGCATTCTTGCTCATAGCTGGCACTCTTACCATGGAAGCCATGCCTCCATTTTGGCATTTTTATTGTTTGATTGGAGATGGAGCCTCAAAGTCTTTTTTGCCAGGTTGGCTTCAAACTGTGATCCTAGGTGTGAGCCACTAGCACCTAGCATTATATAGATTGTGTGAATGTGTGTGTTGGGGGGGGGAGAGGAAACGAGTATCCAGGTTCAAGGGCTTTAACTCAGAGCCTGAGCTTTTTTGTCCCTGTCCCTGAGCTTTTTTTTTTTTTTTTTTTTTGGCTCAAAGCTAGTACGCTTAACACTTGAGCCACAGCTCCACTTCCAGCTTTCTGCTGGTTAATTAAAGAGTCTCACAGACATTGCTGCCCTGGCTGGCTTCGAACTGTGATCCTCAGATTCTCAACCTCCTGAGTAAGCTAAGATTACAGGCATGAGCCACAAGCACCCAGTGGCATAAAGATTTTTTTTTCCTGTTCTGAGGCTTGAACTCAGGGGCTGGGCGCTGTCCCTGAGCCTCTTCACGCTCGAGGCTAGCGCTCTAGTGTTTGAGATACAGCGCCACCCCCAGTTTTTTTTTTTTTTTTTTTTGAGTAGTTTGTTGGAGATCAGAGTCTCAGGGACTTTTCTGCCCAGCCTGGCTTCAAACCACAATCCTCAGATCTCAGCCTCCTGGGTAGCTGGGATTACAGGCGTGAGCCACCAGCACCCAGCTTGGCATATAGGTTTAATGCTTGTATAGTATTCCACCTGCAGGTTGCCCAATCAGTGCATAATTTTTCCACCAGTAGTTTCTCAGTTTTGTGCTGGATCCAGGAGACAAACTGCCTGCCTCCTGGAGCTCCCAGGCCTCTCTCCCCCTGGACCCCAAACACATGACCAGAGTTATCTTCATGTAATGATCCTGAGCTGGGTGTAGCAGAAGCTTCAGGGACTGGGTGGTGGGGTGCAGTGAAGGAAGGCTTTGTGGGGGCTAGACTCCTGCACCCTGATCTCAGAGGACAAGCGGGAGCTCCCTGATACAGGGGCTGGAGGATAGCAACAATGTGGCTCCTTATCAGCCTTTGCCCAGTGTGTTTCTGCCTTTCCTTCCAAGATGACAGATCCTGCGAACAAGGACTGCAGCTGTTTATCAGGGGCCCTCCCAGGCCCCCCCCCCCAGTGCCAGGGGCGCCCACTCCCTGCTGGAGAGGCTGTGGGGCCCTGATTAGGCTGACAGCTGAGGCAGGGGACCCCAGGCGCGGTGGAAGGACAGAGGTGCAGGACAGGAGCAGGTGCCCCGCCAGGGAGAGCCAGGCTGAGGAAGAGAAACAGACCTCGCCCCTTGGGGCTGCCAGGGCGGCTCCTGCGCTCCCCTGCCTGGTGACACACGTGTGGCCAGTCCTTTGTGTCCCTTTGGTTCCTCTGACACTTCCTGAAGGCATCAGGCAGGATCAGCCTCGTTCCTTCTCTCACTAAGTCAGCAGGTTGGACAAATGCAAACCCCGGAGCCAAGAATAGTAGCCATAGCTGACGCGGGCCAAGCATGGAGTACGTGCTCCAATCCGTTCTCTTGTGGAGTAGCTCCCAGCGGCCCCTGGGTAGGAACTGACCTCATTCTCATGATCCAGGGGGAAGAGAGATAAGTGCACTTGAACTCTTGCAACAGACTGAACCACCCCGCCCCCAGACTCAGTTTCCTCACATGTGACATAGGTTTGAAAACATGCTTATATGTGAGTCGCATGATAGAGAATTTGAACTAAATAGGAGGAATAAATCCTAGAGACCAAGTGTGCAACGTGTGTATAGCTTATTCAGATATTGCTGGGAGTAAGCCAGGCAGCAGTGGCTCATGCCTGTAGCAATCCTAGCTACTTAGGAGGCTGAGATCTAGAGGATTGCAGTTCAAAAAAAGCCACCCTGGCCTGCAAAGTCCAAAGCATTGAATTCAAACCTCAGAACCATTAAAAAAAAAAACTTAACTGAAAAAACAACATACGATTTAAAATGTTCTCACCACAAAAAATAAACATGTGAACTAAGGTGTGTTAATTAGCTCGATGAATAGTTAAATTAACCATTTCACAGTGTCTATTCTTAAAACAGGTATATTCTAAATATATAATGATCTTATTTGTCAATTAAATACCCACCTTATAAAAACAGGGAGGTTACCGGAATTAATGAGATAATGTGTATCAAGCACCTAGGGCAAAGTCGGGTCATAAATGGCGACCCCGCCCCTCGGCTGTGGCCCCGCCCCACCGTGCACCCTCTCACTGGGCAGGGCTGGTTCCCCTAGCTGTGCGTACTGGCTCCGATCCTGGCTCCCTGTGCGGATCCACCAGGAGATAATAGAGCATGCTTCCTCGAAATCAACCTGTACATGCACGCGTTTCCACTGAGCAGCTGGACCAGGGCCTTTATCAGGACAGTAAATGATACATACAGTGTAGGAAGCGTGGTTCAGGTGGTAGAGTGCCAGCCAGTGAACAAAAGCAAGAGTCAGATAGGGAGTTACAGTCCTTGTCTCGGACAAAATAAAAATTTTAAAAATGATACAGCCAGTTTTCATGCTATTTATTTATATATGAGAGAAAAGTGTTTGCTGCAAATAATGTACAGTGTATGAAATTTCATATTATACTTTTTTTTTTTTGCCAGGCCTGGGGCTTGAACTTAGGACCTGAGCACTGTCCCTGGCTTCTTTTTGCTCAAGGCTAGCACTCTACCTCTTGAGCCACAGCACCACTTCTAGCTTTTTCTTTATATGTGGTGCTGAGGAATTGAACCCAGGGCTTCATATATGTGAGGCAAGCACTCTACCACTAGGCCCTAGTCCCAGCTCCCCAAACCTCCACTTCTGGCTTTTTGCTGGTTAATTGGAGATTAGAGTCTCTCAGATTTGTCTGACCCTGTTGGCATTGAACTGAGATCCTCAGATCTCAGCAACCTTAGTAACTAAACATTCACATTTTATTTTTATTTATTTATTTTTTTTTGGCCAGTCCTGGGGCTTGGACTCTGGGCCTGAGCACTGTCCCTGGCTTCTTTTTTGCTCAAGGCTAGCACTCTGCCACTTGAGCCACAGCGCCACTTCTGGCCATTTTCTGTATATGTGGTGCTGGGGAATCGAACCCAGGGCCTCATGTATATGAGGCAGGCACTCTTGCCACTAGGCCATATCCCCAGCCCTAAACATTCACATTTTGAAGAATAAGCAAAGTACTTTTGAACAAAATCTTTTTTTTTTTTTGGCCAGTCCTGGGCCTTGAACTTAGGGCCTGAGCACTGTCCCTGGCTTCCACTCTGCCACTTGAGCCACAGCGCCACTTCTGGCCGTTTTCTGTATATGTGGTGCTGGGGAATCGAACCCAGGGCCTCATGTATACAAGGCAAGCACTCTTGCCACTAGGCCATATCCCCAGCCCCTTGAGCAAAATCTTAAATGAAAAACAAATTTGCTGAGGCCAAGTGTCAGGGGCTCACACCTATAATCCTAGCTGCTCAGGAGGCTGAGATCTGAGGATCATGGTTTGAGGCCAGCTAGGCAGGAAAGTCTGTGAGAAGCTTCTTTCCAATTAATCACTAAAAAGTCAGAAGTAGAGTTGTAACACAAGTGGTAGAGTGTTAGCCTTGAGCACAAAAGCTCTGGGACAGTGTCCAGGCCCTGAGTTCAAGCCCCAGGAAATGACACCAAAAATTAAAAATACTACATGGGCTAGTGGGTCCTTTAAGATTCTCTAGGTCTTTAATCCCCTCCCTGGTCTTGGCCCTCCCTGCCTCTGTTTACCCTGAGGCACCTGGGGCTTGGTGATGTCCCCCTAGGGTTCATACTGTGTCCTCAGCTCTGGGGTGGCGAAGGCTTCTCTTTGTTCTCACTGCTTCTTCCCTTCCCACCAGAGCAACTAGTGAAACGATGAACCTTATACCAAACCTGATTTCTCCAGGAGGACCCCAGGGTGCCAGTACCTCCCAGGCAGTGTCAGTTCTTACACAGGCTTGGGCCCAACCTCATGAATCATAACTTTTGGGTGGAGAAACCCCGGGTCTATCTGATGCATAAATGCTAGCTCTGCACCTGGGGTTCTTGCTGCTTGAGAGGCTGAGCCAAGGTGATCACTTCCGCTCAAAGAGTTGAGACTAGTTGGGGAATACATTGGGAAACCCCACCTCGAATAAAACAACACCCAGCCCATACATCTCAATGATGCTTCAAAGATTGTGAATTCCTACTTAAAGCCATCTCTGAGTGCTTCGAGCATGAAGCCCGGCGCTGGAGGCTCTTACCTGTGGTCCTAGCTACTCAGGAGCCGGACATCTGAGGATCCCAATTGGAAACTAGCCTGGGCAGAAAAGTCCATGAGGCTCTCATCTCCAATAAAGGACTGAGAAAAAGCCAGACGTGGCACCGTGGCTCAAGTGGCAGGCCCTGAGAGCCTCGGCGACGGAGTCAGCAGTTGCCCCCCCCCCCCCGCCATGGAGGCAGCTGTCTCACCTGAAATCACTCCGTTTTCCTGTCGGTTAGCCGGCGGGGAAGGGGCCGCCTGGGCGGGGCGGGGCCGGTGAGGCAGAACAGGTGCAGGCCGAGCAGCTGGGTGAAATGAGGACATGGTTGCCCTCCCTCAGCCACATGAAGCCACATCCCATTTCCTCTCCCCCCCCCCCAATCAAAAACTCCCCGGCTCTGTCCTCCACCCTGAGAGGACAGCGCCCAGGGCTGGGGACATGGGGACAGGAAGGTGGACTGCTTGAGCTTCCCACCCCCCCACCCCTGCCACTCTCCTTTCCTGCTGCCTTCCGAGGGGATGGGTGAGGTGGGAGTGAGCTCCCCCGACTTCACCTGCAGCCTTGGGGTGCACTAAAGGCCGACCCTGAAGTTGCCTAAGCATTCTTTCTGGGTCCACTCTGTCTCCTGAGGGAATGAACTTGGGAGTCAGATGAGATCCACATTCTAGAACAAAGGTGCTCGAGTTGCGCCTGTCTACACCCCCAGAGAGCCTATTCCTGGGGCCTGGGGTGCAGCCTGTACTTCCATTTCTAGTTTGTTCCCCGTGGAGGCCTCTGCTGCTGGGGTGGGGTCTGTACTGGGGTGCCATGATTCTAGGCCTAGGGCCAACTGGAGGATGAGAAAGAAGCCACTTGTGGTTCTTACCCAGGCATCAGGGCACTTGGGCGGACCCTCACTGTGTACCCCATCCCTGGCCCAGCTCCCCAAGAGTCAACAGGAGGGAAAGATTGTTCTCTATTATATTCTGTAGAACACCAGGGATGAGGTTATAGCTGCTGTGGTGTGGTATGGTGTGGTGTGGCGTGGCATGGTGTGGCGTGGTGTGGTGTGGTATGGTGTGTGGTGTAGTATGGCATGGTGTGGTGTGGTATGATGTGTGGTGTGGCATTTTGTGGGGTGGGGTGGTATGGTGTGGTGTGGAGTGTTGTGGTATGATATGGTATGTTGTGGTGTGGTATGGAGTGTTGTAGTATGTCATGGTGTGGTGTGATACAGTATGGTATGGTGTGGTATAGTGTGACATGGTGTGGTGTGGTGTGGTATGGTGTGGTATAGTGTGGTGATGTAGTATGGTGTGGTGTGGTGTAGTATGGTGTGGCGTGGTATATTGTGACATGGTGTGGTGTGGTATGGTGTAGTATGGTGTGGTGTGGTATAGTGTGACACGGTGTGGTGTAGTGTAGTGTGGTGTGGTGTAGTATGGTGTGACATGGTGTGATGTGATGCAGTATGGTGTGGTGTGACATGGTGTGGTGTGGTATAGTGTGACGTGGTGTGGTGTAGTATGGTGTGGTGTAGTGTGACATGGCGTGGTGTGGTGTAGTATGGTGTGGTGTGGTATAGTGTGATGTGGTGTGGTGTATGGTGTGGTGTGGTGTAGTATGGTGTGGTGTGGTGTGGTGTGGTGTGGTGTAGTATGGTGTGGTGTGGTGTGGTGTAGTATGGTGTGGTGTGGTGTGGTATGGTGTGGTGTGGTATAGTGTGATGTGGTATAGTGTGATGTGGTATAGTGTGATGTGGTGTGGTGTAGTATGGTGTGGTGTGGTGTGGTGTAGTATGGTGTGGTGTGGTGTGGTATGGTGTGGTGTGGTATAGTGTGATGTGGTAGTGTGATGTGGTGTGGTGTAGTATGTGGTGTGGTGTAGTATGGTGTGGTGTGGTGTGGTGTGGTATGGTGTGGTGTGGTATAGTGTGATGTGGTGTGGTGTAGTATGGTGTGGTGTGGTGTGGTGTAGTATGGTGTGGTGTGGTGTGGTATGGTGTGGTGTGGTGTAGTATGGTGTGGTGTGGTATAGTGTGGTGTGGTGTAGTATGGTGTGGTGTGGTGTGGTGTAGTATGGTGTGGTGTGGTGTGGTGTAGTATGGTGTGGTGTGGTATAGTGTGACGTGGTATGGTGTAGTATGGTGTGGTGTAGTGTGACATGGCGTGGTGTGGTATAGTATGGTGTGGTGTCGTGTGGTGTGTGGCATGGTAGTTTGAGAGGAGTCTTCTGTGCTACCCTGCAGAGAGAACTTGTTCAACTGAAGGTAGAGCTCCTGCTGTTGTGAAAACAAATGGCTAAGATGGAAATGGAGTGTGTACATAAGAATTTATATGCAGGTAGATAAAATACCAGAGGGCCCTTTACAGACCGCCTTCCTCAAAGTGAGGTAGGGAGAATTCAGCTGATCACTGATGGAGCTCAGTACAGCTCAGGGACACAGCACTGGGCTAATATCTACAAGGCCCAGGTTTGATCCCCAGAACTGTACAAAACAAAACAGGAGAGCTGGGCTGTGGTGGCTCACTCCTGGAGTCCTGATTTATGCCTGTAATCTGGCTCACACCTGTGAGCTACTCAGGAGGCTAAGATCAGAGGACTATGGTTCAAAGCCAGGCTGGGCAGAAAAGTCCACGAGATTTGGGATGGGGAGCGGGGGGCTTTAACTCTGGGCCCGGGCACTGTCCCTGAGCTGCTTTTGTTCAAGACCGGCACTCTACCCCTTGAGCCACAGCACCACTTCTGGTTTTTTGTTTTGGAGTAGTTTATTGGAAATCAGTCTCAGGAAGTTTCCTGCCCGGGCTGGCATTGAACCATGAACCTCAGATCTCAGCCTCCTGAGTAGCTAGGATTAGGCATAAGCCACCTGAGCCCAGAAAGGAGATTCTTATCTCCAGTTAACCACCAACCAGCTGGAAGTGGGGCTTTGGCTCAAATGGTAGTGCTCTAGCCTTGAGGAAAAACAAAAAAGCTAAAGGACAGGGCCTTGGCCCTGAGTTCAAGCTCCCCTCCCTCCAAACCAGCGTGCACTCACACAGACAGAAGAGGTAATAATGTAGTCAGTAAAGGAAAATGGGCTGGGGATGTAGCTCAGTGATAGACTCAGTTCAAGACTCAGCCCTACAAATAAGAAACCATTGGGGCTGGAGAAATAGCTCATTGGTAGAGCACTAGCCAGTGAGCAAAAGCACCAGGTACTGGTGTCAGCTTCTGATCTCAGACCTAAAAAAAAAAAAAGGAGAGGAAACGGCTCAGCCTGTCTCTCTTCCCCTTCCTTCTCAGCCTGCCCTGCTGCCTTGAGATTTCACGCCCCTCCAGTTGCTCTGCTGTCTTCCCTCATTCCTTTCTGTCATTGTCATGATTCTCCACTGAGAAGCTTTCATTTGCAGTCTCCATTTCTTTCTTTTTCTTTTTCTTTTTTTGCTAGTCCTGGAATTTGAACTCAGGGCTTAGGTGCTGTCCTTGAGCTTCTTTGTGCTCAAGACTAGCTAGCACTCTACCACCCGAGCCACAGTGCCACTTGTGGCTTTTCTGAGTAGTTTATTGGAGCTAAGAGTCTCACAGGGACTTTCTGCCTGGACTGGCTTCCAACTGCGATCCTCAGATCTCAGCCTCCTGAGTAGCTGCGATTACAGGTGTGAGCCACCAGCGGCTGGCTTGGGGGGGGGGGGGTCTTTATTTCTTCAAGAGTGACTCATTTTAATTTAAAGAGACATGCATATTTTTAAACTCAAAACTTGCTAGGCTGGTGCTCCACCACGTGAGTCATGCCCCCCATCCCTGCTTCTTACTGGGTTGGTTATTTTGAAGATGGAGTCCGGCACACTTTTCTGTCTGGGCTGGCTTTGAATCGTGATCCGCCGGATCCCTGCCGCCTGAATAGCTAGGATTACAGGAGTGAGCCATCAGCACCTGCCTTTCATAGAGTTGACAGTTTATGGCCAACCTTCGAATACAGAAAACTAGAGAGGTTAAAGCAGCAACCATGAGCCTTGATCCTGTCCAACCCTGTCTGCTTCTGGAAACACACACTTGGCCTTTCATAATTGTAATCTGCACAAATGCCATTTTGTGTCTGAAAATGTTTTACGTCACCTTATTTTGTAATGCTGGCTATGTATGGACACAGCATGATTCCTTCTATGAATGGGGCTGTGGTTGCTTAGCCAGACCCTGATTCTTAGGCTTTTGGGTGTTTTCCAATTATTTGCTGTTTATTCATTCACCATTGAGCTCCCTGCATTTGAGCTCTGCCTCCTGCTAGTCTGTCAAAGCTGTCCCCCGGAAGGTCACTTCATTGATCTTCCCTCAGCCCTAGTCCTTGATTGACTGAAGGCCCTGATCGTGCCTTCCCTTGATCTCAGCCTTCACCACCCTGACAGTATCCCCCTGCCCATCCTGACATCCAGCCTCCTTTCCTTTGCTTTATCTAGCTTTTTCCATTCAAGGCTGATGCTCTACCATTTGAGCCACACATCCTTTTCCAGCTTTTTGTTGTTGTTGGTTTATTGGAGATAAGAGTTTCTTGCGGGCTGGGAATATGGCCTAGTGGCAAGAGTGCTTGCCTCATATACATGAAGCCCTGAGTTCGATTCCTCAGTACCACATATATAGAAAATAGCCAGAAGTTGCACTGTGGCTCAAGTGGCAGAGTGCTAGCCTTGAGCAAAAAGAGGCCAGGGACAGTGCTCAGGCCCTGAGTCCAAGCCTCAGGACTGGCAATAAAACAAAAAAACAACAACAAAAAAATCACTGCTTGTGGTTGAGAATGTGACTTAGTGGTAGAGTGCTTGCATGAAGCCCTGGGTTCCATTCCTCAGTGCCACATAAACAGAAGAAGCTGAAGTGGCACTGTGGCTCAAGTGTAAGCACTAGCTTGAGCACAGAAAGGCTCAGGGACAGCGCCCAGGCCCTGTGTTCAAGCCCTAGAACAGGCGAAACAAACAAACAAAAAACACTGATTAAATTTCTGTTTCTAGCCATACGTAAAGCAATTATCCAAACTGATTGGCCTGGGCTAGAGCCAGGTTGTGACTTTTTCCTGGGATATTTGTTTCTAGCACACCATTCAGTTTCAAAGATGTCCTGATTCAAATAACAAAATGTATGGTTATTCAGTGTATAGGACAATGTAAGTTTTTCTCTTTTTGAGTTGTTTTGGTAATTTCCTTTCCCTTTCATTGTTGTTGTTCTTCTTATTATTACTTTTTCCAGTCCTAGGGCTTGAATTTGGGGCTTTGAGCTTGTTCAACTTTCTTACTCATGACTGGTGCTCTACCACTTGAGCCATGCCACCTGCCCAGCTTTTGGCTGGTTAATTTAAAATGGAGTCTCACAGACGTTCCTGCTCAGACTGGTTTCAAACCAAGATACTCTAGGTCTCAGCCATCCATCCATCCATTTATTTATTTATTTATTTATTTTCCCAGGCCTGGCACTTTGACCCCAGGGCCTGGGCAGTCCCCCTGAGCTTCGTTTGCTCAAGACTAGCACTTTACCACTTGAGTAACAGCACCACTTCTGAATTTTTCTGCTTACGTGGTACTGAGGAATTGAACCCAGGATTTCATGCATGCTAGGCACTCTACCACTAAGCCACATTCCCAGCCCTCAGCCTTTTAAACAGGTAGAGTTACAGGTGTGAGCCACAGCTCCTGGCTTGATGATGATGATTTTTGCGGCAGTGCCAGGATTTGAACCTAATGCTTCGCAGACACGGCCTTTTGCCTTTGAGCTAGTCCCTTAACCCTAATTTCTACTTTTATTTTCTTCTTCCTTTTTACTTTCTTGGGATTCTGTTGGAGGGAGGCATTTTTAATGAGACTGAGTCTTGCGGTGTTGCTCAGGTTCACTTTGAACGTCTAGACTCAGGGGACACGTGTTTGCCTCCGTGGTTCGGTAGGCTGAGAGGCAGGAGACTTGGCTTGAGTTTGGGTGGTACCAGGCTGGGACGGGAATGGCAAGGAGACACAGAGACCCTGCCTCTAGGTTTAAAGTAAGACTCATGAGATTCCAATGTACGTCTCAACCATTGCACTCCTGGTGGCTTCACAGAAATGACATCTGCATACACCACAGATTTGTACAGAAATCTTCCCAGATGCGAACAGCCCAAGCCTGAGTCCAGATGCCCATGCACAGGAGCGGGGCCAGACGGACAGTCAGACCATCCACAGCACGCAGTGAACACACGGATGCCACGCACCGCGAGCGAGAGGGGCCAGACACGAGGGAGAGCCTTCTGAGTGATTCTGTTTGAAGTTCCACCCTCATTCTACTGTGGTTAGCTCGGGAGGTGAAGGGCAGATGGGTCCAAAATGGGCCCCCATGGAACTTTCCAGAATTGTCCTGA
This sequence comes from Perognathus longimembris pacificus, assembly GCF_023159225.1. NCBI lineage: Eukaryota > Metazoa > Chordata > Mammalia > Rodentia > Heteromyidae > Perognathus > Perognathus longimembris. Next base: position 7,742,447 of record NC_063166.1, read on the forward strand.
ACTTGGATCTCTTGGAGGATACATGGGTAACTAAGGCTTTTGGAATTGTCAGTACTTATAGAACTGTAGACTTTTTAAGACCTGTTCATTTTCAAATTTGAAGCTTCACTGAAGAAAACAAGTTGATGCCTGGGCGACAGTGATTCACGCCTGTTGCAGTTCAAAGCCAGCCCAGGCTGGAAAGACTATGAGACTCATATCTCCAGTTGACCAGCAAAAAGCCAGCAGTGGGACTGTGGCTCAAGGTAGAACACTAGCCTTGAGCTTATCTATAATCTAAGGGACAATGCTCAGTCCCTGAATTCAAGCTGCAGTACCAGCAACCTAAAAGAAAAGGCAAACAAGTTCGTAAGATGCCACTAAAACAACATATATGTGTAACTTAAATATTATCATATATTAAAAGAGATTAAACATCCTAAATTAATATGGTCAGAGATGTGGCTCAGGTGGTAGAGGACCAGCAAGTGAGTGAAAGTGTCAGGTACTGGGTTTGAGTCCCCAGTCTTAGAATAAAAAACAAATAAATAAATCCCAATGATAAATCAAGCATAGGCCTTAGGAAAGTTAAAAAAAAAAAAAAAAACAGAACCAAGATCAAAGGATGATATTTTTAGGAACACAAAGACGCAATGGCTATGTACCTCTGATCATATAAAATAATGTTTATTGAAATGAGCTCCAGGAAATGAGTTTTTTTTCCCTTTTCTTTTTTGTCTTATTTATTCTTTTACCTGCCTTTGGGAGTGTAAGAAGAGCACAGAAATGAAAGGAGAAAGGGGGAACGAATGCAGCAGTGGTACTCACTAGACACTGCTGAAAGTGAACTACACAGCTTGTGGGTGGGGACAGGAGGGGGAAAACTGGGAGAGAGCAAGGGAAGGGGTGACATGGTCATCCCTGACTTATGAAATGGTAATCCCTCTGTATATCACCTTTGTAATAAAAACTAGAAAACGAAAACCAGAAACAGGGCCTGGGAGCTCTACCGCTTGAGCCAGAGGCCCACTTTGAGGTTCTGGATTCACATCTTGATCCTCAGACCTCAGCCTCCCTAGTAGTTGGGATTCCAGGCATGAGCCAGTGGCCACAGCTTGCAGGTGCTTCTTGCCATGTTGAGGAAGATGGCCTCCATTCCTAGTTTGCATCACGAATAGGTGTGAGATGCTTTTTCAGCATCGCGTGATAAGATCGTGTGGCTTTTCTTCCTAAGCACCTTGATGTGGACTGTATCACATGATTTTCACATGTTGAACCGGTCTTGGGACAAGCACCACAGGGCTAGTATCGTGAGAATGGTTTTATTCACTATGAACGCCACTTGGCTCGTATAGTTTTGCTTCTGTTTTGTTTAGGATTTTTGCATCCGTGGTGATAGGTGCTACTGGGCTTGTTTTCTTGTAATCTTTTCTGTCAGGTGTTAGGGGGCTGCTGACCTCAGAGTGAGTGAGGAAGTATTCCCCCTGCTGCTATTTTCTAAAAAAAGATTGTAAAAAAAATATTGATGATAGGTACTTTTTAAAATATTTAGTAGAACTCACCAGTGAATGAGCCCACCTGGAGTTGGTGTTTTCTATTTTTAAGGGTTTTTTTTAATGGTTAATTTTGTTTTTAGGAGATACAGGATTCTTTGGCAAAAGATTGAGTGTGCCGGGCACCAGTGGCTCACACCTGTAATCCTAGCTGCTCAAGAGGCTGAGATCTGAGGATCATGGTTCAAAGCCAGCCCTGGCAGAAAAGTCTGTGAGACTCTATTCTCCAATTAACCACTCAAAACTCGGAAGTGGTGGGCTGGGAAGGTGGCTTAGTGGTAGAGTGCTTGCCTAGCATGCATAAAGCCCTGGGTTTCATTCCTCACTACCGCATAAACAGAAAAAGCTGGAAGTGGTGCTGTGGCTCAAGTGGTGGAGTGCTAGCCTTGAGCAAAAAGAAGCTTAAGGGACAGTGCCCAGGCCCTGAGTTCAAGCCCCATGACAAAAAAAAAAAAAGGCCTGGTCCTCAAAAGAATCAGAATGGGGGAGAGGGGAGAGGGAGAGATGAGAGAGCGAGCACTGTAGGTGGGGTGGATTCTGAAAGGAGCACATACTCATTGTTCAATTAATTGTACAGAAGTATATATACCAAGAAGTGAAAGTTTCCCCTGCTTGCTTTCCCCAGACACATTCTATAGAAATGACTGCTGCACTGCACACTTGGGGGCTTTTCCAAGCACCTTCTCTGATTTGAATATATTTACACCCTTTGACGAGATCGGGGTGGTATGGCCGTAGACTATTTAAACCCTTTGATAAAAGTTTCCCAAAACCTATGACAAGCCACAGTAATTTCTTTTGTGTGTGTGTGTGTGTGTGTGTGTGTGTGTGTGTGCCAGTCCTAGAGTTTGAACTCAAGGCCTGAGCACTGTCTCTGAGCTGCTTTTGCTCAAGGCTAGCACTCTCCCACTTGAACCACAGCCTTATGATGATTAATTGGAGAAAAGAGTCCTTTGGACTTTCCTGCCTGAACTGGCTTTGACCTGCAATCCTCAGATCTCAGCCTCCTGAGTAGCTGGGATTACAGATGTGAACACTTGCACCTGGCCATTTTCATTGGGTTATTCAGACATGAAGAGCAGAGACCTGAGTGAGGAGCCCTGGGGAAGTCTAGCATTGTTCTGATTCTCAAGCCTGGGAAGACATTAAATCACCTGTGGCGAGGGCTGAGGGGAAGGTTGGTGGTAGGGGGGTACTTAACCCATGAGGTGTTGGGTTCAATCACCAGTACCTTAAAAAATAAAATTAAAAAGATGCTAGGTTTTGTTGTTGTTGTAGGATGAATGATCTTGGGGACTTGGCCTTTGGGAAGTGGGCAGAAAAAGGTGAGGGAGGAAATCAGAATTCCCTTCAAGCTTGGGCCAGTCCAAACTGCATGTGTCCTCCAAAATCAAGAACACGTGTTGCAGGCACGTGTTGCGGGTGGGAAAGGACAGGAAAGGCTCAGGCAATGGTGACTGCATCAGGTAGGAATGTGGCGTGGAAGGGAGAAGGAAACACCAGGCCCGGGTGATAGAGGGCCTTGGACACCACGCTCAGGAGTGAACATTTATTTGATAGGCCTGGGGAAGGCCAGTAGAAAGTTTTGAGCAATAACTAATACTACCAGAGCTTAATTTTACACTGACACACGCTACGTAATGGCAGCAGGAAAAGTGACTGTGAGAAAACTGCTGCGAAAACTTTTTAGATACAGTACAGATTCAAGTTTTTTCTTTCTCTTTTTTGTTATTGTTATTGTTGCCTGTGCTGGGGCTTGAACTCAGGGCCAAAGTGCTATCCCAGAGCTTCTTTTACTCAAAGCTAGCACTCTGCTAGTTGAGCCACAGCACTTCTGGTTTGCTAGTGGTTAACTGGAAGTAAGAGTCTCATGGACTTTCCTGCCCAGGCTGGCTTTGAATGTTCAACTTCAAATCTCAGCTGGGTGGCTGAGGTCTGAGGACTGGGGTTTGACGCCAACCTAGGCAGGAAAGTCCATGGGAGTCTGATCTCCACTAAACGCACAAGAAGGGGATAAAGTACTAGCCTTGAGCACAAATCTCAGGGACAGCACCTAGGCTCTGAGTTCAAGCCCCACAAGCAACAAAAACAAAGTGTTACCCTTTGTCTTTCATAGTTGTTGTTGTTTTTCCGGAGCTGAGGAAGGCGCTCTTCCGCTGAGCTAAATCCCCAGCCCCTAAAGTGTTACCCTTTGTAAGAGTTGGTATTTAGAGTTTTTTTTTATTTTATTTTATGAGCACGTACACACACATATGTATGTATAAGAGAGACACTTTAGGTTCTTTCCCTAACATCTTACTTAGCAACAACTTTACATTTTTGGTGTCAAAAATTTGAGGGGAAATTTTATTGGTCTTTAAAATGTAAATTTCTGGGCTGGGGATATGGCCTAGTGGCAAGAGTGCTTGCCTCGTATACATGAAGCCCTGGGTTCGATTCCCCAGCACCACATATATAGAAAACGGCCAGAAGTGGCGCTGTGGCTCAAGTGGCCGAGTGCTAGCCTTGAGCAAGAAGAAGCCAGGGACAGTGCTCAGGCCCTGAGTCCAAGCCCCAGGACTGGCAAAAAAAAAAAAAATAAAAATAAATAAATAAATAAAACAAAATAAAATGTAAATTTCTGGGAACGAGGGTGGTAGATAGAGAAAAGCTAAATATCTGGGAACGAGGGTGGTAGATAAGAGAAAAGCGAAGAATTGGGTTAGGCTGAAGAGGGTTCTGGGAGGCTCATTTCAGGGCCCCTGGCTGGGCCCCTCCTTCCAGGGCATCATCTGCTCACATGAGCTTTAGTAGAGATGACGGACAGGTGTAGACCTCTTGTGATACAGGTCTCCACAGGTTCCTTCCGGGCAGCAAGGCAGTTGCTTCAGGGCCTGCTGCCCCCTCAAGCATCTCACATTTAAATTAGCAAGTGGGTGTTAATGAGCGCTCTGGGCCATGCCTGGAGCTGAGGGAGTCTGCCATCCTTAGGTGCCTGGAGTCAGAGCTCCTTCATAAACAATAAAACGGTTGGTTTTGTTTTGTTTTATTTTGTCAGTCATGGGGCTTGAACTCAGGGTCTGGGCGCTCCTTGGGCTTGTACACTCAAGGCTAGCACTCTGCCACTTGAGCCACAGTGCCACTTCCGGTGTTCTGGTGGTTAATTGGTAATAAGAGGCTCATAGACATTCCTGCCCAGGCTGTCTTTGAACCACAATCCTTGGATCTCAGCCTCCTTAGGATTACCAGTGTGAGCCACCGGCACCCAGATCAAAAGACAGTTCTGTGATTACAACTCCTCAGAGCCTCAGTTTCCCTATATACAGCTGGGTGCTTTTGGCTCACGTCAGTAATCCCAGCTACTCAGGAAGCTGAGATCTGAAGATCATGGCTCAAAGCTAACTCCAGTAAGAAAATTCCTGAGACTCTTATCTGCAGTTAACCAGTAAAAAGTCAGAAGGGGAGTGGTGGATCAAGTGGTAGATTGCCAGCCTTGGGATAAAGCTAAGGGGCAGCACCCAGGTCCTGAGTTCAAGCCCCAAGACTAGCACCAAAAGAAAAAGGAAAGAATTTGTATATACATGATCATTATATAATGTACATCCATATAATGCTTAGCCATTTATTCTTATCTTACTTTTTGTTGTTGTTTTGCCAGTATTGGGGCTTCAACTCAAGGCCTGGGTGCTGTCTCTGAGCTGTTTTGCTCAAGGCCAGCACTCTACCATTTGAGCCACAGCTCCACTTTTGGTGTTTTTGTTGATGAATTGGAGATAAGAGTCTCCTTACCGCCTGCGTTGGCTTCAAACCATGATCCTCAGATCTCAGCTTCCTGAGTAGCTGGGATTTTAGCTATGAGTCACATTCACCCAGCTGTATAAACTCTCCAAAAAGAGTAATATAATATATAAACAAATAATAGTAATATATAATAATATGTGAATGACCCTAATTCTATTGTAAGCAGATATTGATATTAGGCTTAGATATCAAGCGCTGTCTGACCAGCTCCCCACTCCGCCCATACTCCTTTTAGCATTAATTTGATAATAGTGCCTGAGGTTACCCAGAGGAAGAGCTGAGATGGGAGCTGAACCATGCTGTGGTTCACCAGGTGGCTGCCTGCCCATGACCCCGCCCCAGCTGAGCGGTTGTTGAATAGGAACATGGGCACTTGGGAGCCCCCCATCGGGACCCCAGAAGATCAGTGAGTGTCCCATGTGGCTGATGGATGCATGGCTTGCTCAACTGCTGAGCTCTGCTTGTTGATTTTCCTCTACAGTGAGCCCCCAGCAGCCCCAAAGACCCCTGCCAGTGCCCGCTTAAGCATAGCCTGCCACCGAGCCTACCTGAGCTAGCTGCCTCACCAGCTTGCCCATCTGCAGCACAACAGGTGTGTCTTTGCGAGGTGACCTGCACATGCTTCTAGATTTAGAAAGCATGGGGGGTGGTTAGAGATAGGGTATGGGTGCATTTGTGACAGTGTCATATGAAGTATGCTGGGCATTGCTCTACCTTCCACTGTTACCCCCAAATCCTTGGGTAGTATATCCTGTTTACAGGAACAAAAACAGGGAAATGGGGCTGGGGATATGGCCTAGTGGCAAGAGTGCTTGCCTCGCATACATGAGCCCTGGGTTCGATTCCCCAGCACCACATATATAGAAAAAGCCAGAAGTGGCGCTGTGGCTCAAGTGGCAGAGTGCTAGCCTTGAGCAAAAAGAAGCCAGGGACAGTGCTCAGGCCCTGAGTTCAAGCCCCAGGACTGGCAAAAGAGAGAGAGAGAGAGAGAGAGAGAGAGAGAGAGAGAGAGAGAGAGAGAGAGAGAGAGAGAGAGAGAGAAACAAACAGAAGGCCAAACTCACTGTCTATGCCATTGGACAGGTGAGCCAGGTGCAGTTGGCTGGCGCCTGTAATCCTAGCTACTCAGAGGATCCGGCAGAGACATGCATGAGACTTTTCTCCAATTAAACAAAGAAACAAAAAGCCAGAAGTAGAGCTGTGGCTCGAGTGGTAGAGTGCTAGCCTTATGCAAAAAAAAAAAAAAAAAAAAAAAAAACAGGGACAGGGACAGCACCCAGGCTCTAAGTTAAAGCTCCAGGACTGGCACCAAAAATAAGTGAAAGAAGGAAGGAGGGAGGGAGGGATGAAGGGAGGGAGGGAGGGAAGGACAGAAGGAGGAAGGAAGGAAGGAAGGAAGGAAGGAAGATTGGACCACAGTTAGGATGTGACAGAAGCAGAATTTAAACCAGGTCTGGAGTGTGGATATAGCCAAGTGGTGGAGTGCTTGTCTAACATGTGGGAGGCCCTGGATTTGTTCTCCAGCGAACACACACACCCCACAGGAAGTCAGACTCTGGGATCAGAGCTCTTTGATTACTATTTTCATTTTCCTGATAAACAGCTAAGGCAGAGAGAGATTCATCAAGGTCACATGGGTAGTGTCCAGAGGATCTCAGAATCAGACAAGTCCAACTCTAGGATTGTAATCTGTATTCATGGTTATTTTCATTCATTCATTCAATCATTCATTGAGTTTGGGTGCTGAGACCTTTTATTCCCGCACTCTCCTACTAAGCTGCTCTTTCAGCCCTGTGGTTTCCGTGTATGTGCATGTGCATATGTGTGTGTGTGTGCACACATGCACATGTGTTGGCACCTATACTGGGTCATGACCTCAGGGTCTACCTGCTATCTTAGTTTTTTTTGCTTAATCTGGCACTCTACCACTTGAGCCACAGCTCTACTTTTGTCTTTTTGGGTGGTTTATTGAATATAAGATTCTCAGGGACTTTCCTGCCCTGACTAGCTTCAAACCAGGATTCTCATATCTCAGCCTCCAGAGTAGCTAGATTTATAGGCACAAGCCACTGTGGCTTCCTACTAATATTAAATCATAATATATACTATTATACAACAGTAGTCTAAACAATAGAGAACAATCTTCTTCGACGGTACAGGGTGCCAGTAGGAAAGCATTCCATTTTGAAGTAATACTTTAAAAAATGGGTTTCCTAGGCTGGGAATATGGCCTAGTGGCAAGAGTGCTTGCCTCGTATACATGAAGCCCTGGGTTCGGTTCCCCAGCACCACATATATAGAAAACAACCAGAAGTGGCGCTGTGGCTCAAGTGGTAGAGTGCTAACCTTGAGCAAAAAGAAGCCAGGGACAGTGCTCAGGCCCTGAGTCCAAGGCCCAGGACTGGAAAAAAAAAAAAAAAAAAAAAAAGGTTTTCTATGGTTATACACTTTGGTTGTTTCTATTTTTTTAACGATTATAATTTCTTTTTTAAAAAGAAGAGATGGTGAGGGAAGGGGTAGGAAGTTGGTTAGGTTTAGCATGTGGTTTTTTAAGGGTTTTAGGGTAGATGAGCTGAGCTCTCTGAGCCTAGAAGAATTGGAGGCACCCAGTTCAATGAATGAAATTCTGATTAGGGATGGTGCCCTGGATGGAGGCCAGGGAGCAGACCCTTGGCTTTCCAGGGGCAATTTGGCATTGCCTGCTGGGAGAGAAGATTTGCAGGGGTTATGTAAGCCCTCTACAATTCCTAATTTGGAAATGGTAGCATTTTCTCCAGCATTTTGCAGGTCCGAGTTCTCACTGCTGTTGCTCAGGTATACAAGGGGAAGGGAGGGACCCGAAGACCGTCAGCCATGCAGAGCCATCTGGAGTCCCACCGTCTCTCCACCCCAGGTCCCTGTCCCTTGTCTCAGAATTCAGTCTCCTTTGGAAGGATCCCCTGGAGCATTTTGCTTTGCATATCCAAAACAGACTGGAAGGCTGGTCACCACTGTGACCTTCCTGAGGTCTTGCCAGGGAACATGGTCCACGCCCCATCACTCTTAGTGTCACTACTCCATGTGATGGGAATGTATGTGGGGTTTGTTGTTGTTCAGTCCTAGGGCTTGAACTCAGGGCCTGGGCACTGTCCCTGAGCTTTTGTCAAGGGTATAAGCACTCTACCACCTAAGCCACAGCATCACTTCCAGCTTTTGGTGGCTAATTGGAAATACGAGTCGCATGGAGTTCCCAGACCTGTCTGTCTTTGAACCATGATCTTCAGATCTCAGCCTCCTGAGTAGCTGGGTTTATAGGCATAAGCCACTGGTGTCTGGCAATGCATGTTTTGTTTGTTTGTTTTGTTTTTTGCCAGTCCTGAGGCTTGGGACTCAGGGCCTGAGCACTGTCCCTGGCTTCTTTTTGCTCAGGGCTAGCACTCTACCGCTTGAGCCACAGCACCACTTCCGGCTTTCTCTATGTATGTGGTGCTGAGGAATCGAACCCAGGGCTTCATGTATATGAGGCGAGCACTTTACCACCAGGCCATATTCCCAGCCCTGGCAATACATGTTTTAAAGATGAGGAAAAGGCTTACAGAGGCTCGGGACTTGCAAAAGCAAGGGCATAAACAAGAGCCTGAGGAATTGGAGTTCAGAGTCAAGGCTGTCTAAATCCCACATCTGTGTCAGATGAGCCCCTTGAAACAGCCTTCATGGTAGATCCTAAGCAGAGACCATGACTTCTGTAACCTAAATGACATGTGCACTGGCTCAGCCCCAGAAGTATCTCCTTCTAACTATTGTGTGCCAGTACTGGGCCTCTCACTCTTCATTAGCTTTTTCAGCTCAAGGCTGGCGCTCTGCCACTTGAGCTACATGTCTGCTTCTTGCTTTTTGCTGGTTAATTGGTGATAAGAGTCTGGAAGCTGGGTGATGGTGACTCAACAGCAAAAAACTGGAAGTGGAGTGCTGGGAATGTGGCTCAGTGGTAGAGCCTAGCATTTGTGAAGCCTTGGATTCAGTTCCTCAGCATCACATAAACAGAAAAAGCCGGAAATGGTGCTGTAGCTCAAGTGGTAGAGTGCTAACATTGAGAAAAAAGAGTTCGGGGACAGTGCTCAGGCCCCGAGTTTAAGTCCCAGGACTGGCAAAAACAACAACAACAACAACAAAAACTGGAAGTGGAGTGGAGGCTCTAGTAGTAGAGTGCTAGCCTTGAACATAAAAGCTCAGGGACAGGGGCTGGGAATATGGCCTAGTGGTAGAGTGCTTGCCTCAGATACATGAAGCCCTGGGTTTAATTCCTCAGCACCACATATATAGAAAAAGCCAGACGTGGTGCTGTGACTCAAGTGTTAAGAGTGCTAGCTTTGAGCAAAAAGAAATCAGGGACAGTGCTCAGGCCCTGAGTTCGAGCCCTAGGACTAGCATACACACAAGCCAACAGTAATTCTCTGGCATAATTAATTATATATATATATATAATTGAGATATATATAATGACTATTATTATTGATTATGTAGGAAAAGTGTATTTTAGGCTGGATTTGTTAGTGTTTACCTATAATCCCAGCACCTGGGAGACAGAGGCAGGAGGATCTTCAGTTTAGGCCATCTTGGATTATATTAAGGAGACCTTGTGCCAATAAAACAAAGCTTGGAGTAGTGATCCATGCCTGTAATTGTAGCTGCTCAAGAGGCTGAGATCTGAAAGGTCAAAACTCAAGGCCAGCCAAGAAAAAATGCTCCAGAGATCCTATCTCAACCAGCAAACTTGAGATTGTCAGATTTAGGGACACCTCTCCCTCTAAATTTCTTATATATATGTGCCATAAGATTTGGGGGCATTTCATTCTATTTTCTGGTGCAGTGGCTTCTCCCCCCACAATCCTAGATTTGGTGACACTTCACACCCTGTTTGTGCTGTCAGCTAAATATTATCTTCCTTGATATCAGCATTTTGTGTCAAATCAGCAGGAAATCCTAATCTTGTTGCCTACAGCTTGTATTCTGCTGGTGTACACTCTAGGAAGCTGGTTTATATTAGTGAAGGATGGACAATTAAGCTCCTTTCTCCTTATCTCCCACCATTCACAGGGAATTCATTACAAAATACAAGATGAGAAAACATTGAAAGAATTCCGAAGGATTCAGTGTGGCAAAGCAAAGGCTTGGGACCAGCAAGAAGAGTATGGGAACCTGTAGGTCGTGGCTGAGACTTTGACCCTGGGGGCTGGGAAGCCATTGGGGTTGTTGCACAGTTAACTGGTCCTGTAAGTCACCGGAACACTGGCTGACCTAAGATGGATAAAAGGAATACTAGAAAAACGGGTGGGGGCTGGGAATATGGCCTAGTGGCAAGAGTTTTTGCCTCCTACACATGAAGCTCTCGGTTCGATTCCCCAGCACCACATATATGGAAAACGGCCAGAAGGGGCGCTGTGGCTCAGGTGGCAGAGTGCTAGCCTTGAGCAGGAAGAAGCCAGGGACGGTGCTCAGGCTCTGAGCCCAAGGCCCAGGACTGGCCAAAAAAAAAAAAAGAAAGAAATCTCCTGCAGGCTGGGAATGTGGCTTAGTGGTAGAGTGCTTGCCTAGCATGCATGAAGTCCTGGGCTCAATTCCTCAGTACCACATACACAGAAAAAGCCGGAAGTGGCACTGTGGCTCAAGTGGTAGAGTGCTAGCCTTGAGCAAAAGAAGCTCAGACACAGTGCCCAGGCACTGAGTTCAAGCCCCAGGACCAAAAATTTTAAAAAAGGATGGGTTCCAAGAGATGTTGGCTCACATCTGTAATCCTAGTTAGTCAGGAGGCTTGAGATCTGAAGATTATGGCTAGGAGCCAGCCCAGGCAGAAAAGTCTGTATAAAATACTTATTCCATTTAACCAGCAAAAAGCCGGAAGTGGAGGTGTGGCTCAAGTAGTAGAGCACCAGCCTTGAGTGGAAAAAGCCAAAGAGGGAGTACAAAGCCCTGATTTCAAACCCTGGTACCAGCATACAACACACACACACACACACACACACACACACACACACACACACACACACACACACTCTCGTGTGGGGGCAGCTTCACGTCACCTCCTTATGATCTTCCTATCTGGTAGAAGTGAGGGCTCTCCAGCCCCACCAGAACTGCTGCAGGAACTTCCGGTTGTACTCTGCTCCAGCTGGCTGCCTGGAGCTCATTCTCTGTGCCGGTGGCCTTGAGGTCTGGCCTCTTCCCAAGGGGTCAGCATTCTGTTGATTCATTAGCTCTGTTTTCCCGCCCAGAGGACAGCACGTGCTCGCAGGTTGCCAGCCTCTCCCCGTGCCAGGCACACAGGAGCTGCCATCTGTGGAATGTGCACTCCAAGTGCTTTGCCCGCCTTCAATCACCTGGCTTTTGCCTCTGGCTTTTGGGCTCATGGGAACAACTCCATTGTACAGATGGAGAAACTGAGACCCAGTCCCTTGCTCCGGCTCCTCCATGAGGAATCAAATCCAGGGATTTCAGATTCCCAAGCACTCAGTGTTGGTGAGTGACTTGGAGGTGTTTCACTCAAGCATTTGTTAAAATGGAGTGAGCCCCTTCTCAGCAGGGTCTGTGTGTGTGTGTGTGTGCTGGTACTCAAGCTTGAACTCAGGGCTACTACGCACTCTGACTTAGCTAAGTGAAGCTGATGTTCTCCCACTTGAGCCACATCTCCACTTTATGGTGCTTCATTGGAAGTTAGCAGCCTATTATAGACATTCCTGCCTAGGCTGGCTTTGAACTGCGATCCTCAGATCTCAGCCTCTTAAGTAGTCAGGATGACAGGCGTGAGCCACTGGTACCCAGCTTTGTCCCTATCTCTTCCTAACAGGGCACAGGGGGAGCAGTATGATGGCTCACCCACCAGGGCAGGGAGCCACCGTGCCTAGAGGCCAGGGGACCTGGCCAGCTTGGATGCCTGGGCTTCCTGGGACTGGGGATGACGCCCACCCCTCCCCCTCTCCTCCCTTTCTAGTTGGTCTCTGTGACTCAGCGAAGACATCATGGGTCTGAAATCAGAGATGAGGGGCAAAAAATTAAAAAGCCTCAAAAATGTGTTCTCTTTCTGAAAGAATGTCCCTTTCATGTCATTCGGTTCTCTGCCAGGAAATCCAGGAAGTGGATCGGGCCAGTGGTCCGCTGAATCCCACAGTCCTGCTTCTCTGAGACTGACCTCCTCTTCTTCCTACTTTCTCATTGGTTCTTGGGCTGCTTCATCTTCCTTCCTCCAGAATGCTGGACTCCAGGCTCGTGGCCTGCCCAGCCCTCATCTCCTTTGCTTGGGAATTTTTTATTTTTATTTTTATTTTGTGCCAGTACAAGGGCTTGAACTCAGGGCCTTGCTTTCTCTCATAGCTTTTTCACTCAAGGCTGGTACTCTACTACTTGAGCCACACCTCTCTTCTGTTTTCTTTCTTTGTTTCTTTTTTTTCAATCATAGGGCTTGAAGATCTCAGGGCTTGAGCACTGTCTCTGAGCTCTTCTCAAGGCTAGTGCTCTACCACGAGAATCGTGTCCCATTTCTGGTTTTCTGGTGGTTAATTGGGGATCTCAAGGATTTGGACCCCCCCACTACACACACACACACACACACACACACACACACACACACACACACACACACACACACACACGCTGGCTTTGAACCTTGATGAGATCTTCAGATCTCAGTCTCCTGAGTAGCCAGGATTACAGGTGTGAGACACCAGCACCAAGCTCTTTTTTTTGTTTGTTTGTTTTGGGGGCTGGCTAATTGGAGATAAAAGAGCACCTGATCTAAGTGCTTTATATCCAGGAATTATGTAAATCTTCAACTTTGTTTCTGTTCTCACTTTACAGATGAGGAAACTCAGGAACAGAGAGATAAAGTGACTGTGACTTGTGAAGATCACACAGCTAGTAGTAGAGGAAGGTACAATTCAAACCCATATACTCGGGTCCAGGGTCAGGATTTAAGGCCCAAGTGAGTACCAAGTACCTGAAGGCTCATTCCTGCAACCATAGCTACTCAGGAGGCTGAGATCTGAGGATCGAGGTTCAAAGCCAGCCCAGGCAGGAAAGTCTGTAAGACTCTTACCTCCAATTAGCCGCCCAAAAAGCCAGAAGTGGAGCTATGGCTCAAGTGGTAGAGCTCCAGCTTTGAGACAACAGCTAAGGGATAACACCCAGTCCCTGAGTCCCACAGTATCAACACAAAAAATAAATATATATTTATAAATTAAGAGTAATAAATATAAGATACCCAACAGAACTAAAAAAGAAGGATGCAAACACAACATAGTGCAATGTAACTGTCGTTATTATTAATTATGGAGCAGTTTTTAATGCCCGGGGGAGACTAGGGTGGACTTCTGCGGGACTTATTTCATCTCCTCCAGTTTCTTTTTCCCTAGACTTTTTTTTTTTTTTTTTTTGAATTCTCGATTATTTACGCTGTGAGGGGTTAGGGAGCAACTGCAAAATGGGTGAATAAATTAATAAATTAGAAAGCTTGGGTTGCCCTCTGAAAATGAGATTATTGTCATGGATGAAGAGGTTTGACTCAATAGATTGTTGATTTGGGAATAATTACATCCAGTCTAGGATTGGGGGGGCGGGGGCAGGCCTCTTGTGGGGTAGAAGAGAGAGCTTGCTGATGAGTGCGAGGAATTCACCATGAAGAGAAGTGCAATTCCTGTAGGACCTTCAACTCTGCATGAGTTTCAGAATCAGAACAAATTGGACCTGGGCTTACGCCCACAGATTCAGATTTCTGGTCCTGAGAATGTAGGAGAAGTTTTTCTTCTTTCTTCTTCTTCCTCCTCCTTGCCTTACTCTCCCCCTCCTCCTCCTCTCCGCCCTCTCTCCCTCCCTCTCTTCCTTCCTTCCTTCTTTTTGTGGTGCTGGTACTGGTACTTGAGCTCTCCAGGCCTAAAACTCTCCTTCAGCTTACTGGCTCACAGCTGGTGCTATACCACTTGAGCCACACTTCCAGTTGGTATTTTGCCATTTTATTTTATGGAACCTTTGAACTGACCTGACCTCAAACTTCAGTCGTCCAAATGTCACCCTTCTGAGTAGCTAAAGGTTACAGGTGAGAGCCATCAGTGCACCGCTCTGACAGAATTCTTCATAAGCTTACTAGGTGATCTGGACAGGAGATGGAGCAGTAAATGTCATAAGAATAAACTTACTGCAAACTTGAAGATGCCTGTCTTACCCTCCCCACCTCAGGTGGCTCACCCCTGTAATCCCAGCTACTCAGGAGCCTGAGATCTGACAATCACCTGGGCGGAAAACTGGAAGTGGCCCTGTGGCTCAAAAGTGGTAATGAGCTAGCCTTGAGCCAAAGAACTCCAGGACAGCACCCAGGCCCCAAATTCAAGCTCCATGACTAATTTTTTAATAAAAGAACACTAAAGTGTAAATCACTTGTCCAGGTCCCACAGAGAAGCCTCTTTTTGAATCACACTGAGAATCTTAACTGTGCCTCCTTTAGTGTACCCCACACAGCAGAAAGTCAGCCTGGGGGAAACTTCCCAGAAATTGAAATTAAGATAGTCGTATGTAAACTAAAATGGACCCAGAATGCTTCAGTGCAAAGATATGCAAAAGCTCTGAGGCAGAGAAAGCCTCCTTCCTCGGCCCCTGGGCCTCAGTTAGCATATCTAAGGGAAGGTGGTGTCTTGGGGTGGGCCTGAGCTGCACTTCCAATTCCCTGCTTGTGAGGGGCCCGGGAGGGGGTATCCATTCAGCTAATAGCCTCCCTTGTGACCTCCAAGTTAACTCCCTCTTTCGAGGCCCTTTTTCTCCGCCTGACACTTAAAAGTACTTGTTTCCTGCATTCCACTTTCCATCCTGCCCCGGGACGTCCTTGTTCTTCAAGTTACCCAGAACGATGGGGAAGAGCAAGCACTGGTGGTCAAGCCTGTATTCCCAGCTACTCCGAGACGCTGAGATGTGAGGATCGGGGTTCAAAGCCAGCAAAGGCAATCTAGTCCAAGAGACTTGTCTCCACTTAATCGCCCCGAAAAAAGCCGGAAGTGGTGCTGTGGCTCAAGTGGTAGAGTGCTCATATTGAACAAGAAAAGCTCAGAGACAACAACATCCAGGCCCTGAGTTGAGTCCTAGGACCAACGCACATACAAAATGAGGAGTAATGGAGGTTGGAGTTCACATCCCAGCCTGGACCTAAGACTGTTTGGAGAGAGGGTCTCACTATGTAGTTGAGGCTGGTCTAAAGCTAGTGAACATCCTTCCTTGCTCAACCCAGTTGAGCTGACTGTCCAACCACACCCAGCCTCAATTCAAGATTTGTTGAATTCTCCCTTAGGCCCAAGCTTCCTGCCCAGCCCCTGGGCCTCTCACTCCTCTCTCTTGGGCTGCCCTTCACCTCTCCCTTGCATTGAAGTTTGGCTTCTCAGGGAGAGCCCCTCTGGGAGCCCGGGGTTCAGGTTCACTTGTGGCTCTGTCTTTCTGCGTGTTTCTGTGGCTTTCATTCCACACCGTGGCATTGTGTTGGGTCTTTAGGCAGATGCAGACAGCAGGCTGAGACTGAGTGACCTGGCCAAGGCACATTCCTGGTATTGGCCAGTCATCAGGATGGCCTCTTCGGGCAGCCCCCAGACCTTACCTCACCCCTTCCTTCAGATGTCAGCTGAGCAGAGGCTCTTTGCAGGTGGTGTCTGAGTGCTGTGTTCCTGGAGGCCCTGGAGCCTCTAGAGAGGTGGAGCTGGGCTGGTGGCTCAGGCCTGTAACCTGTAATCCTAGCTACTCCAGAGGCTGCGATCCAGGGATTGAGTTTGAAGAGAGCCTAGGCAGGAACGTGCCGGAGGCTCTTATCTACAATTAGCCAGAAGAAAAGCCGGAAGTAGAGATGTGGTTCAAGACATAGTCAATTTTGAGGGGAAAAGCTTAGCACCCAGGCCCTGAGTTCAAACCCCAGAACCAGCGCACACGTGTGTGCGCGCACACACACACACACGTGCGCACACGCACGCACGGCTTACGTACATTCCTGGCAAATTTGCAAGGTTGTTAGAGTGGGGGTTGGGTGGAGCACCAGCATCAGGTAGCAGCACCTCTGCATCCAGTGGGGAGACCAGCAGATTCCAGACACGTTTTGGAAAGTGCTAGAGACATGACTTCCCTGCGGGTTGAAGTAGAGGCTGTGGGCTTCGGGAGGACTGAGGAAGAATGAGGTTGCTGATTTGGGCTGGGGTGACTGAGCAGCTCAGAGTTAGGTAAGAAGAGATGGGCCTTTACAATGGAAGTCATTCCAATTTGGGAAGGGAGCAGTGTAGGCCGAGAGTTTGGGATGAAGATTGGAGTTGGAGAATGACAGTTGAGGCTTGCGGAAGCAAAGAGAGGGTGGGGGTGGGTAGCAGAGTAGACTGAGTTTTGGCTAAATCTAGAGGCACTGGAGGAAGAGTCCACCGGGAGGAGGGTGAGTGGGGAGGAGGAAGGGAGGAAGATTGTGTTTCGCAAAGCTTTGCTGAAGCACCTGATAGGCCCTGTCTGGGAGAAGCGGGTGTTGACTGGCCTGGGGTATCTGTCCAGAAATCAGGTGTGTCTGGTTAGCCCGGGCTTGCCTACATGGCCTTATGGCCATCCTTCCCTGCCATGTGTCCAGCCTCCTGCTGCAGAAAGGAAAGGCTTTCAGGGTGGGCCTTCTGACTTGCCCCCATTATTCTCCAGGAAATTTGACCCAAAGGGCACACACTTGGGGGCTCATCACTCTAGCAAAGGCCTGGATGAGCAAGTCAAGTGATGGTACGTGACGTTGGCCCCTGCCTTACCCATATGCCAGGGCATATTTTAAGGAATGAGTATCATTTGCTCTGACTCCTGAATTGCTTCCTGATTTCTCCTTTGTTTGATTCTTCTGTTAGTCCACCTACCCATCCATCTACCCATCTATCTACATTTCCATCCATCCATTTATCCAACTGTCCGTCCATCTACAGGCTCTCCGTCCATCCATCCATCCACAGGCCCATCTATCTACCCACCAATCCACCTACTCACCCACTTACCTACCCATTCATCTACATATCCATCTACCCACCCACTTGCCATTCATCTACCTCTCCATCTGTCTAGACGCCCATCCATCATCCATCCATCCCCTTTACAGTCATTTGTGTGTGTGTGCGTGCACGCGCGTGCAAGAGAGAGAGAGCATGCATGCAATTACTAGGACTTGAACTCAGGGCCTGAGCACTGTCCCTAAGCTTATTTGCTCAAGGCTAGCATTCTACCACTTGAGCCACAGCACAGTTTCCAGCTTTTTCTGTTTATGTGGTGCTGAGGAATCGAACCCAGGGCTTCATGCATGCTAGGTAAATACTCTACCACTAAGCCACATTCCCAGCCCTGGCTTTTGTTTTCTTTCTTTCTTTCTTTTTTTTTTTTCCTGATGGTTAATTGCTGATAAGATCCTCGGGACTTTCCTGCCAAACTGGCTTCAAATCAGGATCCTCAGATTTCAGCTTCCTGAGAACAGGGAGGATAAGGGATAGTGACAGAGCGATGGGGGTATGTTGTATGCATGTATGGAAATGTCCCAATGAAATCCCTCTTGTACAGCTTGCTAATAAAAAATACTTTAAAAAATTATGCCAGCACATAACATAGTAACTGAAATGTCTTGTAAATGTACCTGGATACTAAAAGGAGAAAATTCAGTTTCTGATTTCAGGGAAATTTCTGGGCACATTATGAGTCAAAACCCACAAACTATTCAATTAAAGAATGAAGTAGAAGCTGGGTGTGGTGGCACAGGCCCGTAATCCCAGCACTGAGGGAGGCAGAAGCAGTTAGATCTTTATGTGGGAGGACAGTTTGAGCTACAAACGGAGATTGCATCAAAAAAAAAAAATAAATTGTGAGGGTAAATTATTAAGAAGGAAAACAGAGACTATCTTAATTCCTGGAGGACAATGCATTCTCCCTCAGATAAAAGAACTAGTTGGAGCCAGGTGCTGGTGGCTCACACCTATAATCCTAGCTACTTAGGAGACTGAGACCTGAAGATCAAGGTTCAAAGCCAGCCCACACAGAGAAAACTGGGAGACTCATCTCCAGTTAGCCAGCAAAAAAAGTCAGAAGTGAAGATGAGGTTCAAGTGGTAAAGTACTAGCCATGAGTGGAAAGAGCCAAACAATAGCAGGAGACTCTGATTTCAACTCCTAGAACCAGTGCCACGCAAGTGTGTACACACACACACACATATAACTGAGCCAGGTGTGTTGTGTGCTTTGATCTTGAGCAGGGGGAATCTTTTGAGTTTAGGAGTTCAAGGCCAGCCTGGAAACAGTAGTGAAGCCTCCCCTAATGAGACCCCCTTATCAAAAAGAAAAAGAGGGAGGGAGGGAAGGAGAAAGAGATACAAGGTGTGCCTTTCTTGTGGTATTCCTCGCTCCAGGAGCATCTCCAGTTGATAGTGTCAGTAAAGACTGGGCTGTAGAATGCCTAGGGGAATGATACAGTCTCTTCCAAGTGAGTCATTGGACTAGGCTAGATAGTAAGGGGAAAGGATGGATATATACTTTTGGGGGGAGGCGGGGGGAGGAGGTGCTGGTCCTGGGGCTTGAACTCTGGGCCTGGGCGCTGTCCCTGAGCTCTTCAGCTCAAGGCCAGCGCTCGACCACCTGAGCCACAGCACCACTTCCAGTTTTCTGGAGGTTAATTGGAGATAAGACTCTCAAGGACTTTCCTGCCCAGGCTGGCTTAGAACCGAGGTCCTCAGATCAGCCTCTTGGATAGCTAGGATTACAAGTGTGAACCACTAGTGTTTGGCAGGATCTTTTCTTAAAATGCATTTTATTTTTTTTTGCTTTTAAGGACTAATGACTAGTGGCTTAGTACATTAATGACTAGTTTGAAAATGAAAACTTGAGCTCCATTTAGGAGGAGTCTTCAACTGGATTTTGGAAATACGAAGGGCAGAAAATCAAGTTGGTGGGGGGGGGGGAGACCCTGGAAATAGGGAACAATCTTTATGCCAAGAACTTCCAGCTTTGCTATTCAAACTACCTCCGGGGCTTTCCCACCTGGCAAGGAAAAGAGGATTTCTGTACGGAACCCAGGATGATAGTTGATGTATTTTTTCCCAATGAGGATAGTTTGGCACAACCAGGAAACTTCCGGTCCAGGATCTTCAACCTGTAATGCTACAATCCTGGGCCAAGGTAGAAGCGGTGGGCCCAGCTTTGAGGTGGGGGCTGGATGTTGGGAAAGGCGCTGATTGCCTGCTGTCTGTGAAAAGGCCCTGAGGTGAGCGAGGATGAGATAAACTGAGCTGAGATGGCTGAGGCTTCTGGAAGAACTTTAAAAGCAAGGCTTGTTGACTTTTAAGTTTCACCTGATAAGCGGGGTCCTTGGATTGGAGATGAAAGGAGAGTGGGTGAGAGATTAACGAGATAGCCTTGGGCCACGCTGTGCTTCTGGAGCTGCCTGGTATAGCTGAGACCTAGAGCCTTTTGCAATAGCTGTGTGGCCCAGCCTTTTAAGGGAGGGTCTGAAAAGGCTTGCTGAAATATCCACCCAATCCAATGATACAGATACCTTCTCTGCAGTTCACTTTTTTTTTTTTTTTTTTTTTTTTTTGCCAGTCCTGGGGCTTGAACTCAGGGCCTGGGCTCTGTCCCTGAGCCTCTCTGTGCTCAAGGCTTCCACATGACCACTTGAGCCACAGCACCACTTCCAGCTTTTTCAGTGTATGTGGTACTGAGGAATGGAACCCAGGGCTTCATGCATGCTAGGCGAGCACTCTACCACTAAGCCACATTCCCAGCCCAAGTTCACTCTTATTTAGTCATAAGAAATAATTGAATTGATTATTTGTGTATTGTAAGAATTAGGGTTATATTGTAGACCAGAATCCAAAATGTGTGTGTATCTTTCTTTGGATCATATATATTATATATGATATGTATTGTATGTCACATGTTATATATTATAGCATATATAAAAGTGTTGTATATTCCTACATTATATATGAATGATGGACTATACAGGACTTCAGTTGTTGTTTTTTAGATTTATTTTTGCTCAGGTTTCAACTCAGGTTCTTGTCCTGTCCTTTGGCCTCTTTGCTCAAGGCTGAGCAACACTCCTGAGGTTTTTGTTTTGTTTTTTAGTGCCAATCCTAGGGCTTGAACTCAGGACCTGGGCACTGCTCCAGAACTTTTTTGCTCAAGACTAGAGCTCTACCACTTGAACCACAGCCCCACTGCAGGAACTTTCCTGCCAGGGCTGGCTTTGGACCACGATTCTCATATCTCAGCCTCTTGAGTAAGCTAGGATTATAAGCATAAGCCACCCAGCACCCTGCTGAAGGCTTCAATTACATTTTAGGTTTCCAGAGGACCAATTTAGGGCATGCTCTGAGATTTCTCAGAGGGTTACTTGGATAAGTTTTGAGCACTCGCTTTCAAGCTTGCTCGGTGAATAGCTGGGACTTGGAAGGAATGGTTTTGTTGCAGCAGGTAGCAGACAGAATCAAAGAAAGGAAGAAATGCAAGATGGTACCAGGCTTTAAAGTCAGAGGATGCTGAGGAGGGAATGGTTTCAAGTTGGGGGTGGGGGGGGGGAAGACATGGCCTCCTTTTAGGACACTGGGAAGAGGTGGTCTTGCTAGTTGCAGGAAGGACTGGTTGGGCTGGCCCTGGAGGGAGGACCTAGCACAGCATGGTCTTTCCCAGACTTTGGGAAGGCCCTGGAAGTTCTGCCAACTAGCTTGGCATGTTTGGTGCTTTGCCTGCTTTTCTTTTGATGTGTCATCATTAAGATGTTTGCTGTAGGGTTTTACTAGAGGCCTCATGTATGACGGAGGAACTTCTCATCTTTCCCTGCTTTGCCAAGAATTTTTTTTTAAAACTTATTCTGAATGGATATTGACTTTGGTCAGATGCTTTCCTGGCACTTATTGAGGTTAATCATAGGATGCCCTGCCCCAGTCTGTTAGTGTTATGAAAAATACTGATTTTTTAAAAAAGAAAATAATATACTAATTTATTTTCCTAAATGTAATGGAATTACAGTATATTACCATTGATTATTTACTTAGTGCCAGCACTGTGGCATGAACCTGGGTGCTTTTTTACTCAGGCTGGCTCTCTTTACCACTTGAGCTCCATTTTTGGTTTTTCAGTAGCTTAAAAGTCTCATTGACCTTCCTGTCTACCCTGGCTTCGAATCATCATCTTCAGATCTCAGCCTCCAGTGTAGTTAGGATTATAGGTATGAGCCCCTGGTACCAGCTTGATATTTTATTTTTAAGGCAGGGGCTTACTAACTTTTTGCTAGGGGACTGGCCTTAATTAAACTTTCCCTTCTGGGAGCTGGGAATATGGCCTAGTGGTAGAGTGCTCACCTCGTATACATGAAGCCCTGGGTTCAATTCCTCAGTACCACATATATAGATAAAAGCCAGAAGAAGTGGCACTGTGGCTCAAGTGGTAGAGCGCTAGCCTTGAGCAAAAAGAAGCCAGGGACAGTGCTCAGGTCCTGTGTCCACACCCCAGGACTGGCAACAAAAACAAACCAAATAAACAAATACATTTTCCCTTCTTCTTGCCTCCACCTCTGGAGTGATGGTATTACAGCTATACTCCATGCTGCCTGGCTGAGAAAGGTAAAGCTGATGTTAGTGTCCTGACTGGACAAAGGAAACACAGACAGGAAAGCTTCCAGTAATTTCCTCAAAGTCATAAATGGAGGGGAGTCTGAGCTGAAAGCAGCCGGACCCAGATCCAGAGCTACGCTCACCTTTGGTCACCTACCTGTCATCTCCTTGGGCCTGAAGGTAACTGAGTCACAGAATGGACCGTGATGAGCCTCACCTGTCACCCTTTCCATTTCTCACACGGGAAACATTTCAGGGGTAAAGCGAAGGCACAGTGGGAGGAGGTAGGAAGCATGGCGTCCTTGGTGCTCGGGGCTGCCCCTCTGGCCGGAGACATTCCATTCCAGCCTTCCTCTCATTTACCATTTTATTCAGTAACTTTTTCCAATTGAATGCACTTGCTCTGAAGTTCCTCACCATATAAACTCTTGGTTACCGTGTGTGTGTGTGTGTGTGTGTGTGTGTGTGTGTGTGTGTGTGTGTATTTACCAACCAGTGCCAGTGATGGGGCTTGAACTCAGGGTCTCATGCTCTTGGCTTTTGCTCACTGAAGTTGGGTGCTTTCGCACTTAAGCCACACGTTTACTTCCTGCTTTTCGCTGGTTAAGTGGAGATAATAAGAGTCTTCCTAGGCTGGCTTTGAACCTTGTGCTTCAGATCTCAGCCTCCTGAGTAGCCAGGATTACATGTCTGAGCCATTAGCACCTGGCTATTGAAATAATATTGAGGGGTGTGTGTGTGTGTGTGTGTGTGTGTGTGTGTGTGTGTGTGTGTGTGTGTGTGTGTGTGTTGGTGGGGACTGAACTCACAGCCTGATACCTGCTAGCCAGTTGTTCTACCACAGATTCATGGATGAGGTTTGTTAGGTAAAAGCACGGGAAAGTCTGTGGCTGAGAATGTCCAAAAGGAGGTGGCATAATAAAAAATTCCAGAGCAGAGAGCTGTGATTATAGCCGGAAGCACAAGAGGTAAAGAGCAGGGGAAACCTCTGATCATTTGGGAGCAGTGGAGCTGGAGTACGCCTTAATAAACAGAGGTAGAGATTTACACTTAACATATTTAGGGCTGGCCAGTGCTGGTAGCTTTCACCTGTAATCCTAGCTACTCCTACCTACTCAGGAGGCTGAAATCTGGGGTAGCAGTTCATAGCCAGCTCAGACAGGGAAGTCCTACTCGTCTTATCTCCAATAAACTACCAAAAAAAAAAAAAAAAAAGCCATAAGTGGAGCTGTGGTTCAAGTGGTAGCAGTATCCTTGAGCCAGAACAGTGCCTAGGCCCTGAGTTCAAGCCATAGAACAAACACCCCAAGTTTTTCTCTAGCTCTAGAGAGTGTAGCTAAGCAGTAGAGTGCTTGCCTAGCATTCAGGAGGTCCTGGGTTTAATCCCCATGTTGCAAATAAACTAAAATTAAAGATTTAGTGTTGGTGAAATGGGTTGGTTAGGCCTTTCAGCAGGAAAAATCTGTAATAACTGTTTGAATCAACTTTGAAATTGTTTTAAAAAGGCACAGAGGATTAAAACAGGCACAGAGGGTGAGGCCGACAGAGTTATCGTTGTATGTATGGAAAAATCCTCAATGAAACCTCCACTGTACGTAGCTATATGCTGACTATAAAGATCTTTGTTTTTTTTTAAGTACTGAATCAAAAGGCTACGAGTGTTTCATAACCTTAGATTGAGAAATTCCATTTCTAGAAATGAATTCACTTCTAGAATAATCATGAGTATGCATTGCACTATTACCACAAAAATGTTTTAAATTATTTTTTTCTAATAGGGAAGAACTGGAATACAAGTTTGGTAAAATACATTATGATGCATTCACCCAATGGTATGTACTATACAGCCATTAAAAAGACATCATAGAATCCTAGCTACTCAGGGGGCTGAGATCTGAGGATTGCTCTTCAAAGCCAACATGGACAGGACAGTTTTTGAGAGTCTTCTCTCCAATTAATTACAGAAAAAGTCAAAAGTGACTCTGTGGCTCAAATGGTACAGTGCTCTCCTTGAGCAAATGGAGCTCAGGGTCAGTACCCAGGCACCGAGTTCAAGTTCCAGGACTGACAAAAAATGTCATAGAGTATTAAATGACATACAAAAGTCCACAGTATTTTTTTTAGTTTTGTGATACCATGAAAACCTGGCTATTCACAGAAAAGAAGTAGAAACATAACCACCGTGTGTGTGCGCACACGCACACACGTACATCTGTGCCTGCACTAGTGCATATGCAGACATCAAGCCCTTATTTGGATCTCTACCACTTGACCCACACCTCTACTTCCAATCATCAACTTTTTTTTTCTATTGTGCCACTTCCTGGGGCTTGAACTCACGGCCTGGGTCCGGTCCCTGAGCTTCTTTTTGCTTAAGGCTAGTGCTTTACCACTTGAGCCACAGCTCTACTTTGAGCTTTTTTGCTTGTTAAATCGCGGTTAAGAGTCTTGTGGACTTCCCTCCCCAGGCTGGCTTTAAACTTCGGTTGTCATACACCACCCTCTCCTAAGAAAGCTATGTAGGAGCCACCAGCACCGGGCTCCAACCATCCACATCTTAATGAGTCACGTCAAGATGGTGAATTTTCACGTTTTCCTTTACATCCTCTACAGTACAAAAGGATATTTTCAGCATATGAAAACTGTAATAAAGTTTATTATACAGCTGAGGTGGTGGTGTCTAACAAGTGGTAGAGCAGTTGGCTAGCAAGTACAAGGCCCAGAATTTAAACCTCTGTACTGTCAGAATAATGTCATAACGCTTATTATAAAAAATTTCTTGCACGTGGTTGGTACAGATCCTGCATCTTCTATATGCAGTGTTTTCCTAGTTACTTCCTTGGTGGCCTCTACCTTTGAGGGCACCAGGAATCTGTTAGGAGAGCCGCCTCTGCTTTGCAACATTTCTACATGTTTGTGGTCTGCTTCTGGGTCATGCGTAGTCCAGGAATGTGGAGCTGAATGGGAACTACAAAGTAACCCAGAGTTTGAGAGGTGGGAGACATGATAATTGGTAGGTCTTACAGAGTCTGCACAAGAATTTCCTTCAGGAAGTATCTAGCCACAGCGCTCAGGTTTTGCCCCAACAGAAACTTAAGGCCTCACAATCAACATGGTCTTGGTGATCTGGTTGCTGACATGTTGATTTAGACCCTGGCTGCTCAGACTGAAAAGCACACAGGAATCTAGCTAAAGTGCACGCAAGCCTCAGAAGTGTTTTTTGTTGTTGTTGTTGTTGTTGGGTTTTTTTTTTTTTTTTGGCAGGCAGTCCCTAGGCCATGCAGTCGCTTTAAGGAGAAATGAAGAAATACAAGATGGGAACAAAAGGGCCCGCTTTCCAGGAGCCTTGGCAATATTTGGGTTCCTCATCTGTAAAATAAAGCAATGAACCCACAGTGTCTCCCTTCCCCACCGTGCGCCGCGGGTGAAGTGGGCTCGGGAATACATGAATGGAAGAATGAATGAATGAATGAATGACCTTTGCGCAAAGTTCCTTTCTGGGAGCCTGGAGTCCCAGAAGCAAAATGGGAGGGCCCGGGGGGGGGGGCGGGGCGGGGCGCCCGCCCAGAAGGTTCTCTGCCCAGAGCCCGGGCGGGAGGGCCCGGAAGCCCGCAGGCCCCGGCCCCGCGGACCAATGGGGCCCCGCGGGGGGCGGGGCGGGCGCCCGCCAGGCCTTTCCGCCGGCGCCGCGGGCCCCGCCCCCGGGACGTCGCGACGTCCGAGCATTCCACGGTTGCTACATCGTCGCGAGGGGCGGGGCGCCTGTCAGGGAAGCGGCGCGCGCGCGGGTGGCGGGCGGGCCGGGGCTTCTCCGCACAGTGCCAGCGCCGGCGCCAGACCCGCCCGCACCCCGCGCTCTCCCGGCCCGCGCCGCGCGCTCTCCCGCCCCGCGCCCCGCGCCCCGCGCCCGCCCGCCCGCCCGCCTTCCCGATCTCCTCTCCTGATTCGCGCTCGGCCCCAAGTATGGAGTTGCTGTGCTGCGAGGGCACCCGGCACGCGCCCCGGGCCGGGCCCGACCCGCGGCTGCTCGGGGACCAGCGTGTCCTGCAGAGCCTGCTCCGCCTGGAGGAGCGCTACGTGCCCCGGGCCTCCTACTTCCAGTGCGTGCAGAAGGAGATCAAGCCGCAGATGCGGAAGATGCTGGCATATTGGATGCTGGAGGTACGCGGGGACGCGACCCGCTTCTCCCCCGCCGACCGCCCTCCCCTCCCCGGGGCCCCCC
Source organism: Perognathus longimembris pacificus (assembly GCF_023159225.1). Taxonomy (NCBI): domain Eukaryota; kingdom Metazoa; phylum Chordata; class Mammalia; order Rodentia; family Heteromyidae; genus Perognathus; species Perognathus longimembris. The sequence goes on from NC_063166.1 coordinate 7,768,581, forward strand.
GCGGGGACAGCGTGGGCCCCGCCACGCTGCGGGGTCACCCGACGGCTCAGACCCTCCGGGCCTGGCCCTTGGGCGCGCCATCCAGCTGCCCCCGTGTCCCCCACTTCCCTCCCCCCCCCGCCCGCCCCCGTCCTGACCGGCTCCCGCGGACGGTGACGGCGGGTCACTGGGCGCCCGCACTCCGCCGCTCTCCGGGCTGGGAAAGCGGGGCAAGGGCCACCGGCTCCCCTCGGGCTCCCCCGCGGCCCCGGCGCCCTCCCCCACCGCGGCCCCGGAGCGGCGCGGCGCGGAAACCCGGGCTCGACCGCCCCCGCCCGGGCTCGTTCCGGTGCGCGTGTGCGTGCGCGTGTGCTGGTTCCTGTGGGTGTGCTGGTGCGTGTGCATGCGCGTGTGCTGGTTCCTGTGTGTGCGTGCGCGTGCACCTGTGCTGGTTCTTAAGCGTGCGAGTGTGCTGGTTCCTGCGTGTGCACGCGTTCCTGTGTGTATGCGTGTGCTGGTTCCTGTGTGCGCATGTGCGCGCGCATGTGGTGGTTCCTGTGTGTGCGTGTGTGCGAGCTGGTTCCTGTGTGTGTGTTCGTTCATGGGGGTTCTGGCCGGGAAGCCGGCTAGGGTGGCCCACGCACGGCTCCCGCCGGCAGGAAGAAGCCGGGAGGGGACCCCTGGGCAGGGGTCCCCTCCCTCCCCTTCGGGGTGTGCACCGCGGGTGGTGGGAATCGGGGAGAGGTCCCAGGCTCCCGCGGTGACCCCCCAGCTCCCCCCTTCTCGCCGTGGGGGAGGGGGCCTGGAATCTTGGTGAGGAAGGGCGCTGTGGCCCCCACCCTGTTGGGGAGGGTGGGCACACAGAGGAAGTGGCGGGGGCGCAGCCTCCTCTCAAACTGCAAATAGCTCATCTGCACTTCCACTTAGGCGCTTCATCCCCCCTCCCCCTGCGTCCCCTCCTTCACCCCCCCCCATCCCGCGCTGTGTTGCCCGACCCCAGCCCTGGCAGTGACTTTTGTGCCACCCCAGGTGTGCGAGGAGCAGCGCTGCGAGGAGGAAGTCTTCCCCCTGGCCATGAACTACCTGGATCGGTACCTATCCTGCGTCCCTACCCGCAAGGCGCAGTTGCAGCTCCTGGGCTCGGTCTGCCTGTTGCTGGCCTCCAAGCTGCGGGAGACCGCGCCCCTGACCATCGAGAAGCTGTGCCTCTACACTGACCAAGCTGTGGCTGCTTGGCAGTTGCGGGTGCGTGTGTAACCCCCCCCCCCCCCAACCCAACACATCTGTCCCTGGCCTCAGAGGTGTCCTGCCCCCCCCCAAAGGGTGGGTCAGTCATGGGTGGGGCTTTTTTGTAGGGGGGGGAAGGGAAGAACTGGAGTCCCACAAAGATGGGACAATGTGGTGTAATGGTTGGGGCTCCGGCTGCAGGCCTGAACTTAAGTAAACCTTGGTCTGACCTCAGGAGCTGCCACCGCTTTCCTGGTCTTTCCCCCAGATAGCAACAAGGCCAACGAGGGAACTACTGGTCTCTACCCCAGTGCTTTGCCTCTGGGCTTCCATAGGCACTAGGAGTTATTTATTGGCAGCCCTGGGGCATGCCTGCGCACCCCCCCCCACTGGAGTGGGGGAGTAGAATGTGCTCCACGTGGGGGCAGGGGCTGCCTCGGTTGAGTCTTTTTCCCCCATGTGGACTTGGTGAGAGAAAATAGCCTCCCCGAGTGGATGAAAGCCAGGCCCTCATTGCCCTCATCGAAGGCTTGCTAAGGTGTCTCAGCCCGCCCGCCTTTCTTTCCTGCGCCCCTTCGATTCCCAAGAGACAGGGTGTCTTCCTAATCCTCCCTCCCTCGTCTTCCTTCTGAAAAAGTGCGGCAGCTGTTTTGGGCCTGTGGAGGAGAAGTCTGTCCCTTTCCCTCCTCGCCAAAAGCTGGATGGGAGAGAGCGAGGCCCTGAGCCCTGAGCCGCAGCTGCTTCCGACGTGATAATGATGCCCCCTCCCCTGGCCCGCCCCTCCTGTCCCGGCTTTCATAACCCTGTGGGGAGCTGCTGGCACTCTGTGGTTTGGGAAGTGGCTCCTGGGGCCTCTTGCTGGGAACTTGGGTTGGGCCGCTCCTTCCAGGCTTTACCCTGCCTGGGGAAGTGGGGGCAGGCATTTAGGGGCCTGAACATCACCTCCTTTGGGGCCTCAGGGAGAGAGTGGGTGAGTTGGCACCTCCCTTCACCTTGCTGGGCTGCCAGGCCAGCCGAGACTTCTCCTGACCCTGCGAGGAGTTTCTGGGCCCCAAGTCCCCGGGAGGAGGGCAGCGAGACGGCGGCTGTGATTGGCTGGCGGGGAAGCGAGGGTACTGGGGCCCCTGACTGCCGCGAGTCGGGGAACTGGATTCCTCTTCCTGCCAAGTAGCTCTCAGGGATGGGAACAGGAGGCCGGAGCTGGGATTCTGGGAGGTCCCACCGCTCTCGGGAACGATGGGGCAAGTCTGAAGGTGGAGCTGGTTTCCAAGGCCGGGGAGCAAGATGTTTTTCGAGGGGCTGGGGGTGGAGGTAAAAAGGGACTTCTTTGTGTAAGGATTGGGGGGAGGTCAGAGGAGTCAGAAAGTGCTCCTCTTCCCTGCCTGCCTGCCTGAGCTGGGGGTGGAGTGCAGACAACTTCCTATAAGGTCAGACTCGTTTGGGAGGGAAGTCGGAGCGAGAACGCCAGGGGAAAGCCTCCTGCAGCCCTGAAGGTTGGGGCCCCGGGAAGGAGGGAAAGGTTCTGCTTCAGCACTGCACTCAGCCAGGATGCAGGCCGCTTAGCCAGCGCCCACGCCTGCTAGTGCGGCGTGTCCCAGCAAGGCTGGCATTTCCAGGGGTCCTCTGAATCCAGGGGAAGGGAGCCATCGGAACACACCAGGACCCCAGCCTCCCACAGCCGGAGCCCTTAGGCAAATGTCTTCATGGCCTTCCCTCCAGGCTGGGTATCTTGCCCAACTCTAGGAGCAGAGGCCTCCCTTGTCTGCCTTACTTCTAGCACCCTCTCGGGCCGTTCCTGCAAACTTGGGGCTGACACCTAGGTGGAAGGGAAGGGCTGAGGGGCACAGCCCTGGCTGCAGGAGCTGGAAGAGTTTGGGTGGGGCTGCCATTCCTGCCTCAATAGTCAACCCCCCCGAGTTCCTTCCTGAGATAAAACAATGTAGAAATCCTCATGTGTGCAACTCGGAAATGGAGCCAGGTCTGGGAACCCCAGACTGGATAGACCAGGGGTGGGGTTCCGTTCTACCTCCCAGACCCAGTATTGACATGTAGGCTTGGTGGGCAAACAAATGGAGACACAGCTTTGGCCTTCGCGGGTCACGTGACCCCTCTGTCTCCCTCTCCTGAGCCTAGGGGCAGCAGACACAATGGGTTCTAGCTAGAGTAGGGTGGGGTGCGCCACCCCAGGATCCACCCGAGGTGCCACTGAGGGGATGTGGGTTGGGTTGGGCAACCTCCCCTTTGAGGAACCTCTGAGGTTGTGTCACTGGAGCAGCCTCTGTAGAATTGAAGAGGTGTGGGGGGGAGGGAGGCTAGCAGTGATAGCTCCTTTCTCAAGTTCTTGGGTTGCTGAAAGGATTGAAAGGGGAGCTAATTCATGTGGTCCGGGCACATTGTAAAGCCATCAAAGCAAATGTCCTCAGCCCTTCTGTGCCCTGAGCTGATTCCACATGCTGGTCCCTGAACCGGGGTCTTGAGCTCCCAGAGTTTGACCATGGGCTCCCTTCCCAGGGGGCACTGTACTCACCAGCACTGACTCTACCTCCCTCCTCCACCCCCAGGAGTGGGAGGTGCTGGTCCTGGGGAAGCTCAAGTGGGACCTGGCTGCTGTGATAGCACATGATTTCCTGGCTCTGATTCTGCACCGACTCTCTCTGCCCACGGACCGGCAGGCCTTGGTCAAAAAGCATGCGCAGACTTTTTTGGCACTATGCGCTACAGGTAAGAGCCCTGCACATGCTTTCCCCCCCCCCCCCCCCCACCTCAAATTGGAAGCATCCAAAGATTCAGAAGGATGGAAATATTTAGGAGATTCACTGTATTCCCAAAACTCATTTGTGAAAGTAGTGCCCTTTTTGTGTCTCGATTTTCAACAGTCAGGGTTACCCAGTGAGGAGAGATTTGCCCAAGGTCACAAGCTGTTTGGCCTCCCGCGTCCTCTAGTCCCTGGGTTAGTCCACTCTGCATGGACATTTCGCTCTTCACCCCCAGCTTGTGCTTGGGGTATATAGCTTAGTGGTAGAGACCTTGCCTAGAAACATGAAGCCCTGCGTCGGACCACCAGCGCCACAAGAGCCCTGAAAACAAACCACAACACAACCTGATCGTCTCTAGGAAAGAAGCCCTTTCTGGCTTTTCTCCTTTGCCTTGCTGGGGTTTCCCAGAATGCCCCTGCGCTCTTCTATTCCCTACTCCCCCACCCCCTTCACCCTCTAGCGTTAAGGTTTCCTTGTCTCATGGTTCCCTCTGCTTCCCAAGATTACACTTTCGCCATGTACCCGCCATCCATGATCGCGACCGGCAGCATCGGGGCGGCCGTGCAAGGCCTGGGTGCCAGCTCCATGTCTGGGGATGAGCTCACGGAGCTGCTGGCCGGCATTACAGGCACTGAAGTGGTGAGTTGTGGGGCTGCCCTTTGCTATTCCCTGAGCCTCCACTAGAGGGAGGCACCACTCACCTCGGCCCAGCTCCTGCTTTTTCACACCCTGGCCTGTTTTCTGTCCATCTGTAACTCCTGCCTTGGTGTTGCAGGCCCCCCTTCTTGCCAAGGGGTGTGCCGTGCTAAGGGTGGGGCTTCGGTGTTAGATGTAGGGCTGGCTGCGCACCCTCTGGCCACATCCTCTTGCTAGTTTCTGAGAACTGGAGACAGATCGTGGGCTGTGGCCTTCCCGCGTGCCCGGTGGCCGGGCATCCGTTCCCTGCACTTGCTGCCACTCGTCACTGTCCTCTCTTTCCCAGGACTGCCTGCGGGCCTGCCAGGAGCAGATTGAAGCTGCGCTGAGGGAGAGCCTCAGGGAAGCTGCCCAGCCCACCCCCAGCCCGGCCCCCAAAGCCCCCCGCGGCTCCAGCAGCCAGGGGCCCAGCCAGACCAGCACACCCACAGATGTCACTGCCATCCACCTGTAGCCCACGACAGGCCCCCTCCAGTGGCCACAAGCAGAGGAGGGGCCGCTGCCATCCCCTCCCTGCTTCCAGAACAGTCCACGCCACATTCGAAGCTAGAGGGGGCTCTTCCTCCCCCCTCACAAAGCCCGAGGGGCCAGGTCCTGCCTCCCCCCCGCAGTGCACTAAGGGGTCTGGGTGGCCATGCTGCTCGCGTGGCCAGCCAGCCTCTCTCCCACCTACCCCGGCCAGCTCAGCTCTCGCCTTGACTCTGAATGCACCTGGGCCTGGCTGGTCAGACAGAATCGAACAGATAAAATCCACGCACCAGCATTCCCGTTGGAACCCCACTCCCCTTATGGGGCTCTCATGTTCTTAACTGCCAAAATGCCCCCCAGTGCCTTCCAAAGGTGTTGCCCCTCCTAGGGTTCTTGCATTTGGATTGGGGTCCTTCAAGCATCCTGATCTGAGGGGGAACTTGGTTGAGATGACTTCCCTCAGCAATTTGGAGGCCCCGTAGATAATCCGTGCTCCTGGCTGCTCCTAGAGGGAAGGGCCTAGGCCTTGGTCCAAGGGTGAGAACCAACAAGCAGATCCCTCTTTGCTTTCCGCTCAGCTTGTGATCGAGGGTTTGGTGCTGAAGGATGAGGTCATTTTAATTTATTAACTGCGTTGAGTACAACTGTAAGGGTACAGTGGGGCCTGTACCCCGTATGTGGTAGTAACCCTGGTGGTTGCTGATTCCCTTCCTTCTGCTACCAGCTAGAGGATCTTTGTGGCCCAGGAGCTGCTACAGCCTGGGGTGGGGCCATGCCCTCTCCCTCTGGCCCTCTGCCCCACCCTCTAGTGGGAGGACACAGGGTACCCTGGAGGCGACCGAGCTCCCATCTGGAGACAGGCAAGCCCCATCAACACGGGTCTTTCCTAAGGCCACAAGGTTCCAGCTGGTGGCCCAGGACCATCATGCTGCCTTAATAAAAATTCTGGAATAAAACTGGCTCTGGCTTCTGCGACTCCATGGTTTTAGTCTGTTTCTAGAGGCCATGGGTGAGGAGACAGCAGTCCCGTATCTGAGCCCCTAATGGAGAGGGCCAGATGGTCTCGGCCCTCGTAGGTTGGGCTTTGTGCTTGACTTAGGTGTTCCTAAAAATCACTAGTGCTGAGCGCTGTGGAAACTGCATGGCAGAGCTCATAAGGCTATGCAAAGGGGTGTGAAGCACAAGATGCAGCCCGCCAGGCGTGGTAGGACAGCCTGGTCCCCTGCAGGGCGGAAGTGGAGCTGCACTCCACAGGAAATGGGCTGAGTGCTTGGGTGGAGGGTATTTGGCTTGGTTCGGGTTGGGTAGTTTGCCAGTACCTGTTATATCTAACCAGATGTGAAAACAATTAAAAGTGATATGGCATAGTGGCAAGAGTGCTTGCCTTGTGTACATGAAGTCCTGGGTTCAATTCCCCAGCATCACATATACAGAAAAGGCCAGAAGTGTCCCTGTGGCTCAAGTGGCAGAGTGCTAGCCTTGAGAAAAAAGAAGCCAGGGACGGTGCTCAGGCCCTGAGTTCAAGGTCCAGGACTGACAAATTTCTTTTTTAATCCCCAAGTGGGTTGAAATAAATCCTCAAGGCCTATAGTGGTGTGGTATTGACAAGACAGCCACAGGAAACAGCAGGTAGGGAACGGCACTGAACTTCTGATGTTGTGACTGTCCTTCTAATAGCATCTGGCCAGTCTGCCCCTCACTGGGCAAAAAGCTAGGAAGAGACCTGCTTGGTGGGAACCCAGATCCCCGCTCCTACTTCCTGTCTGTCGTGGAGCTGGGGCAGACCTTTCCCACAGCAGTTCCGCAGCCTCCGTCCATCCCAACCACTTGTGTCCTTTGCAGGCAGGCGGGCGCTCTGCCCAGGTAGCCTTGGGGGGGGAGGGGGGTCACCCAAATGCTAGGAAGTAGCCTGGAGAAACACAGAGCTCTAGGGGTGGGGTGGGTGGGAGGGTGGCTCCTGAGATAAGAATGGGAAGGTAACTCCCAACTCCAGCCCGAGGAAGCAGAAAGGCTCCAGGACTGCACCAAGGCACAGAGGTTCAATAAATACCTGCCTTTGCTTTAATCTGCATCCCAGTGGCCAGGCTCGAGCCTCAGCAAGTGCAGAGCCTGAGTCCGGTCCCACAAGTGAGCAGGGACAAGGCCTACAGGGGGCCAGCCACATGGCAGAGAGGCGGCTGAGGGCACGGGAGCCAGCCGGGCCCAGGTCTCCCTGCCCAGGCCTAGAGCCACAGACGCCCCCAGGACCTTGTCATGAACCCCAGAGCTAGTGTCATCCCTGGCCACCTGGTGTTCCCCGGTGCCACCTGGACCAGGACAATGACCCTTCTCAGTCCATGGTGACGGGGGCGTCCTCCACATCTCGGGGGACAGCGCCCTGAAGCTCGCGCCTGATCTCGGGCGACAGCTGTGGGTGGGGCTGCAGCCGGAGCAGTTCTAGGAGGGCCTCTTTCTGGTCGGAGGCCAGGTCCGCCTTGTAGCGCTGGGCCAATGTCAGGAGGCACTGGTGCCAGAGCACTGGGAGCTGGCGCGTCTCCGTCCGGAAGCCCAGGAAGTGGAAGACCAGGGCGTCCAGCACGCGGTAGGGCAGTGCGTACTTCTTGTCCAGCAGCAGCCGCAGGAAGATGCTGTTGGCACCGCTGTACTCCATCTCGGCGATCTTCAGCATGGCCGCGCTGGCAGGAAGGGGCACAGGCGTTGAGTTCCCCGTCTCCCCAGCCAGGCAACCTTCCCATCCTCCTGAATGCCAGCCTCCCTCTCCACACCTCTGCCTTTCTCCCGGGTCCCCACCCACTCACTCGCACGCACCACATGCTAGGCCGTGGGATCGTGTTCTGCGGTGTGGTAACGCCCTACTGACCGAAACCACGAACGCAGGGCATCCACGCCTTCCCCCTCCTCTGTCCCCCCTGCCCAAGTCCTGGCAGCCAAGCCCTCACCGCCACCCCCAGGTGGCTGACCTGGAGTGCAGGACCGGGATGGAGCACTTGGTGAGGACGCTTCCCACGATGATGGCTTCCCGCAGGGTGCACGTGCCCGACTCGCACAGTGGGATCAGGATTCCTGGGCAGGGCCACAGAGCAGTCACCCTTAGTCTGGGCTGAGAGGCAAGGGGGTCCAGCAGGAGGCACCCCAGCCACCCCAGAGACCATCCTGGGAACGCTGCCCAAGAGACAGCCATCCCCTCCCACGTTACACGTGCCTCGCTCACCCGCTGTGCCCAGGCCCTCCTCTCTGCCCTGCCTCTGGGTTCTCACCTTTGAACCAGGCTCCCGGCTTGAACAGGGCCTTCTTGAGGGCCATGTAGAGGTGGAAGTTGAGGCGCTTGTATTCGGCGATGTCATCCCGCACCCGAGGAAGCAGGACGAGGTTGTAGAAGCGCTGCGCCATGCGTTCCTTCAGGTTAGAGGCAAAGATCCTGGTGGGGTGGGAGTTCCCAAGTCACACCTGGAACCTCAACTCTCACTGCGGAGGGAGGGCGCAGGCGTTTCCCCGAAGACAGGGAGGGAGGAGTTGTGGGAGCGGAGTGCCTGCCACACAGGTCAGCTTAGAGAAGTAGAGCAGAGGCAACAAGACGTACCCCAAATAGGGTGATGGCTCTCTGCGAAGCACACACACTTCAAATGTTAGAGTCTAAGACCGGGGCTGGGAATATGGCCCAGTGGTAAAGCGCTCGCCTGGTATACATGAAGCTCTGGGTTCGATTCCCCAGCACCACATATATAGAAAAAGCTGGAAGTGGCACCGTGGCTCAAGTGGCAGAGTGCTAGCCTTGAGCAAAAAGAAGCCAGGGACAGTGCTCAGGCCCTGAGTTCAAGCCCAGGACTGGCAACAAAAACCAAACAAATAAAGAGTCTAAGACCCAGGGTCTTGTGTGCTAGGTAAGTTCTGTGCTCCCTGGCCAAGTCTTATTACTCCTCCGCTGCCCCTGCCCACCCCCCATCATGGCTCCCCTCAACTCTGCTGTCACGAGGGGCTTGAGCCTGCTGGAGAGCCATGCACTTCTGAGGCCACTCTGAAGGTCCCAACAGCTGTCGCTCTGCCCTAGAGGCTCCCTGAGGGTGTTGCCAACTGGGTCTAGGCGCCAGTTTTGCTACCTGGTGGCTTGGTACATGGCGGCCGCAGTCCAGGCCTCGGGCTCCGTGACGTAGAGGATTTGCTCCCAGTTGGAGAGCGCAGGGATGATCTTGAAAGCCTTGGGCAGCTTCCCGCTGCGATACTTAGACAGCACCTGCACACGGGGAGGGGGGCAGGCTCAGGCACCCTGGCCACCCCCCCCACCAGCCACCATCCTGGGTCTGCAGCGTGGGGGTGACGATCCTCTCTCTTTAGAGGGTCAGAGCCCAGTGTCTTGCCCGAGGGCCCTGGAGGCAGAGCACGCATCTGAACCCACAGTCTGCCTCCTTCCTCCCCTGCCATCACACTCCATCTGACACGGGTCCTGGGCACCAATGTCCTGGGCACGAGCCCGCCACCCCTGGACGGGTGTGTCGCCTTCGCTGCCCTCTCAGCATGTACCTCTCGGACCCCTCTGTAGACCTCCAGGACCCGGGGGTCCAGCTGCGGCATGGGGAAGCCCGACACCTCCGACATGACCGTCTCCACCTCCGTCTGCTTCTCCGTCAGTTTCTCCATGATGATGTCAGCCAGGGTTCGCCTGGGGGGGAGGGGGAGAAGCAGGAAGGAGGGCAGTGGTCACTGTCCCTTGGGAGCTCTCACGAGAGGTGGGGCCTCAGCCCGCCATGTCCACCCACCCACCACAAATGGCTGCGGAGGGCAAGAGGTCCGGAAGCCAGCTTGCTCAGCTCTGAACCATGGCTTTCGCCCTCCCTGTTCTACCTCAGGCCCTGCGCACACGTCCAGTTTCCCTCGAGCGTTGCCCCCTCCCGTGGCTCACCGAAGGATCGCACAGGTAGACGTAGAGGCACTGCTTGGAACTGCTAGTCCAAAGCAAATAGGCAGGGGATGCCAAGTACAGATAGACCCACCGCGTGCAGAGGGGGGCATGCCAATCCCAGGCCTCCACTCTGCCCTCTCTAGGGTGCCAGGGTTCCGATTTCATTAAAACCTGCCGCAGCACTCCTAAGAGCAGTTACAGTCTCCTCAGCTCTTTCAACAGGATGCGCAACAGTCCCACCATACAGTGAAGAACCGCCACCGCTTTGGGCTGTGGTCAGAGGCTACTAAAATGCACTGAACCACACCCCCCTTCCCCAGGCTGGGGGGGCTGCTCAGTATCTGCTCAGCACTACTGAGATCCAGGTTCAATTCCCAGCATTTCAAGAACAGTAAATATAAGTGCTGGGCGACACCCAGTTCAGGACCTCCCAGACATTGCATTATGTAATTGTGTGACATGTATGTGACCACATAGGAGGTGTTTTTATTCCCCTTACGTGGACTTGGGAACACAGGCTCACAGAGCTAAGAGCTCAGGGTGGGGGTAGGGGGAGGAAGGGATGTAAAGCTCTTCTTGGCGCTCCTAGGGTTTGAACTCAAGACCCTGTGCTCAAGAGGCAGGCACACTACCATCCGAGTTATGCTTCTAATCCTTCGTGAAGGCCCCTCTCAAAACTCTGGCTCTTCTACTTATGCTTCCGGAGTAGCTGGGGTCACAGGCGTATACTCCAATACCGACCACAGGGAGTCTCGATAACTTTTTGTCCAGGATAGTCTTGAACTAGAACTGTTTCTCTAGAAAGCTTGGGTCCTTCCTCTGGAGGACGGGAGGGTCCAATCTGGCCCGTGTGGTGCCCTACTCGGAGCAATGCTCAGGCCCTCTGCGAAGGTGACGAGAGGGAGGTGGTCAAGGACACTGGCTGCATTCCCAGCCCTACCTGACTGGAGGGTTCTTGTTCATGAACATTTCTATGGCACGTTCGTCCTCAGGGTCCACAACCACCTCGGCTTGGTGGCTCATCCCAGACATTTTGGCTGCCTTTTCCAGGGTGGGCCATTCCTCATCCTCATCGTCTGATCCATCCTGTGGCAATCCCGGCCCTGGAGGAGGGAAGATGAAAGGTGAGCGCAGCTAGGAGCGAGACAAAGGCTTATGGGTCAATTTAAATTGTTTTGTTGTTGGTTGTGGAGCTTGAACTTAGGGTCTGGGTATTATCCCTGAGCTTCTTTACTCAAGGCTAGCACCATACCACTTGAGCCACAGCGCCATTTCTGGCCTTTTCTGTTTATGAGGTACTGAGGAATCAAAACCTAGCACTTAGTGCATGCTAGGCAAGCACTCTACCATGAAGCCACATTCCAAGCCCTCCCAATTTTTTAAATAGGATTAAGGTGTGTACGGAGGGGCTACCATCAGATGAGTACAAGTGGACTTGACTTTCCTTTATTTTCCCGTTTCCCCTTCCCACCCCTACGTACAAGTTGCATAGCACATTTTCCACATTTAATTTAACTTTTGACTATGCAGCATGATAGATACAGATGTGCACAAAGAAAATGATGGCCACATAGTATCTTTCTGCCCCCAGGAGCTTGCAGTCTTGTTTGAGAAGCAAAATGGAGCCTATGAAACCATGAGACAGCAGTGGTAACAAATAATGGGACCATGACACCGCCCTCAGCTGTGCAGTGGGAACTGTGCTGTATCGCACGTGCCACCTCCATAACTCACTATCTGCAGCCATCATGATACCAACTTCCAGAGGGGACAACGATGCATAGAAATGCTGATCTGCCCACAGCCCGATGGTCTGGATCCGGAGCCAGAGAGTAGTAGCACAGGCACTAAGAAGATGTGTGGAAACCAATTAGGCCATGAATGCGCAGTCTGAGTGCAAGAGGAGTGTGTCCCAGACCTAGGTTAACAGCTCTGGACTGGTTATGAGCATCTGTTGGGTATGAAAAGCCAGAAGTGGCCAAATGTGCGGGGGGGGGGGGGGGGCTGGCACACCCATAAGGTACTTGAAAGGTGGAGATTGGGAGGACCACAGTTTGAGGCCAGCCTGGGCAAAAAATCAGTGAGACCCCCATCTCAATACAGGTGGTGGCATATGCCACCAATGGAAGCGTAGGTAGGATGCTCAAGGTAGGAGACTGATCCCAGATAAAAAGTTCAAGATCCTCTCTGAAAAATAAAACAAAGAGGGGCTGGAACACAGTTCTCCTGGCAAAGTGCTTGTCTACCAAGTGTGAGGTCCTGGGTTCAAACCCTACTAACAGAAGGAAATTAGGCTTTTTTTTTTTTTAAACATTCATTTACAATTTTGGCCAGTTGGAATCCAAGCCCCACCATTCAGCCTCTGAGGCTCTCTAGGCTGGCTTCACTTTTCTCTATCTGGTCCTGTGTCCTTTCCAGCTTAGTTTCCCTTCTCCATTTCCCTCCACTCACATTCTCTTTCTGAGTTTCAGCTTGAAGGTCAAAGAATCTAGCTAGAGTGCTGGTGGCTCAGGCCTGTAATCCTAGCTACTCTGGAGGCTGAGATCTGAGGATCAGGGTTCAAAGCCAACCCAGGGAAGTCAGTGAGACTCTTACCTCCAATTAATCACCACAAAACCGGAAGTGGTGCTGTGGCTCAAAGTGGTAGAGCGATAGCGTGGAGCTGAAGAGCTCAGGGTCAGCGCCCGGGCCCCGAGTTCAAGCTCCACGACCAACCAAAAAGAAAAAAAAAATCCGGAAGTCTGATCCTGGTTTGTGAGACGAAGGCTATCATAGCCAGGAATATGGCGGTTTATCTCAGAGTGTATTGTTCTATTTGTGTCTCTTCTCGGCGACACCTCTGGTTGTGCATACAGTCAGACACCTGTCTGTTAACGTACCCAGGCCATCCAAATTCCCAGCCGGGTGCAAAGCGCTCCGTCCGGGGGATCCTTTGGAATTGTAAGGGAAAGAGCACAAGACACTCCTCTTGCGTCCTCACGGCTGGCGCTCTACCGCCGGGGCCACAGCTCCATTCCCAGCTTTGGGGTGGTTAATTGGAGGCAGAGCCGCATGGTCTTTCCTGCCCTGCCTGGCTTCCGAACCGCGTAGCTAGGACGGCGGGCGTGAGCCCCCGGGCGCCCGGCCCGGCACTCACCCAGCCGCGTGGCGCGCTCCCGCGGCCCGGCCGGCCGCTCCCCGGCTCCATGCTCCGCCTCGAGCTCCTCCTGCTGCTGCCGGGCTTGCTGCAAAATCCGGCGGGTCAGCCGGGGCCCCACGTACTCTTCCTCCTCCTCGGCCCCGCGACCTCGACGCTTCTCCCGGGCCCCGGCCCGCACCGCCTCCCCGGCCAGGATCTGCTCGGCCAAGGGCGCATGCTTCTCCGGATTCGCGGCCCCTCGGGCCGCTTTGGATTTGGGCATTTGTTGTTTTTTTCTCCCGAAAAAGCGGCGGAGATGGTTCACACGTGGGGTCGGGGTTGGGGGGGGGGGTGGGAAATGGCAAAAAAAGCCCACAGTGCGCTTGCGCGGTGACCTCGCGTGCTCAAGAGGTCCCGGTCGAGACCACAGCGCCGCCTAGCGTCGGGAGGCCGGAAGCGCAGCACGCGCCGCCCCGCCCTTCGAAGCTCCTGGGCGTGGAGAAGCGGGCCTCCCGGAACTCCCAAATAAGCGCATTACTTGTCAAGTCGGCTTCTCTAAGTGGTGGCAGCGGCTGGCACGTCCTCCGAGTTCCACAAATCTGGACCTAGGTGCCCTGTCGAACGGGGGCGGAGCCCGTGATGTGACGTAACGAAGTCGTCATCACAGGAGCGACCGGACACGCCCCGTTCTTGTGGGCGCCGCTCCCGGGCGCTTAGAGTTTACGTATTTCCGGTGTGTTCTCCGGGCACCACGGTTTCTACCCGCGCTCTCCAGTTGTGGGTCGTTGGCGAGTTCTGCGTCCCGCGGGGTGGTTCTGCCTTCTTCCCGAGCCGACGCCATGGGAGTCACGTGGTAAGACGGCCGGGGCTTCTGTCGGGCGGCGCTGGAGGTCGTGTAGGGGCGTCGGAGCCCGGAGTGTCCCGTGAGTGGACCAAGGTCCGCCGTCCCCCTGGAGCGGAGCGGTCCGACGGCTCCGCGTGGTGCCTGCGAGCGGAGCTTGAGCGGGCCGCGGCCTCTCCAGGCCCTGCTCCTTGGGGACACGCCCCCGGGAGGCGGCGGGGCGAGGGTCTTCTCCCAGGAGCCCCTCAGTGCCGCGGCACCTCCGGCCGTTTATCCTGGTACATCATTCTACCCCTGTGTCCCTAGTATTTATAGTGAGGGGGACGTGGCTGGAAAGATGACCTCCGGGCTAGGACTCACCTGTAGACCGGAGTAGAGGGGGCGAGGGGTAGACCGTGGGGATACAGGGTGTTTTTTGTTTTCTCTTTAATTTTTTTACATTTTTGCTGGTTCCTTCTTAGGGGTCAGTACATGCACTTAGAGCAGCCTGGTTCTAATTTGTTCATTTGAAGGGAAGGGGATAGACAAGGGTGTGTGGAGAGAAGGGATAAAGGGAGAGGTTGCTCGTAAGATTTGAAGACTTAATTCATCTGAACGTATTAGGACACCTTGCAGCACGTAGTCGGTGCTTGGCAGTCATTAACCTGCCGCTCTAAGTGGAAAGACTGGAAGTTGTTGTTGTTTTGCCAGTCCTGGGGCCTGGACTCAGGACCTGGGCACTGTCCTGGCTTCTTTTTGCTCAAGGCTAGAGCTCTACCACTTTGAGCCACAGCGCCACTTCCAGCTTTTTCTGTTTGTGTGGTGCTGAGGAATTGAACCCAGGGCTTCCTGCATGCTAGGTAAGCACTTTACCGCTAAGCCATATTCCTAGCCCCAATGGAAGTAATTTTTTGTTCTGTTAAAAATTATTATTATTATTATTTTTTTTTTGGTTAGTCATGGGACTTGAACTCTGGCCTAGGCGCTGTCCCTGAGTTCTTTAGCTCAAGGCTAGAGCTCTACCACTTTGAGCCACAGCGCCACTTCCAGTTTTCTGGTGATTAATTGGACATGAGTCTCACTGCCTTTCCTGCCTGGGCTGGCTTTGAACTGTGATCCTCAGATTGCAGCCTCCTGAGTAGGATTACAGGTACAGCTCAAGTTCAAAGAGTGAGTAAGAATAAGAGCTAGCCTCAAACTTCCAACTTTCTCCTTCTTGACATCTGAATGTAGAATTGAAAGCATTACAAAGGAATCCCTTTCTCACTAACCCCACATCATTTGGAGCTCAGCCTGTGGGCCACTTAGCATCTTCACATGAATGTCGGTCCACCTGCCAATACTCACTTGGTGTGGTAGGATGTGTATTGCCTCAGTGGGAAATATTCAGCCTCTGTTTTTTGGGTTTAAGGGGTGGGATCACAGTGTTGCCTAAGGTAACTTCTGGACCTGCTGAGCTGTCATTTTGTGGGAGAGCAAGTACCTTAGCCAGTGTATGGGTGGACCTGTTAACCTTGTGCTCTTCTTTTCAGTGTTTCCCAGATGCCTGTGGCTGAGGGCAAGAGTGTCCAGCAGACAGTGGAGCTCCTCACCCGGAAACTGGAGATGCTTGGGGCAGAAAAGCAAGGAACATTTTGTGTGGATTGTGAGACTTACCATACAGCTGCTGCCACTCTGGGCAGTCAAGGTCAGTAGGTGGCTCTGGGGGCTGACTGGAACCTGGCTTGGAGTTCCATTTGTATGTCTGCTTTTCTGCTTAGGACAGTATTAGTATTCTCAAATACGTGGTAGGACATTTCTGAATTCATGCATTTTTGTTGTGTTTTGTTTTTGTTGTCAGTCTTGGGGCTTGGACTCAGGGCCTGAGCACTGTCCCTGGCTTCTTCCCGCTCAAGGCTAGCACTCTGCCACCTATGCCACAGCGCCCCCTCTGGCCGTTTTCCATATGTGTGGTGCTGGGGAATTGAACCGAGAGCTTCATGTGTAGGAGGCAAGTGCTCTTGCCACTAGGCCATATTCCCAACCCCAGACAGACACTTCTGCCACTTGTTATACTTGAGGTGTTTTGGGACAGAATTTCACTGCGTAGCTCACTCTGCCTTTAACATCATTATATAGCCTTGGTTAACCTCTAACTTTAGATCTTCCTATCTCCATTTCCTGAGTACTGGAGTGTAAAGTGAGTGCCATTACACACAACTGTAAATCATACACATTTAATGAATTAATGGATACCTCTTTTCTCCCTCCTCCTTTCTTTCTCTTGGAGATGGTGGTGGTACTGGGATTGAACAGAGGACTTCTGATATGCTTTGTGAATGCTCTACCCCTTAAGCCACTCACTAGCCTTTTTATTTATTCAGTCCTGGTGCTTGAACTCAGGGCCTGAGCACTGTCCCTGGCTTCTTTTTGCTCAAGGCTAGCACTCTGCCACTTGAGCCACAGCTCCACTTCTGGCCGTTTTCTGTATATGTGGTGCTGGGGAATCGAACCCAGGGCTTCATGTATGTGAGACAAGCTCTCTTGCCACTAGGCCATATTCCCAGCCCCTGGCTTTTGTTTTTGAAATAGAATCTCAATCACTTTTGCCTGGAGTGCCCTGGAACAGTAGAGTTTTCTACCTACTGGGTAGCTAGGATTATAGGCAAGATCTACCATTCCTGAACTTAATGTCTCCGTGTTGTTAATCAGTTTGGACATTCCCTCCTGATACCATCACCAGAACCAGATGTTACATACATCCAGAAATATCCTTATGTTTTCGTTTTCTGCACTTCCCCTGAAAACTACATTTTCCAAGCCCTCTTGTGGTTACCTATGGTTATTGGAAAGCACTGGGGTGGGTGGGGGATTAGAGGATGGGAGAAAGGAAGACCATAGTATTCCTCCCCTGCTTTGGACTGTGTCTAGCTTTGACCAGTCTCTGTTTCTGACTCTTGCTAGGCATCTTCATCCCTGGATCTGATAACAGTACACCTTTTCTTTCTCTTTCCAGCCCTAGGGGTGGCAGGGATTCCTATGTTCCATTTTTTGTTTTTTGTCTGTTATTGGGCTTGAGCTCATGGCCTGGGTACTGTCCCACTTAAAGTCACAGTGCCACTTTAGGTTTTCTGATGGTTATTTGGAGATAAGAGTCTCATGGACTTTCCTGTCTGGGCTGGCTTAGAACTATGATCCTCAGATCTTAGTCTCCTGAGTAGCTAGAATTTCAGGCTTGAGCCACAGGAGCCCGGCCCGTGTTAGTACTGTTTGTTTCGCTTCATTATTCTATTTGGGATTTCCATTCTTCCAACCCCTGTATAAATTCTTTTTGAAACTGTTTGACATATCTATTTCTAGATTTTTCCTGGTGTTGTCGTCTCACCTATAATATAGACATATAGCTGGCACCGGTTGCTCATGCCTATAATCCTAGCTACTCAGGAGGCTATGATCTGAGGCTCAAGGTTCAAAGCCAGACTGGCCAGGAAAGTTCGTGAGATTCTTTATTTTATTTTATTTTATTTTATTTTGCCAGTCCTGGGCCTTGGACTCAGGGCCTGAGCACTGTCCCTGGCTTCTGTTTTGCTCAAGGCTAGCACTCTGCCACATGAGCCACAGTGCCACTTCTGGCCGTTTTCTGTATATGTGGTGCTGGGGAATTGAACCCAGGGCCTCATGTATACGAGGCAAGCACTCTTGCCACTAGGCTATATCTCCAGCCCTATTTTATTTTATTTTTTTGCCAGTCCTGGGCCTTGGACTCAGGGCCCGAGCATTGTTCCTGGCTTCTTTTTGCTCAAGGCTAGCACTCTGCCACTTGAGCCACAGCACCACTTAGGGCCGTTTTCTGTATATGTGGTGCTGGGGAATTGAACCCAGGGCTTCATGTATACGAGGCAAACACTCTTGCCACTAGGCCACATCCCTAGCTCGTGAGATTCTTATCTGCATTTAACAAGCAAAAAAAAAAACCAAGGGGCTGGGAATATGGCCTAGTGGCAAGAGTGCTTGCCTCGTATACATGAAGCCCTGGGTTCGATTCCCCAGCACCATATATACAGAAAATGGCCAGAAGGGGCGCTGTGGCTCAAGTGGCAGAGGGCTAGCCTTGAGCAAAAAGAAGCCAGGGACAGTGCTCAGGCCCTGAGGCCAAGGCCCAGGACTGGCCAAAAAAAAAAAACAAAACAAAATGGAGCTGTGGTTTAAGTGGTAGAGCAGTAGCCTTAAGCACGAGAGCTCATGGACAGTGCTCAGGCTCTGAGTTCAAGCTCCAGGACTGCAACAAAAAGAAAAAAAGACATATAGTACTTACATATAAGTCAACACATGGGAAACATTTAGAACTTCTGCATGAGTTTGTTACATAATAATAGCAAGGTGCTATTTGGGGGGAAGTACATTGGGATCTGAAGATCCAGCTTCAAGCCCTTGTCACCAAGAAATTAGTTTTCTCATTCATCTCTGTAAGTCTTCTATAATAAGGTTGGAAAGTGCCAGGTACTAGTGGCTCATGCCTGTAATCCTAGCTACTTAGGAGGCTGAGATCTGATTAAAAGAGAAGACAAAAAAGAACAAAACGCAGTGCTAGGGGTATGGCTAGCAAGTGCAAAACACTAGTACTGACAGAGGAAAAAAATAAGAGAAATTCTGGTTCTAGTTGCTTTACACAATTATGCAAATATGAACTGTTAAGATTAAAAGAAATTTCTGCCAGGCACTGGTTGCTCACGCCTCTAGTCCTAGCTACTCAGGATGCTGTGGTCTGAGGATCATGGTTCAAAGCCAGCCTGTGGAGGAGAATTTTCATGAGACTCTTATCTCCAATTAACTAACAAAAAACCAGAAATGGTGTTGTGGCTCAAATTGGTAGAGCACTAGCCTTGAGCATAAAAGCTCAGGACCAGCACCCCAAAAAACAAACAAAAAACACAGACAGAAAAAAGCCCTACAAAAAACCTCCAGCACATGGGTCTGGGAATATGGCCTAGTGGTAGAGTGCTTACCCTCATATACATGAAGCCCTGGGTTCAATTCCTTGGCACCACATATATAGAAAAAGCCAGAAGTGGCACTGTGGCTCAAGTGGTAGAGTGAGCAAAAAGAAACTGGCACTTTGGTGCTCTCAATGTTATCTCTACTTCTAGCTGTTTTTGTGGTTAATTGGAGATAAGAGTCTCGTACTTTCCTACCTTGGGTGGCTTTGAACTGTGGTCCTCGACTCTCAGTTTCCTGAGTAGTTAGGATTACAGGCATGAGCCACTGGCATCCAGCTAAGATTTGAACTATTTTTTGGCAATACTGGAGTTTGAATTCAGGATTTCATGCTTGGTAAGCAAGCTCTCTGCTGCATGAAGCTTGGAGGTATGTATCGGCAGCTGGCATGAACGATGCAGGCTGGAGATTCTGTGCAGAGCCTGCCGTTTTCCAGGGCCCCGTGTTAGCATAGGGCAGTCCCCCTGTTCCTGCTTCTGCGTCTCTTCCTCTTTCCATTGCTCTAGTCTTACTCTGCTAGAATGTCACCCTCCTTCTGTGTGGCAGAGCCTTCCTTCTCCATAGCTTGCATACACTACTCTAGTTTCCTTGCCCAGCACTGCACATTAAATGAAAAAATAATAAAAGCAAATGCATGGGAAAACTCAGCAGCCAAAAAAAAAAAATCAGCTGATGCTTGAAACCACAGCTTTAGATCCTAGGTCCTGATTTTTCTCTGCTGTAGTGTATTGCTTGCTTCCCAGGTCAGCCAGACTTCTTAAAATTTTCTAGGAGTTCACTTTTGCCTTCAAAATGAGGTGGTAACCTCTTTAAGACCTGGCAGGCAAGACTTAACACAACTGGGCTGTGATACACTGCTCCAGCCTCATGGTCACAGACTCCCTTTCCCGAGCTGTGAGACGTTTCCTAGGTGTAAATGAAGGAATTAGACAGGGTAGATAGGGAAATGCCAAAATGCTGTTGTTTTATTTTCCCCCCGAGATGTTGGGGGTGGGACTCAGGACCTTACTCATGGGCAGTAAGTGCTCTGTCCCTGAGTTCCATTTCCACCCCTTATTTTTACTTATTGAATAATTACCATAATATGTCAAGGACTGTACGGAGTCTATGTGAGCTGTGTCATCCCAATGAAGCATCTGTCAACTCTCAGCTTCTTCCCTCTCCCCCTTTTCCTGTAGGGTTGATTTTTAGCCAGTGCAGCCTGGCCTGCTGCTCCCCTCTCTCTCTTCCTTTCTGGAAAAGGCTATCCTTTTTAGGGGACCTCTCTTCCCAAACTGAGAAGACAATGCTAGATTGCCCTCTGGCCTTGTTCTGTGCACTTGCTTCTACCCTACGTTGACAAAAGTCCTGATGGTGAGTAGGACGCCTGTCCCTTGCAGGTCAGGCTGGGAAGCTGATGTACGTGATGCACAACTCCGAGTGCCCCCTGAGCTGCTTTGCCCTCTTTGAGAACGGCCCTTGCCTGGTCGCCGACACCAACTTTGATGTGCTCATGGTGAAGCTCAAGGGCTTCTTTCAGAGCGCCAAGGCCAGCAAGATTGAGACCCGGGGCACACGGTACCAGTACTGTGACTTCCTGGTGAAGGTGGGCACGGTCGCAATGGGGCCCAGCGCCCGGGGCATCTCTGTGGAGGTAAGACCCTGGGGGAGTTGGGAGCAAGGCGTGCTGCCAGCACTGGGCATCTGGGATTCCCTGAATCATCTCCCAGGGAGGGAGAGGGAAGCAGGTAGGTTCACAGCAAATAGAAAGCTTAGGATGATGGCTTAGGGAAGGGAGAGTCAAGGGAGCAGAGAAGTTCCGGTGCAGATGGACCTGCATGCTCCCCCAGGGACTAGCACACACGGGACCAATGTCTGGGAGATGGGCTCTCAATCCTCTGTCACATGGCTTTCCTTAGTTTTTTTAAAAAAGTCTCCAGAATTGTGGGGCAAACACATACCTCTCCTTTTCACACACATGTTCATGGCCGACAAGGGTTTGCATATGCCATACCTTTATCTTTGCGTCTAACAACGCACACAGTAAAAATGACAGAGGAAATGTGATCGCTGGCCTTGGGAGCAGTGAAAGTCCTATCATATGTGCAGCACCATGTGAGATTAAAACCACACACGCACACACTTGAAGGGCTCTTTAAAAATTTCCATTTAATAAGAGGAA
The DNA here is from genome assembly GCF_023159225.1 of Perognathus longimembris pacificus. NCBI lineage: Eukaryota > Metazoa > Chordata > Mammalia > Rodentia > Heteromyidae > Perognathus > Perognathus longimembris. The sequence continues at coordinate 7,789,677 of NC_063166.1, forward strand.
AATAAACACAACTATTTTTTTTTTTTTTTTTTTTTTTTTTTGGCCAGTCCTGGGCCTTGGACTCAGGGCCTGAGCACTGTCCCTGGCTTCTTCCCACTCAAGGCTAGCACTCTGCCACCTGAGAGCCACAGCGCCCCTTCTGGCCGTTTTCCATATATGTGGTGCTGGGGAATCGAACCGAGAGCTTCATGTGTAGGAAGGCAAGCACTCTTGCCATTAGGCCATATTCCCAACCCCAAACACAACTTTTTTTTTTAGAAAGCTTTATTGATTGATTGATTGATTGATTGATTGATTGCCAGTCCTGGGCCTTGGACTCAGGGCCTGAGCACTGTCCCTGGCTTCTTTTTGCTCAAGGCTAGCACTCTGCCACTTGAGCCACAGCGCCCCTTCTGGCCGTTTTCTGTATATGTGGTGCTGGGGAATCGAACCTAGGACTTCATGTATGGGAGGCAAGCTCTCTTGCCACTAGGCCATATCCCCAGCCAACACAACTATTTTTAAAGTTAGTCCAAGAAACATCATAAAAGAGGCAGTTGGTTGTGGGGATTGGAGCTGGTGAGAGCATCACTCGTGCTGTGAGGCTTCCTGGAGGAGCAGTGTTTAGTAGAGGCCTGAGCCCAGGTGTATGGTGTACACCTGTAATCTTAGCACTCTGAGGGAGGAGGCTGGAGAACTGTAAGTTCAAGGCCAGCCTGGGCTACCTAAGGAGACCTTGTCTCAAAAACAGAAATCTAAAAGAGCAAATATAAACAGAATATATGTATGTATACATTATTTTGTAAAGAGACACTGGGGAAAGAGCGTCTGGGAAGAATTCCAAGTGGAAAAGGGGTCCTAGTGGGCCTTTCTGCCTAGCCTCCAGGGCTAAGATTTCCTAATCCTAGTTAGCCTGTGTTAGTCCTTGGCTTACTGAACCCCGACCCCCTCTTGGGAACCCACCAAGTCCTCACATTTCCAACCTTCTAGTGTACGTATAGACACACACACAGGTGTTCTCTTATTTCTCCTTGTAGAGAAATTGTCCCCCTCCCCGAAGGTTATGAGAAAAGTTGTGATAGCTGCCCTTTGACCTCTACCGCAGCCCATGGCTCTTGCCACACTGGCTGGAATTTCTTAGGGTCAGCACAGAGCCTAGGTCTAGGTCTACACTGGGAGTGATGTTTGGTCTTGAAGAAGCGTATCTGCCAGGTGCCAGTGACTCATGCCTAGCTGTTCAGGAGGCTGAGATCTGAGGTTTGTGATTTGAAGCCAGTCAGGAAAGTCCAGGAGAATTTTTTTTCATTATTACATTTTTAAATTTATTTGTTGTCAAAGTGATGCACAGAGGAGTTACAGTTTCATATGTTAGGCATTGTGTACATTTGTTATCAAACTTGTTACCTCCTCCCTCATTTTTCTCCCACCTTCTCCCCTCCCCAAGCCCAGGCTCTTATCATCAAGTAACCACCAGAAAACGGGAAGTGGTTCTGTGGCTTTAAGTGGTAGAGCAATAATACCCTTGAGTGAAAAAGCTCAGGGAAGCCAGGTGGCAGTGGCTCGCACCTGTAATCCTAGCTGCTCGGGAGGCTGAGATCTGAAAATGACAGTTCAAAGCCAGCCCAGGCTGGAAAGCCCGTAAACCCATGAGATTCTTTTTCTCCAATGAACCACCAGAAAATGAAGTGGCACTGTGGCTCAAGTGGTGAAGTGCTAGCCCCGAGCTGAAGAGCTCAAGGACAGCGCCCAGGCCCAGAGTTCAAGCCTCAGGACCAGCACCAAAAAAAAAAAAAGTGTGTGTTCACTCTGCTTGGTACTTATCCCCTCACCCATTTCCTACCCTCCGTATTTTCCCCTTGCTGTCAGACTTTTCTTGAGCGCTCTGTGAGTTGCCACTCTGCACAGTGGGGATAATCTGAAGGAGCCTTTGTCCGCCTCTGGAGCTTGTGGGCAGGGCAGCGGGTTCACACAGCTCCAGGATGAGAATATTGGAGTTGCAGTGGGAAGGTGCTGGGTACATGCAGTCCCTGGTGTGTGTTTGAGCATTTCCTGCAGACCAGCACTCTATAGGAGGTGTATGTCTTTGGCTGTCCTTTCCCACACTCTTCCTCTCGCTCTCTGTGCTTTTGGTCCCAGGTGGAATATGGCCCCTGTGTGGTGGCAAGCGACTGCTGGAGCCTGCTGCTCGAGTTCCTCCAGAGTTTTCTAGGCAGCCACACACCAGCAGCCCCTGCGGTGTTTGGGAACAGACATGATGGAGTCTATGGCCCAGCGGATACCATGGTCCAGTACATGGAACTCTTCAACAAGATCCGCAAGCAGCAGCAGGTGCCTGTGGCTGGGGTTCGTTAGTGACCGGCAGCAGTGACTGACCTCTTACTAGGGGTACTGCCCAAGAGGAGCAGGTGCTGCACCACTGGGTTTGGTCCCCGCAAACCCAGGGTTTGCAGACATGGAGACTGCTCTCCTTTTGCTTCCCAGCTATGGGGTTTGTTCCAGGACCCCGGACTCTCCTCCCATTTCCCACATGCAGTTCCTCCACCAACATATGTTTTACCTTATGCCTTCCTGGATTTGGCCTGTTCTGAGGAGTAGTAATTATGAAGAATGGAGATACGTGGATCTTTCCTGCTGCCGGAGGAAAAGGTAGGACAGCGGTGTCCTGGCCTCGCAGTGGAGCGAAAAAACTATGTCCTCAGCTTGAAGACTTGGCCTCGGCTTCCAGTGATCATTCTATGATATTTTTGTGGGCTATTTTCTACTGAAGCCCCTCCTCCGCTCAAGGACCTGTCTGCCACTTGTCCAGGGGTGGCTTCCCACTGTTGGCTGAAGTCCTTTGTGAACTGACCCTCTTAAGATGTTGCCTGGGTCCTTTGAATTGTCTTTCTGACATTTCTGCTTCCATTGTGACTTACATGAAGCCACAGGCTAACTGCTGAATCTGAACCAAAGACCGGAGCTGCTCCTAGGTAAAATTCATCTGCTCTCCCTAATAGTTCAGAGGGAATCAGGTGGCTCCTGGGCAGGTTTAATTTTACAGGTTCATCAAGAACCAGCTGTCCACATGTCTTACTGTTCATCCCCCCTCCCCCAACATTGTCCTTACCCACAGGATTCCAGCAGACTCACTGGCTCCATGTCCATGTTCCACGGGGAAGAAAGGAAGAATGAAGGCAGAGGTTGCTGGAATGTGAAGCTTCTAATATGAGTAGTCTATGGCCCAGTTAAAATGCAAATGCTTCCGCGGCTAAAAGATGAAGAAAGATGTGAATGCTGGCTCCAATTAGTAGCATGTGGGCTATGTGGAACTCTGGACTTGCCCAGGAATAACGCTCTTTGGAGTCACTACCTGTTATAAAGGCATTTGTTGAGGAATTAGCTTGGTAAGGACTGGTCTGTACCCCTTGCCCACATCTTAGCATTGAGGCCTCTAAGCACTCAGAATGTAGGGTCAGAACACTGACCCACACTTAGCTCACCAGGGCTCATAGTTTTGGAGCTACTTGTTGGGCCTGCCTTGCTGGCTGCCCCCATTCCTACTGCATAATGTTCAGCCAGGCTAACATCTGAAATACAGAGATGGCATTAGGAACATTGTAACCATCATAGTATAGGACAACATGAGTTTCTGCAACAGGAGTTATGTACTGGTCATGTTTCCTCTGTAGCTTTGGCTAACAGGAAGCTCAGTTTGTCTTCCCAACTTTAGGACATTTGTGTGGTTTTTTCTTTTTTCTTTTTCTTTTTTTTTGCCAGTGAGGCTTTTACTTAGGACCTGGGGCACTGTTCTTGAGCTGCTTTTGCTCAAGGCTAGCACTCTACCACTTGAGCCACAGCACCACTTCTGCTTTTTCTATTTCTTTGGTACTGAGGAATCGAACCCAGGGCTTCATGCATGCCAGGCAAGCACTCTACCACTAGGCCACATTCCCAGCCCACATTTGTGTTTTTTATTCTTGGTTCCTCCTGCTTTTGTTGTTGCTTGCTTTTTAAAAATTGAGATGTTTTAGATACCACTTATAAACAATAAAACACCCATCTTCTAATTGTGGTGTACTCCTGTAATCTCAGTTACTCAGGATGCAGAGATGATGGGGGGATTTCTGTTAGTTTATGGCCGGATGACACACGCAAATGGCATAATCTGAGGTGGAAGGTGAAGGCTAGGAGGGGCCACTATTCTCATCTTGTCTGTTTCTTGCACCCACAGACCTACCTATTCCTGTTGTAGCCATGCTTTCCCCTTTTCCTTGGGATGCTTGATTCTCTATCCCTGTCCCCTTGCTGCCTCCTGCTGGCTTCCCTCTGGTATTGAACGCCAAGCAACCCCATTTTCTCCCTGATCTATGGATGCCAGGCATAGCCGGGAGAAATACCTAGAAGCTGACACCTTCCTTCTCCCTGGTTGAAGTGGCTACTGAAAATTTTCTCTCTAGTTTCTGGAGAGCAAGGGGAATGGTTAAAATTTCCACCTAAGTTGGGCTGGAGGTGTTGCTCAAGTTGCACCAGCTGTGAGCAAGAAAACAGAGTATGACACCGTGAGTTCAAGCCCCAGTACCAGCAACACCCTCCCCCCCCAAAAAAAAGGAAGAAGATAAAGGTTCTACCTATGCATGTATTCCACATCTCAAAAACTGAAACTTAAAAAATATAAGTGCTTGCACAGTGAGAGAAGGAATGTATTGTCCAAAAAGAAATAGAGTAGTTTACCCGAGTTATGTAACCCTTCTAAACATCACCTTTATTATACACACACACACATACAGAAGCAAAATATGTGGAAAAAAAAAACAAATACAGGTGCTAGGGCTGTGGATGTAGCTCAAGCGGTAGAGTGCTTGTCTATAAGCTTGTCCAGGTTCAATCCCCAGCACCACAGTAACAGACATGTGGATGGACTGATGGATTGTATAGTACGTAGGAAACCAAAAGGCTAGTCATCTAGACATTTGGCCTTCATAGTAGATACAGATGCATGACCCTTGATTCCCTGCAGTGCCTTTCCCTTGCCACGCCCTGCCTTGCCTCATCAGTTACTCTATACATGCTGTCAGTTATGCAGGTCCCACTGGGCACGTGGGAAGGTTGAGCCCACTGTATAATTATAAGTTGGAGCCTCTCCTGGGGGGTTTGGTGTCTAATGCTCTATGAGGCCTTCTTGAAGGTGCGCTCTCCAGATGAGTTTCTGCCTTTGGGTAGCGCATTCCCAAGTCAGCCTTTACAGCACTCTGATCTTACACCATCCTTTCCGGAGGCCATGCAGTTTTTTGTGCCCTTGGCTAGGGAATTCCTTTATATTTCTTACTATCTCTGAGACAAACCACAACAAAATTCACCTGTCCTTTCCCTCCCAGGTTGTGGAGACTGCATTGTGCTTAGGGAATTTGTTAGTTCATGCTGGGGTGTGACTATACTGCAGGGGTGTGGGTGCATGCACATCATAATACCTGTACTGGGACTTAAATACAGATTATAAGTATTGAACCACTGGTGCCTCGCACTGTCAGCCTTTTTTACTGTGGTGGTTTTTAGGTAGGTTCTTGCTTTTGCCCAGACTGCTCAGCCTCAGACTACAAACCTACCTCTGACTAGAGTAACTGGGACTCCGTGTGTGTACCTTACCACATTTGATTGATTTGTGCTGGTACTGGTATTTGAACGCAGGGCCTGGGAGCTGCCCCTTAGCTTTCTCTCTCAAGGCTCTACCACCTGAGCTATACCTCTATTTCTGTATTTCTGTCATTTTGCTAGCTAAATGGAGACAAGAGAGACTTTGCTCATGGACTTTCCTGGGCTGGCTTTGAGCAGTGGGATCTTAGCCTCCTGAGTAATTAGGAAGACAGACATAAGCCATAGGTGCCCAGCCAGAGTTCCCCCCCCTTTTCTTTTTTTTGCCAGCCTGGGGCTTGAAGTCAGGGACTGGGAAACTAGCCCTCAGCTTCTTTTACTAAAGGCTAAGACTCTACCACTTGAGCCACAGTGCCACTTGCCGCTTTTCCTATTTATGTGATACTGAGGAATCCAACCCAGGGCTTCATGCATGCTAGGCAAGCACTGTACCACTAAGCCACATTCCCAGACCTAGGAGTACTTTTTACTAATAAATAATGTCATCATAGAATCCAGAGAAATTATTGTACAGGAGTCCTTTGGACCATCTCTCGAATATGGAAATACATTTTTAAAAATTTACTTTCTAGGGAGGGCTGGGAATATAGAGTGCTTGCCTCACATACATGAAGCCATGGGTTTGATTCCTCAGCACCACATATATAGAAAATGCCAGAAGTGGCGCTGTGGCTCAAGTGGTAGAGTGCTAGCCTTGAACACAAAGAAGTTAGGGACAGTGCTCAGGCCCTGAGTTCAAGCCCCAGGACTGGCAAAAATTGAACAAAAAAAACCCCAACAACTTCATTTCTTCACATGTATCAGCCTCACTTTCTTCTGTCTCTTCCCCCATCTCTTTTGTGTGTGTGTGTTCATCCTAGAGCTTGAACTCAAGCCTGGGTTGTGTCCCTCAACTTCATTTGCTCAATGCTTGTGCTTTATCACTTGAACCACAGCTCATACCACTTTTGGCCTTTTTTTTTTTTTTTTTTTTTTGGTGTTTAACTGGAAGTCTCATGGGCTTCCTTGCCCAGCTGGCTTCAAACCAGGATCCTCAGATCTCAATCTCCTAAATAGGTTGGATTACAGGCATGAGCCACTGGCACCTGGCTTCAGATTTCCTTTATAGTATAGCTCATAAATGTCAGTTGCATTGTGGAATCCCAAACTTTCCATATTCTTTTTTTTTTTTTTTTTTGGTTGCTTGTGAGGCTTGAACTCAAGGCCTGGGCACTATCTCTGAGGTCTTTTGCTCAAGGCTAGCACTCTACTACTTTGGGGTTTCTTTTTTTTTTTTTTTTTTTTTTTGCCAGTCCTGGGCCTTGGACTCAGGGCCTGAGCACTGTCCCTGGCTTCTTCCCGCTCAAGGCTAGCACTCTACCACTTGAGCCACAGCTCCACTTTTGGCTTTTTCTATATATGTGGTGCTGAGGAATGGAACCCAGGGCTTCATGTATGCAAGGCGAGCACTCTACCACTAGGCCATATTCCTAGCCCCTCTACTACTTTTTTTTTTGGCCAATCCTGGGCCTTGGACTCAGGGCCTGAGCACTGTCCCTGGCTTCTTCCCGCTCAAGGCTAGCACTCTGCCACCTGAGCCACAGCGCCCCTTCTGGCCCTTTTCCATATATGTGGTACTGGGGAATTGAACCGAGAGCTTCATGTGTAGGAGAGGCAAGCACTCTTGCCACTAGGCCATATTCCCAGCCCTCCCCCCCCCCCCACCTACTACTTTTTCACAGCTCCACTTCCAGTTTTTAAATGGTTAATTGGAGATAAGAGTCTCAAGGGGACTTTTCTTCCCAGGCTGGCTTTGAACTGTGATCCTCAGATCTCAGTCTCCTGAGTGTAGCTAGGATTACAGGAGTGAGCCACCTGCATCTGGTTCTCCATATTCTTATACTAGTACTCAGTGGTTTGTTATGCATACTGTGTTTTGTTGATATGTGATTTCTTAGCATCATGTCATTTAGTCATTTAGATAATACTAGAGATCTAAATGTTGACACACTCATTAAGCAATATAAAATCATAATTGTTAATATCACTACTGGTCTTATTAAGAAAACATTAGGAAGCTATTATGCTCAATGTGGCAAATGCAAGTTTTTAAACATTATTTTGCTTGAAAGCTTCAGTCTCAATTTTATTTTGAAGAAAATGTCTGCCAGATACTCAGTAATCACCGTTGTCTGTTAGCCATTCTTTCAAATAAAAATGGTCTTCCATGGGGAAGGCTGTTAATCTAGCTCCACGCTCAAAACAACTGCCCACATGCTTTATCTATCCCCAAGACAAATGGTGTACTTGGAAGTGCTTTATGCATGCACGTGGGCATCCATCCATCCTTTTCTCGGAATAGCATTTAAAACATATTTAGAGCAAATAATGTTTACTGTTTAACCAAGTGAAACAGTGGTACAGTTTCCCAGTGGCTGGGGAGGCTGGCTGGTTGCCTTGATTTGTGCAAAACAGCAGCAGTTTTATCCACTGGTACTTTTGTGTCATCAGTGCAAAAGTCAGGACATCCACAAAGGGAAATAACTCTCAGTGCTAGAAAATTAGCTTTGATCTCAGGACCCCCTAGAGGGTCTCAGGGGTCCTTAGGGATTCCCACGCAGGCTGTTGAGAACCACAGATCTAATAACGTGCTTACGAAACCAAGAATCTTTTCCCCTGAATGGCTTTGCTGTCAGTCCTCTCAGGCACTTTGTAGGGGACTAATATTGAGGAAGACAGCCTGGATTTTTGTGTTTTTCTGGACTTTTTGGGAGACTAGGGAGCAAAGGAGAAGGAAGATGACTAAGGAGTTATTACAATGCAGGAATCCCTTAGAATTTTTAAAACGTTATGGCAAAGGGAGGACTAAATTCTTGCAATGGAGGAATCTAAGGCAACTCTTGAACCAAAGAACCAATCCTGACCAAACCATACCACTCTGCTTTCTGTGTAACCTCTTAAAAATGTACACGTCCAGCTGCCTTTGGAAATCTTTTCAATCAGGTATTGTTTCCCTTTTCTCTCTGGTTCTTAGGCATCTTTCCCCCCTATTTTATGTCTACATATGTGAAGCTTTGAACCACTGTTGCTGATTATGCATTTTTAGTTCGTTTTACCAGTTTCTTTAAATACTATTAGTATTATTATTATTAAAGTGAAGTCTTTACCTGCCTTAGCCAGATGGGAGCAGCATTTGTCTTACTTGGGGTGCTACAGCACACTCCACCCGCTCATAAATTAATTCAGGGCCAGTCGCCCGAGAGACCGCTTAGGAAAGGAGCCTTTTGTAAAGCTGGCCACTTCCCGGATGGTGTCCGTCCAGTGCTCTGCAAGTCCCCGGGGCCGCCTCCCCGGCTCTGCTTCCCGGGGACTTCGGGACTGGGACCTCGGGATCCCGCCGGGGTCTCGGGTGGCAAAAGCGAAGCACGTGAGCGCTCCTCGGGGAGCCGCCGCGTCCGGAAACCCCGGGGCTGGGAGGCGGCCTCCGTCCGGAGCGACAGGGAAGCCCACAGAACAAAACCCTAGCCCGGGCCGTGGGGAAGGGAGAGGCTGGCGGCGAGCCGAAGAGCACGGGGAACTCACGTACAATTCCCGTGCGGTTCCGGGGATGGAGAAGGGGGCGGAGGGGGCCCCGGGAGGGTCCCGGGCCCTTGGGTGAGGAGGGGTCGGCCCGGCCTCGGTACCTTAAGAGCCTCTTTGTCTGTAAACCCTGTTTACCCTCCGGTGCTTCTACCAAACTTCGGTCCTCAGCGCCGGTGTTCGCCGCCGCCCCTGACCGCCCCGCTCGAGTCGGCAGCGCGTTCGCGGCGGACCCTAAACTTTGCGCCCGCGGCGGCGCGAACCCGCGGAGAGGGCGCGGGTGCCCCGGTCGCGGCCCAGCGCCGCGACGTTGGCGCAATGCGGGGCCCAGGGGGCGGGCCCGGGGGCGGGGCTCCTGCAGGCGGACCAATGGGCGTGCAGGGGGCGTGGCCGCGCCCGGTTGTCTCGCGCCCTGGTGACAGCTCGCGCGTGCTGATGATGGCGGTAAATAGAGGGGGGCCGGGGAAGGGGGCGGAGGGCTGGGGCGGGGGGGCAGCGCTGGGGCAGCTCCGAGGGTGGCGGGCCGGGGGCCGGGGGCCGCGGCGGCCGGGGAGCGCCCTGCGCGGCCGGAGGCGGGGACGGGAGTCCCCGGCACGCTGGCCCTCCCCTTAAAGAAGCAAAATCCCCTCGCACCGGGTGAGGGGCGACAAAGGCGGCGCGCGCCTGGCGGGCGGGCGGGAGGCGCGGCGCAGGGGGCGGGGCCGGGCGCCGGCGGGCCGGGGGCGCGCGGGCGGGGTCGGCGGCCGGGGGCCGGGGGCGGGGGCCCGGGGGCCCGGCGCCCGCGCCGTGTTTTGGCGGGGTGGGCGACGACTGGGCTCGGAGGGGAAACGCTGAGGGGAGCCGGGGAAGGGAGGCTCGAGGGCCCGGGCGGAGAGCGAGATGCGGGGCGTCACGAGGAGAAAGGGCTGGAAGCCGGGGAGCGGAGAGTGAGGGGGTCGCAGCCGGGCGGGCGTCGAGGAAGCCGGGCACGGGAGGCGGCGAGGGTCCGGGACGGACGCGGGCTGGGATCCTGGGTCCGGGGGGTCGGGGTGAAAGCGGGGCTTCGCGGGGGTCGGGTGAGAGTTGGCGGTGCGGGGCGGGGAGGCAGAGCCGGGGTCGTCGTGGGGAGCCGGGGAGCGGGCGGCCGGGAGCCAGACGTGACGAGGGTGAGAACTAGTGCGGGGCGGGCGCGCGGGCCGGCACCGCCGCCGGGGTGGGAGACCGGCGCCTCCGGGAGCGGTGAGGATGGGTGTGGGTCCCGGGGAGCTGGGAGGGGCGCCCGGGACGCGGGACCCGAGCCCGGGGGAGTCGGAAATGGCTCGGAGGAAGGGCCCGGGGAGCGGGAGGTGAGAGGCATGGGCGTTCGTGGGGCAGTTCTGGGACCAGAAAGGCTGAAAGGAGCCCACGGAGTGAGGGCTGGAGAAGTGATGGCGATCCGGGGCCGGGAAACGGGGCGTTCGTGTTCGTAGGAGGGGCTCCACACCGATACTGGGGTAGAAACTAGTGAGGTGAAAAGGACCGGGCTGCGGGCAGGAAGGGATGGACCCCGGGATCTGAAGGGTGGGACGGGGAGTGGGGACGGGGAGGGGAGCTGGGGCTGTCCGGATGGACGCAGAACGGGGGTAGCCGAACGTGCGTCCGGCCCACGAGATGCTCGGGTCTGCGTGGGTCAGGGCGCCGGTGCGGTAGCGGAGGTCCAGTGCAGGGGCCCCGGGTGCCCGAGGAGCCGTGGTGAGTGAAAGGGGTGAGGACGGGAAAGTGAGGGCTGAGGTGGGAGGGTAGGAAAGGAATCCTTTGTTGGGAGAATTGTGTGTTGAAATTGTGAGTTCTTTTGTCCCTAAAAGTAGGAAATTCCAGAAAGCCCTTTCTGCCTTCGAGGAATCTTGAATCCACTAACACCTTTCATTGCTTTGAATTCCACTTTCAGGTCCGCTTTCAAAACGGTGAAACCCATTTTGGTTTGATTTTGTTCTTGTGTGAAGGATACAGTGTCGGTCTGGATGCACCAAACCCCTGGATGTCTCTGGTGTTGTGACGATGATTTACGGTGTGCCTGTGTAATGTGCTGGTTTGGTCTTGGAACCCCTGTGGTACCTGACAAGTGCTGGCCCGGGAGCCCTATCCTCCGGCATTTTCACTTTCGGTGGGGAGGGTACACTGTGGTTGGGATACAGACGGGAATCTGTCTGTGAACCTTCTAGGGTTTTGCTTAATTGTTTTCAGTGGCTGGAGAATATGGAGAACTCATGCCAAAAAAAGGCAAATAACCAACCAGCGAAGTTCACTGAGGAAAAGAGATTTAAATCAGAGTTTTCAGCTGCCTTTAGCATTGTGTGGGACATTTCATACTGTAGTAGGTAGCTCACCAGTTTTACAGAATGGAATAAGGGGAGAATTGTAAAGTTGTGGAAGATTGTAGACTAGTGAGCTTATTTTAGGTTAGAGAGTGAATTTATGAGTAATTTTTATGTAAAAAGTTCTCTTCAAGATAATTTTGCAAGCTGTCTTGGACAGCTCCACTGTCTCCCATAGTATATGATTGGAAATAAAGAAAACCATATTAACATTAGAAGCTTTTGACTTCTAAGACACTTGGAAATTAAAAGGAAGAAAGGAATTTGCAATATAAGGATTTGGGAATAACATTTGTTATTTTTTCTTAGTATTTTGTCTTAATGATTTTTATGCTGAAGCATTTACATTTAGCTAAGATTATGAATGTTTACTCTGCATTTGATGGTGCCAAAAATTGTGTAATATTTGCTTACCAAAAAATGTGAAGTTTTTTTTTGTACTGGGGAATGAACCCTGGGCCTCACATATTCTAGGCAAGTGCTCTACCATTAAGTGAGGCCTTTGGCTCTTTTGTTTTTATTTTGTTTCTGTGACATAGCCTTGCTACCTTTGAATTGTGTGTTGGGGGGGGGGGTGTTTATTTATTTATTTATTTATTTATTTATTTATTTTGTGGGGTTTGAACTCTGGGCCTGAGCGCTGTCCCTCAGCTCTTCAGCTCAAGGCTACAGCTCTGCCACTTGAGCCACAGCACCACTTCCCCATTTTCTGCTGGTTAAATGGAGATAAGAGTCTCATGGACTTTGCTGCCCCAGATGGCTTCCAACCTTGATCCTCTGATCTCAGTCTCCTGAGTAGCTAGGATTACAGGCATGAGCCACAGGCTCAGTTGATATATTTCTTTCTTTCTTTCTTTCTTTTTTTTTTTTTTTTTTTTTTTTTGCCAGTCCTGGGCCTTGGACTCAGGGCCTGAGCACTGTCCCTGGATTTTTTGCTCAAGGCCAGCACTCTACCACTTGAGCCACAGCACCACTTCTGGCTTTTTCTGAATATGTGGTGCTGAGGAATTAAACTCAAGGCTTTATGTATGCGAGGCAAGTACTCTACCGCTAGGTCATATTCTCAGCCCTCAGTTGATATTTCTCGAACTGGCAATGGATGATCTTTTAGTTCAGATAATACTATTTATCAGTAAAGATTCTAAAATTTAAAATTTCTCTTGTTAAGTAGAATTTTTTTTTTTTTTTTTTTTTTTTTTTGGCCAGTCCTGGGCCTTGGACTCAGGGCCTGAGCACTGTCCCTGGCTTCTTCCCGCTCAAGGCTAGCACTCTGCCACTTGAGCCACAGCGCCGCTTCTGGCCGTTTTCTGCATATGTGGTGCTGGGGAGTCGAACCTAGGGCCTCGTGTATCCGAGGCAGGCACTCTTGCCACTAGGCTATATCCCCAGCCCCCTGGCCATTTTCTATATATGTGGTGCTGGGGAATTGAACCCAGGGCCTCATGTATACGGGGCAAGCACTCTTGCCACTAGGCCATATCCCCAGCCCGTTAAGTAGAATTTTACTCAACTTTATTTTGGTTATCTTTTTTGTTGTTGTCAGTTATGGGGCTTGAATTCAGGGCCTAGGCACTGTCCTTGAGCTTTTCTGCCCAACACTAGCCCAACTCTACCACTTTGAGCCACAGCTTTGCTTCTGGTTTTCTGGTAGTTAATTGGAGATAAGAGTCTCACGGACTTAACTGCCCAGGCTGGCTTTGAACTGTGATCCTCAGATCTTAGCCTCCTGAATAGCTAGGTTTACAGATATGAGCCACCTATGGCAGGCTTATTTTGGTTATAATCTTAATTACTCAGCAAAAATTTTTTTTTAATTTAGATTTTGAAATTTGAATGAGTAGGCTGTACATAATTAAATGTGCTCTGGTTAATTGTAGAATCTTTGGATGGGAAGAGACTTTGAAAGGACCTCAACATTTATCCTGTTCTTATTAATCTTAAGTGGTAGCCTTTGGAGATAATCTCCTCCAGCATGTACTTATTTCTCTCAGGAGGGTCTGTCTTCTGTGTAGCCTACATTTCATGCTATATTTGTATGTGTTTTCTCTTGCCCTATTCTCAAGCTTTGGTTTTAAAAAGTCTGCTTACTGTAATTTTTATAATCTTAGTTCTTCATAAATTTAATACTAGTAGCTAGTTGGCATACATTGCTTTAGTGCCAGTCCCTGTGGTGAGTGTTTTGCCAGTTGTAACTCATTTATTCTCCCAGCAATCCTCTCAGGTAGGTGCTGTTACTGTTCTCATATTACATGGGATGAAATCGAGTGTTCTCCCCAATTACACTTGGACATTTCTGTAGTGACTTGTTTGGTAGTTGATATTCTTTTCATACAACTACTGTTTTGGTTGTTGTTGTTAAATGTTAACCCAGTGATACATTTAATCTTTATTTTTGGTACTGAGGACTGAACTCAGGGTCTGTACACGCTAAACATACTCTGCAACTGAGCTCTACCACAACCCCTTCATTGCAGTTCCCCCAAGTGGTGGGGATATGATTGTGACCTTGGCCTTTTGCTGGCAACACCTCGGCTGTGTGTTCCCTCCACTCGACTCTTGTGGTCATCCTGGGTATGCTCTTCCGCAGGTTCATCGCTGCTGGTTTAGTTCACTTCTTAATGGGTCTTGTTTGCCAACCCTTAAATTGTCACCATGGCTCTGTTCTTAACCTTTCCTTCTGTCCTTTGTAAGTGGGGAATCTGGGAAAAATATCATGTGTATGTGTAATTCTCTGATTATTACCTGCTTCTATTTTTTTTCCTTCAAAATTGTATTTATGAATCAAAACAACTCCAAATTTAAAAATGCCTTATTGAATTGCACATTTCCTGTCCACTTTTTTTCAGGTAGGAAAAGGCCCTGTGTTTGTATATTCTAACAGTTCTGCAATTGAAAGATTATTACTGTTTGAGGAAAAAAATGAAATTTAGATTTTAGCACAGATATCCACGAGCATATGCTCATTCTCAGCTTAAATTTTGTTTATGCTGAGATCTGGAGGATCACTATTTGAGGCCAGCCAGGGCAGAAAAGTTTGTTAGATTCCATCTTCAAAATAACCATCAAAAAGCAGGGCTGGAGGCATGGCTCAAGTAGAGAGTGCCAGCCTGAGCACAAGGCTTTGAGTTCAAACCCCACTACTAAAAAATAAAGAAAAGAAAGAAACTTTTGTTTACCCTTACTCTAAAATCACCATTTGTTTTTACTTTGCCTCATTTCCTTTAGCATTTTCTCTCATGAGATTTTTTTTTTTTTTTGCCAGTCCCGCGGCTTGAACTCAGGGCCTGAGCACTGTCCCTGGTTTCTTTTTGTTCAAGGCTAGCAGTCTGCCAACTTGAGCCACAACGCCACTCTGGCCTTTTCTATATATGTGGTGCTGAGGAATCGAACCAGGGCTTCATGCATGCTAAGCAAGCGCTCTACTGCTAAGCCACATTCCCAGCCCTTCATATGAGTATTTTTAAAACAAGTAAAACAAGATCCATATGACGGCCTCCATTTTAACAGTGTCTTGAGTCCTGTATATCAGGCAGTTTGGTGAATATTTGATTTTAGTCATAGCATTTAAAGGATTGTCAAGATTGGATTTAGAGCAGATTTTGTGGTTGTTTGGTTTGTTTACTGCAGTATAATTTGAGAAAGATTCTTTCACACGTGACTGACACGCTTATAGCCCCTTTCATCAGCAAAACTTGTGTTGTCCAGTACCTCTCTCTAAGGAGTTCCTCTCTCTAGGAAATCTTCCTGTTATGAGCTATGGTGTGTCTTCACAGTATGGTAGCCATTGGTGACTTCTGGTAATGGCTGTATGAGAAACAGGAGCTATACAGGGCCTTTGGACACCATGACAGAGAAATGTGAAGGTGAAATGCAGATTTTGAAGATAAGTCCATGTCTAGGAGCTGGAAATGATAAAAGTACAAAGCTTCAGGATACTGGTTGGGATTAATACAAATAGCTTTGCTTTATGGTGAGAGGATCAATAGAAAGGCCATTCTATTACCTCACCCTGAAATAAACCTAAATTTTAAGTCTTCTCAATTGTTGTCATTTAAGGAAATTAACTGAGTCCCTCCTCACCTCCAGTCACTGCTAATCTTCATGAAAATGATGGCTCATCCATTTGGTAAAGGTGTAACCTGCAGAAAGGGCTGTCCAATTTATGTGAGAAGACTATTAAGCTGTATTCTGACAAATGTAAAATATGGTGCTTGTGGGCTGCTTTTCATCCCCCTCCCCTTAAACCATTATCAGAGCTATGAAATATAGCTCCTTAGTAAAGCTGATTGTAATAATTAAAAACACTTCCCTTTCATAAGGATGGGAAAATTACAAATTATTTGGAAGGCATTGTTTCTAGTCATGTATTATTGCTACTGAGACATGGGCAGTTTTTAAAGACTATAATACGGTTCCTTTTCCATTCACATGTTAATAGAAGTCTGGGAAGTAAAGCACTCTTCTGAAATGTTCAGGGCTGTTTTTATTATATGTCAAGTTGTAAACAACATTCTGTGACAGGTATTTTCTCTCTTTGTCTTCCTTTGAGCTAATTAGTAATTTACACTCTGGTAGCATCTCTCCCAGCCTCACTGCTACTCCATGCCTTCCGTGCAGTTAGGGCTGGCGAGTGATTAGGAGCAGATGTTGGTTAGACATCAGAAGGATCAGGAATAAAATCCATTTCTGCGTTGTGTTTTTAAAGACTCGTGTGTATATCTTTACCCTTCTTCAAATATAGGAATGCTGGCCCTTCTCTAACCCAAAGCAACCACACTCCATTCAGTTTGCTTTTTCTGTTCTGTCCCCACCCCCACCCCACCAGTGTAGCTGGATTTGGGGAGGATTAGAAGGGCAGTCTGGTGGCCTAGCTTAGAGCCCAGGGAGCTGGTCTTCACAGCTTCCTCCCCTGATCAGAATGGGGAGATACCAGGCATTGTCTTTAGAAGCCACTCTGCAGTGAGTGAGGGCTTCCCTGGCTGGGCTAGTAGTTTGGAGGGGGGGTGGGGAGGGAGGGAGGCAGTGCTGTGGCTAGTGAGTGGGAGGATACGTTCCTTCTAGGCTCTTATTTCCAGAAGGAAGGACTGGCCCTACCTTGGCGGCAGCTATTTCAAAAGACAGCAGAGAGAGACCAGAAATAATGTATAGCTTCATTTCAGCATTTTGTCACATCGGGGTGACTTCTTTCTCTTTCATTAGTCTCTGCCGTAGGGACAGAAGGCATGCAGGGTCTATCATGAGAACATGGGCATTAATGAAAGCACAAAGACTTCTGAAATCATCATAAAGATCAGTGTCTTTTGTGAATATAAATTTTTGTTAAAAATTAAGCAAAGGCTAGACATAGCGGCTTATTGATTGATTAGTTTTGAGCGAAAGCCTTCCTAGAGTGCCAATTTGTAGTACTTATTTTTGTAGTTATGGCTACTATTCATCAGGATAATAAGGTCAAAGCCCTTCTTTGAGCTTAATTAGAGTCTCCTTGATAAAAATAGTTACCTGAAGGTAGCCACAAAGAAAATGGGGAAAGAAAATGTGTGAATAGCTCAGTTCAGCACCATTAGTATTAGCATTGTAATCATAAGCATTGAGCTCTTGACAGCAAAGCTATGTTTTTGAATGGAGGCCATCTCATTTGTATATGCATTCATAGAGTCTGTGGGGCATATTAGTGCTTTGTGTTTATAAATAAACATATCTACAGCATCCCTCTGGATGGCCATTGCTGGCACTAAATTCTCTTGCTCTCCCTTTTGTATGTTCTAGTGCAGTCATCTATATCTTTTTTTTTTTTTTTTTGGCCAGTCCTGGGCCTTGGACTCAGGGCCTGAGCACTGTCCCTGGCTTCTTCCCGCTCAAGACTAGCACTCTGCCACTTGAGCCACAGCGCCACTTCTGGCCGTTTTCTGTATATGTGGTGCTGGGGAATCGAACCTAGGGCCTCGTGTATCCGAGGCAGGCACTCTTGCCACTAGGCTATATCCCCAGCCCTATATCTTGATTTTATTGGGTGCTCATGGCTAGACACTAATTGCACCTTTGACTTTATAACATCTAGAGGAGGTCAACAGTCAGGCTAATGACACTACATATAGAAAAGTAAAATATCTTCAAAGTGAATTGACATAGAATGTTATAAATAAAAATGAGAAAGTACATATAATACTATAGTACTGAATTATTTATTTACTTTGCTTATTTATATATTTAGGTGCCAATCCTAGGGCTTGAACTCAGGGCCTGGGTACTATCCCTGAACTTTTTTGCTATGCCATATACCACAGCTCCATTTCTGCCTTTTTTTTCTTTTCTTTTTTTTTTTTTTTTTGGTGGTTTATTGGAGGTAAGTTGCATGGACTTTCCTGCCTGGGCTGGCTTTGAACAGCAGTTCTCAGATCTCAGCCTCCTGGGTAGCTAGAGTTATAGGCATGAGCCACTGGCCTAAATAAATTCTTTTTTTTTGGCCAGTCCTGGGGCTTGGACTTAGGGCCTGAGCACTGTCCCTGGCTTCTTTTTGCTCAAGGCTAGCACTCTGCCACTTGAGCCACAGTGCCACTTCTGGCCGTTTTTTTCTGTATATGTGGTGTGGGGAATTGAACCCAGGGCCTCATGTATACGAGGCAAGCACTCTTGCCACTAGGCCATATCCCCAGCCCCCTAAATAAATTCTTAAAATTTCTGAAAACATATGGCATATCTTGTAATAGTGCATCTCAAGTGAGAGGTAATTTTGCAGACAGATTTGTGTGTGGGGGGGGTGGGCTTCATTGGATATCCATGCTGAAATCCCAAGATTGGTTAAATATTATCTATCTTCCCAGTACACTATTAATGTGATACTTGGATTTTTTTCTACATAGGAAGTTCAACTTAGCCTACAACTACTAATAAATTGAAAATCTACCTAAGCTGTAAATTCAATAATCCTTTTTAAATAAATATACAATTAAGCCTGTAATTATCACCTTTTAATCAATCAGCTTGACAGTGACTTAAAAGTTAATGACGCAATAAAGGAAAAAAAAGTTAATGACATTGGTGGATGCCAGTGGCTCACACCCGTACTCCTAGCTATTCAGAGGCTGCATTCTGAGGATCATGGTTCAAAGCCAGCCTGGGAAGTCAGTGAGACTCTTACCTCCAGTAAACTACAAAAAAGCTGGTAGTAGAGCTGTGACTCAAGTGGTAGAGTACTATACTTGAGCAAAATAGCTCAGGGACAGTTCTCAACTTCTGAGTTCAAGCCTCAGGACTGGGGGGAAAAAAGTTAATGATACTCAGTAATGATGTGGAACAGTTTAAAATTTCTTCTATTGTGGGCTGGGAATATGGCCTAGTGGCAAGAGTGCCTGCCTCGTATACATGAAGCCCTGGGTTCTATTCCCCAGTACCACATATATAGAAAACGGCCAGAAGTGGCGCTGTGGCTCAAGGTGGCAGAGTGCTAGCCTTGAGCAAAAAGAAGCCAAGGACAGGGCTAAGGCCCTGAGTCCAAGGCCCAGGACTGGCAAAAAATAAAAATAAATAAAAAATTTCCTGTATCCGTGGCAGGAATGTAAACTTTCTTGGAGGTAAATTTGGTATGCCTGTTGGAATTTAAGGGTGTATATCCATTTCAAACACATACCAAAATATATCTAACAAATATATTTATATACTTGAATAACAATAGTAAATACAATGGTCTCTTCATAGAATTGTTTTTTGGGGCAAAAAATACCATGTTTGTCAGGAAGAGGTCAGATAAACAATGTATTAGTAGTTGAGAGTCTGTAGCTCTCTTTCAGCTCATGTGGAAAGATAACCCTTATTAAGTTACTTTCCTTTGTGTATACCAGTCCTGGGACTTGAACTAGGGGCCTGAGCACTGTCCTTGAGCCTTTTAGCTCAAGGTTGGTACTCTACCGCTTAAGCCAAACCTTCACTTCCAGCTGTTTTGGTAATTAATTGGAGATGAGTCGCTCAGACTTTCCTGCCCAGCCTGGAAACTGCTGGAAACTGTGATCCTCAGATCCTCAGATCTCAGCTTCCTGAGTTAGTTAGGATTACAGGCGTGAGCCACCAACACCTAGCTAAGTTACTTTTTTTTTTTTTTTGAAAGAGCTCCTTTAGGACAATAAAAAATATTTCTATTTCTATGAAATGTAAAGACCAGGATTGAAGTGTTTCCTTTTTGAGGAGAGGTGTTCACTTTTTACTCTGTATAACTCTGCTTAGTGTTTGTTTATTGCTAGTATCTAGGTTTGAGCTCAGGTCCTCATAATTAATCAGCTTGCTTATTCAACTTGCTTGTTCAGCCACTTGAAACATACCTCTAGCCAGGTTTTTGATGGTCATATTGGAGATGAAATCTCTTGGATTTTTCTACATGAGCTGGCTTTGAGCCATAATCTTCTAAATATTAGTCTCCTGAGTAGCTTGAATTTATAGGTATGAAATACTTACTGGTGCCTGGCTTGATGTTTAATTAATTAATTAATTAGTTATTTACTCAGGGCCTGGGCACTGTTCCTGAGCTGCTTTTTTTTCTTCTTCTTCTTTTTTGGCTCAAGGCTAGCACTCTACTACTTGGGCCACAGCACCACTTCTGGCTTTTTCTGTTTATGTGGTACTTAGAAGTCAAACCCAGGGCTTCATGCATGCTCGGCAAGCACTCTGCCACTACTATTCTATCACACTACCATTCCAGCCTGGTTTTTAATTTTAACAAGCTTATGAGAATGGGTTAATTGAATGTTTTTCATGAAGGGAGGTACAAGCTTGGTGTTCCATTCCTCTGAGCTACATTGGTAAAGTTTGGAATCAGACCAGAATGGGACTGAAATTCAGAATGTGGGCATATATATAGTGGAAGCTGATGTCAGTCAGTGGAGATTGTAAAGGCAGTGATAAAGATCCGCATTTGACTTGAAAAGCCATCTGTCAAATGAGATGATATTAGTACCTAGACCATTGGGTGGTTGTAAGGATTAAATTCAGTCATGCTTACTAGTTAATGTTTGGAATTTGTGCAATTTCATTAAAAAGTGTATGTGATAGGATGCCAGTGTGGGGACTGGGAATGTGGCCTAGTGGTAAAGTGCTCGCCTCGTATTCATGAAGCCGTGGGTTCGATTCCTCAGCAACACATATATAGAAAAAGCTGGAAGTGGTGCCGTGGCTCAAGTGGTAGAGTGCTAGCCTTGAGCAAAAAGAAGCCAGGGACAGTGCTCAGGCCCTGAGTTCAAGCCCCAGGACTGGAAAAAAACAAAACAAAAAGGATGCCAGTGTGATGTACATGCTTGCAATCCCAGCACTCTAGAGGTTAAGAAAGGAGGAGCATTGTAAATTCAAGGCTAACCTGATAGTGAGACCCTATCCCAATAACAACAACAACAACAAACAGAAGAAAGGGAGATAAGGATGTATCTGAAATTTTGTCATATTCTGTGCTCAGAGGTTGAGGGGTAGATAGATCACGTTATACTGAAATTGTTAATCAGTTTTTGTTAGCAGTATGGCATAATGAGTATAGTTGCTACAACACCTACATTGGCAGCTGGCAGTCTGCTTTTGAATTGCCTAGAAAACAGAAATCTGGTGAGAAGGTTCCTGAGCAGTTGAAATTTCTTTGGGGATGGAGATTAAATGGGAAAATAGAGAAAAAAAATCTCCTTCAGAACATAATGGTTTCACCATTTAAAGCCATGAGTCTTAGCTCTGGATTGAGATGTATCATTTATGTAGAGTTTTAGAGGTCATTTGTGTCCAGACTTGTCTTTTTAAGAACTTAAAGTATATTTCTATTTGAAGAAAAAAATTGTAGAACTGTGAATGTAGCTCAGTGGTAGAGTACTTGTTTTAGAATACATCAAGACCCCTGGTTTAATATTTAGTATACACACACATACACATATACACACATATAAGCCAGGCACAGTAGATCACATCTGTAATCCTAGCTACTTGGGAAGCTGAGGTCAGGAGGATGGCAATTTTAGAACAATCCAAGTAAAAACAGTTAGTGAGACCTTCCCTTCTCAGCCAATAAAAAGCTGGATGTGATGGCTTAATATTGTGTGTCCATCCAATTTTTTTTGTCCAGTCCTGGGTCTTGAACTCAGGGCCTGAGCACTGTCCCTGGCTTCTTCCCGCTCAAGGCTAGCACTCTACCACTTGAGCCCCAGCGCCATTTCTGGCTTTTTCTATATATGTTGTGCTGAGGAATTGAACCCGGGGCTTCATGTATGCAAGGCAAGCGCTCTACCACTAGGCCGTATTCCCAGCCCCATTCACCAAGTCTTTATTGAATAAATTAAGGTATGTACAAATCAAAAGTGTTTTCTGTTTGTCCTTGTGATTCTACTCACATCTTTGTAAAATATTTAGCAATGTATATGTATATCTTTAGTAACAAAATAGCTCATTATACTACACTGTTGCAGAATTTGACTAGATTTCTAACAAAAGAACACTGTAGATCTTATTCTGGTGGTTTGTTGTGGTGGTTGTTGTTTTTGTGGGACTTGAACTCAAGGCCTGGGCACTGTCTCTGAGCTCTTTTGTTCAAAGCTAGCACGCTACCACTTTGAACAATAGCACCACTTCTGGTTTTCTGGTGGTTACTGGAGATAAGAGCCTCTTGGGGATTCCCCAAGAGTGGTAGAGTGCTTGCCTGGCATACATGAAGCCTTGGGTTAATTCCTCGGTACTACACATATAGAAAAAGCCAGAAGTGGCTCAAGTGGTAGAGTGATAGCCCTGAGCAAAAAGAAGCCAGGGACAGTGCTCAGGCCCTGAGTCCAAGCTACAGGACTTGGCAAAAAATAAAATAAAATAAAATAAAATAAAATAAAAAATAAAAAAGTTTTTTAAAAGTCTCTTGGTCTTTCCTGCCCGGGCTTGCTTTGAACCATACCTAGATTTCAGCCTCCTGAGTAGCTAGAATTATAGGCATGAGCCACCGGTACCTGGCTTTATCCTAGTTTTTACTCTGTACTCAGTACCATTTTAAGATGTGTTTATGCTGAATGTAGATTTAGCTAATTGGTCCTAACTGCAGCATAGTATTCCATGGTGCATTTATTCCCATAGTGATGGCTACCTAGGCTACCATAAACAATGCTGCCAGCAACATCTTTGTACATGTTCACATTAATGTACCATATATATCTACATATATAACTGAGTTTTTCTTCATAATTTAGTTAGCCCTTCCCTTCTGTGAGGTGCCTCTTCATATTCTTTGTTTCCCATATATTGTTGAACTACATGAACTAGAAATAATATGTGTAACTGCATAATTACAATTATATATATATGTGTGTGTATATATGTATGTATGTGTGTATATAGCCAGCCTAGGCTGGTTTCGAACCACGATCCTTAGATCTCAGCCTCCTGAGTAGCTAGGGTTACAGGTGAGCCACCAATACCCAGCTATAATGTTCTTTATTGAATACAAAGTGCTTGATTTTTTTTTTATTTTTTTTGTCAGTCCTGGGGCTTGAACTCAGGGCCTGGGCACTGCCATCCAGCTTTGTCTGTGTATGTGGTACCAAGGAATGGAACCCAGGGCTTCATGTATGCTAAGGAGGCACTCTACTACTAACTAGGCCAAAATCCTGGTCAAATTGCTTGATTTTTATGTAGTCAAAAATCATATTTTATTAGCTTTAATAAACATTTGCTACTGTGTGTGTGTGTGTGTCCAAGGCCCGAAACTCTCACTTAACTTTTTCACTCAAGGCTAGCACTCTACCACTTGGGCTGCACTTCCACTTCCAACTTTTTGCTGGTTAATTGGAGATAAAGAGTCTCGCAGACTTTTCTTTGCCCAGACTGGCTTTGAGCCATGATTTTCAAATTTCAGCCTCCTGAGTAATTATGATTACAGGTTTGAGTCACCAGTGCCTGGCCATATTTGCTTAATATTACTTCTTGTACTCCTAGATTGTTTCCAGTCCCCCCCCCACCTTTCTTTAGCTTTATGGCTTAATTCTTCTCACTGCATTCGTGGCACTATGAGCATAGGAGCTGGGAATAAAAACTGGAAGGGGGGACTTTTGATTCGTAATCTCAGAGATTACAGCTTATAGTTCTTGGTTGTGACGTCTCTAAGCCCATGATGAGGCTGAACACTGTGGCAGTGGGAGCGAATGGAGCAGGAGGCTCACCTCATGGTGGACAGGAAGGGACTGGAGATCAGGTGTAGCCTGCAGAGATTATGCCTCCCGTGATTTACTTCCTCTAGCTAGGCACTGCCTCCTAAAGTCTCCAGACCTTACAAAATAGCGTTACTACCCAAGGGCCAACCTTTTAGAGCATGAGCCTGTGGGGAACACTGCATATTCAAGCTACAATGACCAGTAAGGGGTTTATGTGTGTGTTGTGCATGATGACACTAAGACTTGAATTTAACGTCACACTTGCAGTCAGCTTGCTTGCTTATTATGGCTGGCACTCTACCATTTGAGCCACAGCTCCATTTCTGGCTTTTCTGGTGGCTAATTGGAGATGAGTCTCTCAGAGTTTCCTGCCCCAGCTGGCTTTGAACCATGAACCTCATATCTCAGCCTCCCCAGTAAGATTACAGGCATGAGCCATTGGCACCCTGCTTCATAGCTCACTTTTTCTTTTTTTTCCAGTCCTTGGGCTTTAACTCAGCATCTGGGCACTGTCCCTGAGCTTCTTTTGCTTAAGACTGGCACTCTACCACTTGAACCACAGCGCTACTTCCAGCTTTTTCTGTGTATGCGGTGCTGAGGAATTGAACCCAGGGCCTTGTGTGTGCTAGGCAAGCGGTCCTCAAGCCACATTCCCAGCCCTCATAGCTCACTTTTTAACCCTTGCTTGTCTAAGTCACAGTCCTCCTTCCTCGGACCTCCCAGCACTGAGATTGCAGGTATCACCCCCTGCTCAGACATCTCTTTTCCTTGTTTCTAAAGAAATCTTGTTTGGAGAAATCCTTTTTTAGAGCTGATTTTCTTTGAATATTTAACGTCGCATCTCTAATTGTAGAATTGACAAACAAGACTGCCAACTCAGTTTTACACAGGGGAAGAACTGCTTGAATAGCTGGGCACTGATGGGCTTACTCCTGTCATCCTAGCTGCTTAGGAGGCTGAGGTCTGATGATTGAGGCTCAAACAATCCCAGGAAGACAGATCTGAGAATCTTGTATTTCCAGTTAATCAGCAAAAAGCTGGAAGCAGAGGTATGGCTCAAGTACTAGGGCATCAGCCTTGAGCAGAAAAAGCCAAGCAAGACCATGAGGCCCTGAGTTCAATCACCAGCACCAGCACAAAATAGCACCTGCTTGAATAAAGTTAGTGTTGCTTAATATTGATGTAGGGTTACTGAAACAGCACCAACTCAAAGCACACTTCTTGGGCTTAGGTGCTCCTGTGTCCTGGTGATTCTGGGCTAGTCATTTACTAACCAATGCAGCCCTTCATTCTTCATCTGTAAAATACCATTGACATACATCCTTAGTGACAAGTCACTGAGCAACCGTGTACCTCCAATAGCATGGCATGTGGTATGCAGTAGAAGTATAATAGATGTCCATAATTGCCCTCTCTTTATTGAGGTTGCTGCTCTATGCTGACAAAATCATAAAGTGTTTAAAAGAAGTGCTTGATGACAGAATTTCTTAAAAATGGCTTGAATGTATGCTGGCAAATAAAACTCTACCAATTAATAATGTTTATATGCAGAGCCTGTAAAAAGTAGGATTAGCTTTAAGCAGAGTAATGAAAAAGAAACTGATGTGTGTGGTATGGAGGGTGATTGTGGCTGACACAGCTGCCTTTCAAACTAAATAGGATTTGGTATTGCTTTTGTTTGCACTTATCTTGGATGATTAGAGAGAATATAACCATATTAAGCCAGTGGTCTTGGGTCATTTTATTTTTTGACAAGAAAGAATTCTCAATTAGCTAAGATTTATGCCTTTTAGTCCTTGTTAAGCTGTCAGTTAAGACTAGATGTCATTTAACTAAAAGGACTACCAAACATTTTAGAATTCTTTGAATTCTACCTGGTTGATCTCTTTTATCCTAGCTTGCCCCAGAATCCCTGGAATGTTTCAATACAAGTATGTCTTCCCACCACAACAAAGATTTAAAACCTTTGCTTTCATCCTAGGACTCAGGAGGTGGAGAGAGGAGAAATGGGAGTTCAAGGCTAGCCTGACTACATAGTGAAACATCTCAAAAATCCACTGGCTGGGCACTGGTAGTTCATGCCTATAATACTAGCTTCTCAGAAGCCTGAGAGCTGGAGGGTCACAGTTGAAAGCTAGCCTGGACAGAAATTTTATGATACTACAGCTCAATTGGTTAATTGCTGGTTAGCAAAAAAGCTAGACTGAAGGCATGGCTCAAATTGGTAGAGCACCACCTGAGAGCAAGAAAGCTCCTTTCAGTTTTTTTGCTCAAGGTGGCCCTCTACCATGTGAGCATACCTCTCTCTCTGGCTTTGTGCTGCTTAATTGGAGATAAATGTCTCACAGAACTGGGATCTTCAGATTTCAGCCTCTTGAGTAACTAGAGTTATAGGCATGAGCCACTGGCACTTAGAACAGATTCAACTTTTGGGGAACATGCAAAATAGATTGGTTTTTAACAGTAAGCTATTTTTTTTTTTGTCCTTACATTGAAAGGTGAGTCATTCTGGGTAGGAAAGAGGGATATTTTATGGGTGTGAGACTACCTAATCATGGAGTATCAGCTTTCCTGAAGAAGTGTACCTTAAACGGCTCAACCTAAAATCGGTGAAAAGTACCTGTGTTTCTTGAGTTTTGTGGTCTTGCAATCTCCTCAGACTCTTGGGCCTATGCTTTCTTGTGTTATCTTGGTGCATCTACCTGTGGAAACTTGGCTTCTCTGGTTTTCAGAAAGGCCCTGTTCATGCAGGGCAGTTGTAGATTCTATATACCTATCCAAGGAGAGGGGGCAAAATGGAGGTGGGGTGAGGCTTGCTTTGGATGAATGCAGGCCACTTTCCTAGTAAGGAGCTCTATTCTTAAAATGTTTCCAGCCCTGCGTTGACCTGAGCGCTTCACCCCCACCTAATCCCAGCTTCGCTCCATTATGCCAAGTCTTCTTTTCTTCTCTCCCTTTCCCTCTCCTCGTCATTCTTCTCCTGGTTCTTTTCAGAGATAAAACAACAAATTCTTCCCCTTGTCTAGTGCACAGCAATTTCCCTTTCTTGACAAGCATTCTGGGATCTTGACAGCCATTCTGCAGGGAACCACCCACGCCAAGGGGACTGGACATGAGAGGTGGGGGGCCCATACTGAGGGAACAGACTTCACAAAGAAAGTCTCTTCAAAGAGGAATTCTTGTGTTTGTCATTGGGAAGACAAAATAGTGAATTTGCCGCCATGTTATAAGGCAGCCACACATACCAATCTCAAGCTTTATTAAATCTGGAATATAGTGTCACAAATCTAAAAACTGATTGTGTGTGTAAATTATCCAGATCATAAACTCTAGCTATCTTCAACTAATGTAATGTCCTTGTGTATAGAAAATGTACTGCTTTTAAGGAAGCATGCTGCTTGCTAAAGGTCATGAACCCAATTAGCACAGAAGAGTCCCCTCTAAAAGTGGTCAGTTTTTTACTTATGCAAAAGCAATTTTAGTTTTCCATACTCCAATATTTTTGTTACAATGATTTTGCTTCTGACATTTCTAGGTTATAGGCAAAGATAACATATGATCTTTAAAACCTGAAACAAATGCAGACATATTTTTTTAGTGAGTAAACCATTAATACTTGCACTTATGACTTATTTATAAATAACTAAATCTTTTATTGCTCTTAGCTAAGAACAAAAGTCACACTTGGTTTTTTTCCCTCCACTCTTTCCTGTCAGTTTTGAGTACTTATAGAGAGGTCACTGAATTGTAATATACTGATCCTTTATTGAATTTATGAATAAGATTCATTAAATTGCTTTTTCATACCATATATCAGCACGTGCTTACAGATTTTTTCCCTTTTTAGGTAATAGATAAGAAGAAACATAACCAGTGATTGTGAAATAAATGGAAGAAGATGGAAAAAACTTAGTGGGTAAGAGAGAAACTATAATAAAGCTTCATTAATGTAAATTGTTCACAATAGCATCATGTATGGACAATCTTTATAATTAGAATCCTATCAGAGTAAGAGATCTGTCAGTCACAACCTTTATCCTATACCTTTTTTGAATTTTTGTTCCCTGATTCTATTAGCCTTGTAAAAATTTCAATACCATGAAATAACTAAGGGGTGGGGGATGGGTAATCGCCATATTTGAAATTAAAATAAAATCTGGAGAGCAGCTCACATACTAAAAGAAGTTTACTGGGGGCTCAATAGCAGCTGGGCCTGTCCCCTGAGTTGGCAGGAGTAATTGTCTACTCCTTCTCTTTCTCCAAATACCATCAGCTGCTGTGATATTAGGCTCAGCATGAGGTCTTGCTCATTTGGGCAGGTACAGATGTGTGTATGATGGATATTGAATAGAATTTCAGGAAAAACCCAATAAAAAGCTTTGAATTTTAGAGGTCCACATATTCTTATTGTAAAAAGGAAAATCAAATATCAAAGTTCTCTAACTAAATATTGGTCCCTTCCCAGGGTCTCTTAAGTGTATGCTATGCATTTCTGCAGCCTTCTTTGCCTTGTGGTGATACACAGGGGCTTTAGAGATAGACTGTTTTTGGCCAGTCACTACTTGAGATTTGGGAAAATCAGTCTCTGTGTGTGTCTCAATGTCTCAGCTTTAGCATGGAGAAAATAAAATCTCTATTTTAGGGGCTGGGAATATGGCCTAGTGGCAAGAGTGCTTGCCTCATATACATGAAGCCCTGGGTTCAATTCCTCAGCACCGCATATGTAGAAAAGGCCAGAGGTGGCGCTGTGGCTCAAGTGGTAGCAAAAAGAAGCCAGGGACAGTGCTCAGGCACTGAGTCCAAGCCCCAGGACTGGCCAAAAAAAAAAAAAAAAGTATTTTAGTGTGGTTGAGAATTAATCTACATTAAAAAAAAACTTGAAATAATCCCTGGAACATAGTAAATATTCAGTAAGTATTAACTGTGATTTTCATATGTATACCAGTTAGCAATTAGCCTGCCTTCCTTCCTTCCTTCCTTCCTTCCTTCCTTCCTTCTTTTCTTTTCTTTTCTTTTTTTGTCCCCATTCCTGGGGCTGGACCTCAGGTCTTGGGCACTGTCCCTGAGCTTTTTGCTCA
Organism: Perognathus longimembris pacificus; assembly: GCF_023159225.1. Taxonomy (NCBI): domain Eukaryota; kingdom Metazoa; phylum Chordata; class Mammalia; order Rodentia; family Heteromyidae; genus Perognathus; species Perognathus longimembris. The sequence goes on from NC_063166.1 coordinate 7,818,399, forward strand.
AGGCTAGCATTCTACCACTTGAGCCACAGTTCCACTTCTGGCTTTTTTGGTAATTAACTGGAGATAAAGAGTCTTTATGGACTTTTCTGCCCAGGCTGGCTTCAAACGGCAATCCTCAGATCTCAGCCTCCTAAGTAGCTGGTCTTACAGGTATGAGCCACTAGCTCCCAGCCCAGTTAGATGTTTCTCTCACACACTCCAAGAGTTAAACTATCTCTGGGTAAGGTTAACCCTGGTGGCTAAGAATGTCTTGGGATGGTTTTCATTTTGGCTACAAACTTCATTTCTCTCTGTATATGCTCCTAGACCATGAGAATAGAGTCTGTATACTTAACTTCATACCTTAAGGTGTATGTATAAATAAGCAACTATCTTCAATCGTTTCATTCACCCCGGTAACAGTATCTGTCAAAGCAGGACCCATAGTTCTTATTTCTAGATCACTATCAACCTTCCTTCCTTCCTTCCTTCCTTCCTTCCTTCCTTCCTTCCTTCCTTTCTTTCTTTCTCTCTTTCTTTCTTTCTCCCCCCCTTCTTTTCCTCCCCCCTTTCTTCTTCTTTTGCCAATACTGGACCTTGAATGTCAGCTCTCGTGCTCTTGTTCAGCTTTTTCTGCTCAGGCTTAGTGCTCTGCTCTCCACTTCCAGGTTTTTTTGGTTGATTGAGGATAAAAGTATCATGGATTTGTCGACCTGAGCTGGCTTTGAACACAGATTCTCATATCTCAGCATCCTGAGTGGCTAAGATTATAAATGTGAGCTACCAGCTCCTACTTTGTCTTCATTTTAAAGCTGTGAAAAGTGAGGTACAGATCAAACAATTGTGCCCAAAGTTGCATTCCAAGTAACAGCTTCAGGATTGAAACTTAAGCTTGGGCTGTTGACCAGGGAACTAATCACCTAAAAGGCTTGTTAAGGAGTGTGAATTTAAGTAAGAAATAAAAATGTGTAATATTTCCTGGACAAATCACCATAACCAATTTGTTTTGCTTGCTTTTGGGCGGAATATTTGAAATCATATATCTTCTTAACTATGGGGAAAGTGTTAATGTGGGATGGTTATTCATGAATAGTTCTTTTTTCTTGACCATGCTTGAATGTAGCTGTTTTGCTTCATTACAAACAGTTTGTAGTGTTAGGAATCACCTGAAGTAGCTCAAGAACAACATCTGTTTAGAAGGGATTAGAGTGTGCTAAGGTGTAGATTACCCTTTAGCTGCTATTCATAGAAACAGGTAGCCTGAAAGGCTCAGCAGTGGGGCAGCAGGAACTGATTGGTAGTGGGAAATAGCTCTTTTGTCCTGTTAAATAATATTGAATGACAGTCAGCAGAAAGTTGTACAAGAGAAGAAAAGCCAGGAGAAAGGTGACTTATGGGTCTTATAATTAGAATGTCACTTATAAGTGATGGTCTAAAAAGTAAATGTGCATTAACAGCTGACACTTACACATGGACTAGATGGAGTCTTAGTATGTAGGTTTTGTTCTGGGGCCTGTCTTGTCAGAGAGAAACCCTGGCTTTTCTTCAAATAGCAATTCGCTTTCTGTTGAACTACACATTAAAGGACAAAGAGAGTGATATTTAAAGTAGCAACCATACTGATAAAAATGTCTTGGCTTTCCTTCAGGCATGTTTTCTCTATCTTTCCTCCTTTTTTCTCCCACCTTCCTTCTCTTGTTTGAGAATCCCTTCTGAATGCTTATCCGTTATGGCTCTCAGCAAGCATGTCATTGAAAGCCCTATCTTAGAGAGCTGATCAGGGACCATGGAGACTTTCAGGAGCTGATGAGGCCCAAACTATTTTCATCACAATACTAAAATGTTACTTGCTTCTCCCACTCTCGCTTGCTCTGGCATAGGCAGTGACTTTTCCTAGGGCTACATAATGTAGAAGTGACTAGAAGCAGGCAGGAGAATACAACTTCTTCTTAATTAACTTTGGACATTAAAAAGATTCTTGCTGGGCAGCAGTGGTTCACACCTGTAATCCTAGCTATAGCTACTCAGGAGGCTGAGACCTGAGGATCACAGTTCAAAGCCAGCTTGAGCAGGAAGGTCTGTAAGACTCTTAGTTCCAGTTGACCACCAAAAAGCCTTAAGTGGAGCTGTGGCTCAAGTGGTAGAGCAGTAGCCTTGAGCAAAAGAGCTCAGGGACAGTGCCCAGGTCCTGAGTTCAAGTCCCTGAGACTGGCATAAAACAATTTTGTTTTGAGTATTTAAAATATGGCCAATCTAAGGGGCTGGGGATATAGCCTAGTGGCAAGAGTGCCTGCCTCGGATACACGAGGCCCTAGGTTCGATTCCCCAGCACCACATATACGGAAAACGGCCAGAAGCCGCGCTGTGGCTCAAGTGGCGGAGTGCTAGCCTTGAGCGGGAAGAAGCCAGGGATGGTGCTCAGGCCCTGAGTCCAAGGCCCAGGACTGGCCAAAAAAAAATAAAATAAAATAAAATAAAATATGGCCAATCTCACTAGATATGCTGTGGTTTCTTTCTACATCAGGACATTCCTGTCACCCCAGTGTGAGCTACAAAGTCAGCTTATAGGTATCCAAGCCCAATGGTTGGTTGTTTTTGTTTTTTGCCAGTCCTGGGCCTTAGACTCAGGGCCTGAGCACTGTCCCTGGTTTATTTTTGCTCAAGGCTAGCACTCTGCCACTTGAGCCACAGCGCCACTTCTGGCTGTTTTCTATACATGTGGTGCTGGGGAATTGAACCCAGGGCTTCATGTATATGAGGCAAGCACTCTTGCCACTAGGACATATTTCCAGTCCCCAAGCCCAATGTTTTTATGTGGTTTCCTTCCAAATTTGAAAAGCACTTTCCTGGACCGTTGTTGTTGCTGGGTTTGTTTGTTTGTTTGTTTTGGTGGGGGGGAGGGAGGGTAGTGATAGGGTTTGAACTCAGGGCCTTGTACTTGCTAGGAAGGCCTGGTACCACTTGAGTCATAGCTCCTGAGATAGCCTTTTACCTTACATTGTTAACTGCCATGTTGTACAAGGGGTTAAAAAACAAGGCAGTGGAGGGCTGGGAATATGGCCTAGTGGTAGAGTGCTTTCCTCGCATACATGAAGCCCTGGGTTCGATTCCTCAGCACCACATATATAGAAAAAGCCGAAAGTGGTGCTGTGGCTCAAGTGATAGAATGCTAGCCTTGAGCAAAAAGAAGCCAGGGACAGTGCTCAGGCCCTGAGTTCAAGCCCTGGGACTGGCAACAAAAATAATGATTTTTAAAAAGCAGTGAACAAAGCAAAAAAATTCTTCCAGCCATTGCTCCTGTTGCCCTGGATGCAGCGCCCTCTACTGGGGAAGTGGGTTGACAGCCATGGTGGAGCTTAACCTTTGCTGTGTCTCTCACTTACTGAGTGCCAAGAATGGCTTGACATTTTTTATCTGTGTCTGTGTGTGTGTGTGCACATGTGTACGTGCCCGTACACACGCGCGGGCGCGTTGGCCCTTGGGCTTGCCTGCCTGTGTGGTTAGAATTATAGGCAAGAGCCACGAGGGCCCAGCAAATTTTGATTTTTAAGAGGGAGGTACCAAAAGATTTAGCATTTTTCATGTCTTAAATGTAATGTCAATATAGCAATGAAGCTGGGTCTATTTATAATTGTGTGTGTGTATGTGTGTGTTTGTATGTGTGTATGTTGGTACTGAGACTTGACCTCAGGGCCTGGGAGCTGAACCTTAGCTTTTATCCACTCAAGGATGTTGCTCTGCCACTTGAGCTATATACCTCCACGTCCAGCTTTATGCTGGTTAATTGGAGATAAGAATCTTAGGGACTTGGGGCTGGGAATATGGCCTAGTGGTAAAGTGCTCGCCTTATATACGTGAAGCCCTGGGTTTGATTCCTCATCACCACATATATAGAAAAAGCCAGAAGTGGTTTGTGGCTCAAGTGGTAGAGTGCTAGCCTTGAGCAAAAAGAAGCCAGGGACAGTGCTCCGGCTCTGAATCCAAGGCCCAGGACTGGGAAAGGAAGGAAGGAAGGAAGGAAGGAAGGAAAGGAGGGAGGGAGGGAGGGAGGGAGGAAGGGAGGAAGGGAGGAAGGGAGGAAGGACTTTAGGGACTTCTTACCCTGGCGAGCTTCAAACTACAATCCTCAGATTTTATCCTCCTGAGTAGCTCAGACTACAGGCATGAGTCACTGGTCCCCAGCTATTCGGCATTCTATTCTTGTTTTGATTGGCTTAATCTTATTTTCAAAATTGTAAAGGATTTTGTAAAGAAATTTAACTTAAGTAAAAATTAACTACCAACTGATTTTAAATTTTAATTATAGTTTTTATTCTAAATGTTTTTATTTTACTATTTGAAAACAAATGTTCTTCTATGTGTGAGATTTTCTTTGCCTGTGATTTCTTTAAAGAGACTTTTATAAAGGAAGGGAATTACTTGGCTCATTAGTTCGAATCACCTAATAATGACTTGAAGGTTAACTAATCAGCCATCAGCCTCCTGTCTTACCACTCACTAACTTCACTCATTTCCAAGTGCAGGCAGTTGGGAACACCATTAGAATATTAATGAAAAAACTAACATTCAAAATGTGAATTACCAAAAATTTTCTATAAAGATCCTCTTTACTTAAAAAAATTTTTAATTTTATTGTCTTGATGATATAGAGGGGTTACAGTTACAAACATAAGGTAGTGAATACAGATCATTTTAATCTTAAGACCTCTTAGTAGCAGGTTTAAAATTTTGAGCCTTTCTTTCATGGAAGGTGTGGGAGGAAAGAAAATCAAATGACGATTGCCGAGTCAGCATTGCTACCTGGCAGGAGCTCCAGTCTCACCTGAACCTGGTGTACCTAAGACCAGAGTGTCCTACCTAGGTCTTCTGCCTGTTCATGGCTGAGGAGGGGGAATTGAAGACATCCGAACTCTTCTTCTTTTTGGTCTCACACATTAACTCACCTTCAGGCCTCCAGAGGTTTGTAATGTGAGCCCTCCAGTTCCTGAGCCTTTTTGAATTTTGAAGTTCTAGCAAGCTTGTTTCTTGTGTATTTTACTGTGGTGTAGGCAGCATTTGCAATCTAGCCTGCATTTGTTTCTTGTGATTTCCATTCCTCCATTTCACTCCTTTATTGTGGTTTTACTAGTGTTTCAAGGAAAGAAGGTACACATGTATGCATTGTCCTGTTTTGCTGAAGAGTACAAGCTTTAACATATTCTGGGGCTTTGCAACATACTAAGAATTGTCTTTAAATCCCTTCAAGCAAAGTGAAAACAAGAGGTTGTTTTTTCTTTGTTGCTGTTTGGTTTTCTTTTTGTCTTGTTTGTTCATTTATCTGTCTTTGGGAGGACAAGGGGGCCACAGAAATGGAGGGACAAAGGGTGAACAAATGCAGCAGTGGTCCTCACTGCTGTACAACTTGGGGGTGGGATGGGAGGGAAAAACTGAAACCGAGAGAGAGTAAGGAAAAGGTGACATTGTCTAAAAGACAATGGCTGGGTGCTGGTGGCTTATGCCTGGAATCCTAGCTACTCAGAAGACTGCAATGTGAATGTCCCGGTTCAAAGCCAGCCCAGGCAGGAAAGTCTGTGAGCCTTGAGCAAAAGAGCTCAGGGACAGCTCCCAGGCCCTGAGTTCAAGCCCCATGACTGACCAAAAAGAAAAAGAAATGTATTCTTTACCTGACTTAGGTAACTGTAACCCCTTTGTACATCACCTTTTTTTTTTTTTTTTTTTTTTTGCCAGTCCCGGGGCTTGAACTCAGGGCCTGGCACTGTCCCTGAACTTCTTTTGCTCAAGGCTAGCACTCTACCACTTGAGCCACAGCTCCACTTCCAGCTTTTTCTGTGTATGTGGTACTGAGGAATCGAACTTAGGGCTTCATGCAAGCTAGGCAAGCACTCTACCACTAAGCCACACTCCCAGCCTGTACATCACCTTTAGAACAACAGCAATTGTTTTTTAATTCCTTCAAGCTGGGTTCAGTGGCAAGTATCTTTAGTCCCAGCTACTAGAGAAACTGAGGTAGGAGAATCACTTAAATCTAGAAATCACAGACCAGTCTGAGCCACATAGAGACTCAGTCTCTACTGGCTAAGTGTTCTGATTTTTTCCTGTTGCTGTATACATAACTGCGATGAAGTTTTATAAACTAAGCACATAAGAGATCCATAATTAATAATAAATTTAAACAATTATAAGAATCTGCTTCAATAAACATTTTGTGACTGTGGTTCTCTGTCCCAGAGCGTCTCATTGTCCTATACTGCTGTCCTCATGACAGTGGAAGACGATACAGTGCTCTGTGAAGAGAGGAAGTGCGGTGAATGGCACAGACATTGCGACGCAGGGTGAAGCTGTTAGTGACCTTGTGATGCTAGTCAGGTGTGAAGGAAGATCGCTGAGCCAGTTATTCATGCGGATAACTGAGGCTTCGGAGAGCAAAACCGTGTGTTAATGTGAAGGATAAGGCAGAGTAAAGCTACAAAGGAGTGGGTGGCCAGGGAGATGGGAGGAAGCCCAGAGAAAGAGAGAGCAGTTCCACAGGGGAACCCAAAATAACCCATGTCTAACTGGAGCGCAGACGTGGCATAAGGAAAAAGGTGTAGACTAGAGAAGTGTGCAAGACGGGACCATGAGAGACTGTGCGTTTGTGCGTGCGCGTGAGCGTGCATGTGCATGGGCATGCGAGGATGTGCAGGTGGTGGGGCAGGAAATGGCCACAGATTCCCTGTTATCTCTTAAGTCCTGCTGTAGGCATTTGAGATAAAGCAGTGACTAAACCAGACAGAAGTCCCCACCTTCCTAGTCTGTGGGGAGCAATGGCATATGAATAAGTAAATATGTGTTGTGTTCAGGCAGTAACTGTCAGGGAGGAGGTCAAAGTGGGATGTGGGTTATAGGAGTGGGCAGTGGGGAACAATTTTACAGAGTGGCCAGCGAAGGCTTCACAGGATCCATCACATCCGAGCATGCACTGTGAGGAAACAGGCCATTCTGAGCAGATGAAGCAGAATTGGGCTGTGTTAAGAAGAGAGAACTCCTGCGGGGGGCGGGGGGCTGGAGGTGCAGTCAGGTAGCCAGTGTAATTGAAGAGGAATCCAGGAAGGGGGACAGTGTTGGAAGCTGAGATCAGAGAGACAAGAGGGTCTGAGCATGTAAGGACTTCTTAATCCTTGTAGTTTCATGGGCCGGGGGGGGGGGGGCGGGGGGGGAGCGGGGTGTTGATTGTGGGGCTTGAACTCAGGGCCTGGACACTCTCCCTGAGCCTCTTTGTGTTCAAGGCTAACACTCTACCACTTGAACCATAGTGCCACTCCCCCTAGTCATTGTAATAATGTGAGAGTGAGAAATGGAGCCATGCTTGTAAGGAAGAATCACTAAGAATGGAAGGTAGTGAAGAAGTCTTGATCACTGAGAGAATACAGTGAGCTGAGAATGTGAACTCTGAGACTTCCTTTCAGAGAATAAAGCAGCTGGGGCAGGTAGGCTTAGATCCTATTATCATGGAAATATTTTTATGACAACCTTGGGGAAGAGGTAATATTGATTATATCCATTATGAAGGGGAAACCTCTTACCACAAAGTGGGGTTTCCTTGTGTATGGTTGCCTCTAATTAGGGGCAGATTTGAGTGTTGAGAGCCACGAGGAGGATGCCTGAGGGATGGGATGGCCCTGTGGGGCTGGATGTGGACAGCACGGGGAACACTGGAAATTGCTCCCTGACACATGCCACAACTACATACGCACGGTTTCCATTTTGTTCTTTTCCTCAAGCTTTAAGATGGCTGCTAAATTCCTGGTTGGTATTACTGGAGTTGAATAGTACAGCAGCTGCTTCTGCTGAGAGCGAGGCTATTATAACTCTGCATCTGTACTCCACGTGGTTTCGGGAGATTCATCCATCCCGGAATCTTCACTTACAGGCAAGCTATGTACGTCTCTGTGTGGTGCCTGGGTCACACAGGTAATAGTGACATGGTCATTATCCCCAAGCCTCTAGAACTTCAAAGCTGAATCAGAGCCTGGTATGGTGGGGCACCCAGTAATCCCAGCACTCAGAGTTTGAAGCAAACCTCAAACATAGTGAGACCCTGTTTGTTTGTTTGTTTTTTAAAGTCAATTTAGATAGATTAAAAAAAACAAGAACTATAGTTAGGTATGCTATAATAATTGAGTCTGAAGAAAGCTATAGGATACCATGGAAAACTCAAAGGGTAGGCTAAGGTGCGCCAACTTCACAAGAAGAGGAGACAATCTAAATCTATGCTCTTTTCATCTGCCTGATGTGTATAATACTTCCTTTCCTCTATCCCTACCTTCCCTGCCTCCTTCCCTTCTTTCTTCTCCCCCCCCACTCTCTTCCTTCTTGCCTCCTTTCCCTCCTTCCTATGCTGGGGATGGAACCTAGGGCTTCGTGAATGCTAAGCACATGTTCTACTACTGAGCTGTGCTTCAGCCCTTCCAAGTGCATCAGACTCATCTTTCTGAGAAAAACTTTGCTTATAGGTCTCTGAATGCCCTCCCCATTCCTTCCCAGTATCCTCTAGACTGTACTAACCAAGGGAAAACAACTATATAACAGAAGGCAAATAGATTAAACATATACGACTTTTTTTTTTTTTTTTGCCAGTCCTGGGACTTGAACTTAGGGCATGGGCACTGTTCCTGGGCTTCTTTTGCTCAAGGCTAGCACTCTACCACTTGGGCCACAGCACCACTTCCAGCTTTTTATGTATATGTAGCACTAAGGAATCGAACCCAGGGCTTTGTGCATGCTAGGCACGCACTCTACCACTAAACCATATTCCCATCCCCGGAATTTATTTATTTATTTGTTTGTTTGTTTATTGGCCAGTCCTGGGCTTGGACTCAGGGCCTGAGCACTGTCCCTGGCTTCTTTTTGCTCAAGGCTAGCACTCTGCCCCTTGAGCCACAGCACCACTTCTGGCTGTTTTCTATATATGTGGTGCTGGGGAATCGAACCCAGGGCTTCATGTATATGAGGCAAACACTCTTGCCACTAGGCCATATTCCCAGCCCCGGAATTTATTTTTTAATGTCCAATTTATAATTAAAATTAAGCTTGGCACCTGTAATTCTAGCTACTCATGACCCTGAAATCTGAGGATAGAGGTTTGAAGCCAGTTCAGGTAAACAAATCCAAGAGACTCCTATCTCCCAATTAACTAGCAAAAAGCCACAACTGGAAGTGTGGCTTCAGTGGTCCACCCATAAACCTTGCATATACATAGATTTGATCTTAAACAGCAATCTCAGAAAACCTAGAATTCAACTAAGAGCCAGATAATTATTGAAGTCCTAAAGTGGCCACTTGGTAGTGCTCATGCCAGTCAGATCCAGAGAGCTCTACAAAGCTTTTATTTTTATTTATTTTTTTTGGCCAGTCCTGGGGCTTGGACTCAGGGCCTGAGCACTGTCCCTGGCTAGGGCCTGAGCACTGTCCCTGGCTTCTTCTTGCTCAAGGCTAGCACTCTGCCACTTGAGCCACAGCGCCCCTTCTGGCCATTTTGTGTATATGTGGTGCTGGGGAATCGAACCCAGGGCCTCACGAGGCAAGCACTCTTGCCACTAGGCCATATCCCCAGCTCCTCTACAAAGCTTTTAATGTGAAACCTATTTAAATTATACCCATTGAAGGTTAGTTGAAACTTTGAATCCATCCAGCTTGATTGCCTACTTAAAAGCAATCAGCTGCTGGGCACTGATGGCCCACACCTGTCAACCTAGCTACTCAGGAGGCTGAGATCTGAGGATCACAGTTCAAACCCAGCCCAAGTAGGAAAGTCTGTGAGACACTTATTCCAATAAACTACTCAGAAAAAGCTGGAAGTGTCACCATAGCTCAAATGGTAGAGTGCCAACCTTGAGCTAAAGAAGCTCAGGGACAAAGCCTATGCCCAGAGTTCAAGCCCCAGAAAGGAAAAAAAAGAAGAAGAAGAAGAAGAAAAGAAAAAAATCAACCATCAACATTCTTTGAAGGATTTAAACAAGACCACTTAGAGTTTCATAATATTGGAAATACCTAAGATCCAAAATTATTCAGACTGCCAATTTCCAGAGTAATCTCAACTCATGTAGAAAAGACATGCAAGATGACCTCTAGCTCTTGCACATGCCCTTCTCTCCTGTTTGGTTGACATGTGTCAGCCATGTGGCATCTGCTGGGCCACTGACCACTGCCCGACAGAACCATGCAGCCAGGCACCTATGTCTCATGCCTGTAATACTAGCTACTCAGAAGGCTAGGATCTGAGGATTGTGGTTCGAAGACAGCCTCGGCAGGAAAATGCATGAGACTCTGATCTAATTAAACACACACACACACACACACACACACACACACACACACACACGAAAGCCAAAAGTGAACTGTGGCTAAGTGGAAGTGGTAGGGCACCAGCCTTGAGGTAGAAAGCTGAGAGCACCAAGGCCTTGAGTACCCCAGTACCAATACAAAAACCGATCAACCATCCATCAAAAGCCCTCACAGGCTGACTTAGACTTCTAGGACCTACCTGATCAAGTGCAAGGTCAGCTTCTCCCAAACTGCACGGTCCCCATGCTACTCAGGGTGAAAAACAAAACTTTCAAACTTCTTAAGAATTTCCCTTTCTAACTAGGACTCTTAGGTTTCAAGAGCCATTTTATACAGATGTACGGAATGTTGAAAGGAGATTACACATCAGATGGCTCAATACAAATTTTATAAAGCCCTTTGTATGTTTTCCCTTTGTGTATGATTCTCTCCATTTTTATTTTTTAGGCAGATGGATAAGTGTGCCTTGAGGCCACCTGTCACTTTAGCACTAAGATAAATAACCAGTTGAAGAATGCAGATGTAGAGAGCCACACCTGGTCCATTGTATTGAAGATGACAGTCACTGACCAGCATTTGCTGTTGAGCCCCAGATCCCCACCAGCTGTACACCCTGGCTGTGATTTCTGCCTGCAGATTCTAAGTACCAAACCTGGCATCATTTACACCTGCCATCCTCTTTTCAGAGAGAAATGGCTCCAGGTGCTCACCAAGGCCCCCTAGGTTTATCTGCCACTGTGATTCTCTGAGTCCCCAGTGGTGCTGTACCATTTGAAGTTGCACTGTAGTGTGTCTTCAAAGTGTTTCTTTTGCAAATTCTGCTTGATTTATCTCTGTTCAGTTTACCACGCAGCAGCTACTTGGGAATGCAAAGCAGAGAACTCCAGAAAGCATGCTTCAGAGAGAGGCTGCTAAAGTGTCATGGCTTATTCATATACGTTCTTAAAGCCTTCAGTGTATCAAGTTTCCAATTGTGTTAGCAAAAACGAGTTGGGGAAGAAGATAGCTTAAAAGTATAGCATTTAAATAACACTATTAGTTTGTGTGGAACTAAGCAGTTGGGTTTTATTTGAAGAGAACACATAAGAGCTTAGAATAATAATTTGCCCAGAAATTCCCTTTGTAATGTTTGGCCATGGCAAAGGAAGTGTGTGGGGGTGTGCTGCAAGGATCTCCGCAGGGAGCAAGTTAGCCACAGTGTCAGCCCTGTCATCTTAGGATCTGGAACAAGTCGAAGGGTCGCTGTGTAGTAACTCGTTTCTTGAGCTTTAATTGTATACCAGGCATTAAATATTTCATAGCGGGGCTGGGAATATGGCCTAGTGGTAAAGTGCTTGCCTCGTATACATGAAACCCTGGGTTCGATTCCGCAGCACCACATATATAGAAAAAGCCGGAAGTGGCCCTGTGGCTCAAGTGGTAGAGTGCTAGCCTTGAGCAAAAAGAAGCCAGGGATAGTGCTCAGGCCCTGAGTTCAAGCTCCAGGACTGGCAATATATATATATATATATATATATATATATATATATATATATTTCATAGCTACTAACTTAATTCTTACAGTAACCCTATGTAGTGGAAATAGTATTGGCACTTTATAGATGAGGAGAGTGATCCAGAGAAATCACTTGCCAGTCATGTGCAGCTAATAAGGAGAGAGCTAGAATTCCAACCTGGGAAGCTTGGCCTATCCTTTCAACCATGATGCTAAGAAGCATAAAACTGTAAGACAAAGAGGTTCCCCAGGCTTTGTTCAAAGAGTACTTGATCTGAAATGATTCCCAAATGTCTTTGATTTCAGAGACCTTTTAAACGTGCACGTTCTCTCTTTATCTTTCTGTCTCTGTTTCTGTCTCCCTCATACACACACCTACTACAATCTGCTATCTTCACCATAAGAGAAAGAACTTTAATACCAAGAATGTTGGAGAGATATAATCTCTTAATAAAGTGTCTGCCTTTCCCGAGAACAAAACATAAGATTCTCACCCAAGCTAGTGAGCTTGTTCTGAAGATTAGTGGTTAGGGAACTCTTTCATTTGGCTCTGGGATTAGATTCCATTTGGGGTCAGAATAAATTTCCTTGGAGCCCAATGACCTTCCAAGTGACAGCATCCTCTGTGAGTGGGAATCTGTGCGTTGTTGTGACATAGCTCCTCTGAACTTTTTCATTTTGCAGATCTAAATCCCATTAGGCCCTAAATCCATTAATCAACTCTCCCGTCCCTCACTACTGAGCACCTGGCAACCCCCATTTTACTTTCTGTTTCTATGAGTTTGAGTGCTTTAGATATGTCAGCCTCCTGAGTAGCTAGGATTACAGGTGTGAGCCACCAGCGCCTGGCTTGCTTCTACTTCTGACTTTCAAATTACTTGACATCTCAAACGCTTTCTGTTCACTTGTCCCCCAGGATGGGTGCCTAAAATACTCTGATGCTAAGGCACTGCTCTCTTCTGTTTGTAGTGCTTCCACACTCTGATGTCTTTTCATTTCTCCAAGACAGGTGGAATAGAAACCAGTCCCTCAGGCAGCCACCAGACTTTACAGAATCAGTCCATGTAGTTGTTTTTGCCCAGAGGGAGGAAATCCAGTGATGGAGATATTTCTTCCCGTTGCTGTCTACTGTGTTGTGTAGGGGTAGTGACATGAACAGGCTTGCCAAATACTGTGAGTTTTCCTGTACTCATTTTGGTTTTATAATGGGCTCAGTGCCATAGTTTCTTAGCTGTTCTTTAGAATTTTCACAGTTGTATTCTGGTCCATACATTGTTGTCAACACACTAAGTTTCCTATTATCCTCTGATCTTTGTTCATACTGTTCCCTTTTATGAAAAGCGTCTACACCCTCTTCTACTCATTTATTTGCTCAGTAAATAATTTGAATAGCAGTTGGAATTCCATTGGCCCTGGTAATGGAGCAGAAGAAGGCATAGCCCCTGCCTTCTCTATGTCTCTATCGGGAAGGGCCTGTATACAGCTCCCTAGTCTACCACCACCCTCTGAAGTGACTCCTATTGCCTTTTCATTTTGAAGCATTGTCCTTGACATTAGAGATATAAAGAAATAGTAGCTTCCCTGAAAGAACTTCTTTTCTGACTGAGGAGACAAATTTATAAATTGAAAGTACCAAATAACAAACTACAAAGATATTGGTACAAAAGTGCCAATAATTAGTAACTATGCAATAGGAGCTCAGAGTAGGATGTTATAAGCTGAACCAAATGAAAAATAAGCTTCTCTTGATGGTAATAAGCTTCTTAAAAGCAGTTATGGGAGAAAGGAGTTTGGGTGAGATCGGGTGGAAATTATTTTTCCACTTAAAGTGGATGAGGCAGAACTTTCCATTTCCAAGTGAGCAATGGAGCCACTCATGGAAATGGGAAGACCAAGGAATGGAGTGTCTTTGCACATTTTTTTCTTTTTTTTTTTTTTTTGCCAGTCCTGGGGCTTAAACTCAGGGCCTGAGCACTGTCTCTGGCTTCTTTTTGCTCAAGGCTAGCACTATACCACTGAATCACAGCACCACTTCTGTTTTTGTCTATATATGTGGTGCTGAGGAATTGAACCCAGGGCTTCTTTGCATATTTTTAATGTGGCAGACTTCATATTTACTGGTCAGGTGTCTTATTTCAAGGCTTTTGAGTACTGTTTCATGAAGTAAGACTTCTAGTGTTATGTATGAGCCAAAAGAAATACCTTCTTTTCCCAAGTGCCTCCCAGTTTACTTTCCCTTCTGCTGTTAACTTCCTTCTTACCTACTTGGTTTTGTTGTTAGGCAAACTTCCTTTACCCACCTTTCCTTAGCTTGCATTCTTTAGTTCTTAAAACAATAGTTGTGTTCACATCCAGTGACTTTCATTTTCCATTCTTGACTAACCTAGCAAAACTAAATTGCAATCAAGTTGTCTTTCATGACTGCATCTCAGAATTCTGTAATGGGAATGTTAATGGTATGAACATTCCTTTAAATTGGCTAAAGCTGCCTTGCATGTTAATGTGTACCCTGTCATCTTCCCAGCTACTTATCCACCCACCCAAACGGCATTATTGAGCCTTTGCCATTCTAGGAAATACTTTGTAAAATGTAAGATACAGAGAAGCCTCTAATGGGGTGCTGGTGGCTTACACCTGTAATCCTAGCTACTCAGGAGGCTGAAAGCTGAGGATTATGATTTGAAGCCAGCCTGGGCAGGAAAAATCTGTGAGACTCTTAGCTCCCATAAACTACTGGAAGTGATGCTGTGGCTCAAGTGGTAGAGTGCTAGCCTTGAACACAGACCCAGGGACAGAGCTCAGGCCCTGATGAGTTCAAGCCCCAGGACCAGAAAAAAAAAAAAGATACAGAAGCCTCATAATGAACTGTTTCCTAACATAAGCACTACTTATGTGATGGTAGGTAGAGTCCCAGACAGAAGGCTTTATTCATGTTTGGGCTTAGAATGATGCATCTTCCCAAGAATTACCAATACTTTCCTTCTTTCTTTGCTACCATCTCCCCATTTTTCCATCACATTTGTTTCCTTTCTGTTTCTTACACATAACCAAGTACAGATACTCTCCAATATGGTTCAACTTGTGGGTTTTTTTTACTATAATTTATAGTGATTCCAAACAATACACATTAATAGAAACCATACCTTAAACTTTGAATAGTGATGTTTTCTGGTCTAGTGTTATGCAGGGCAGTGCTCATGCTAGATAGTGGCATTGAGCTGTAGCTCCCAGTCAGTTACACGATGATGAGTGTAAAGAGTCCATACCTAGGGGCTGGGAATATAGCCTAGTGGTAGAGTGCTCACCTCCTATACATGAAGCCCTGGGTTCGATTCTTCAGCACCACATATATAGAAAAAAAAAGCCAGAAGGGGCGCTGTGGCTCAAGAGGTAGAGTGCTAGCCTTGAGCAAAAAAGAAGCTAGGGACAGTGCTCAGGCCCTGAGTCCATGCCTCAGGACTAGTAACAAAAACAAAACAAATAAACAAAGCATCCATACCTAAAGTCTACCATGCTGCTAACTTAGGATATTCAGTCAATAGGTAATCTAAGTGTAATGCATTTGAAATTAAACACGTAATTGTCTGGGCTGAGGCTAATAATGGGTTTTCCAGGTAGACTGTCAGCCCACTCCTCATCACTTGAACCCATTTAGAGTATGGAAACCTGGCGGTTTTCCTATATTTCCCTTACACTCATATAGGATAAAGCTGTCCACTTCTGTCGTTTTGGAGTCCAGATTCTCATCTATGACATGTGGCAGCCAGAAGAAAATTCCTTTGCCAAGGAGAACTAGTGAGAGAAAAGATGTTACATATGGATTTTTTTTTTTTGCACTTCTTTTGGAGTTTGAAACTGGAGTCACTTTTGTTTGGTTTTGGATTTTCTTTCCAGTCCTGAGGCTTGAACTCAGAGCCTGAGTACTGTCCCTGGCTTTTTTTTGCTCAAGGCTAGCACTCTGCCACTTGAACCACAGCGCCACTTCTGGCATTTTTCAATATATGTGGTGCTGAGGAATCGAACCCAGGGCTTCATGTATACAAAGCGAGCACATTTTTTACTAGGCCATATTCCCAGCCCCCTGGAGTCACTTTTGAAACATTGTTAGTATGGAAAACATCATTGGAACAACATTAAAGGTCAGTGTTTTAATGTCTTACCATGTATTATAACTCTTACATTATTAGCCAGGTTCAAATAGCTCTTCTCTTGCCTGTAATCTTAGCTACTCAGGAAGGAAGCTAGTATCCAGAGGCTAGCCTGGGCAGAAAAGTTCATTAAACTCTATCTCCAGAGTAACCAGTAAAAAGCAGGGTGGGACACATTGCTTAACTTGTAGAGTGTCAGTCCTGTAAGCAAGTTCAACTGGGAAAAAAACCAAACTAATAAATACTGCTTCAAATTATTCATCATTTATTTCACTTATGAGAATTAAGGGACAAATTTATTTAATGAATACCAAAACAAATTTACTTCTATAAAGATTTTATAAAACAGAAATTCTACAAAGAATTTTTCCTGAACTAGAATTACTGTGGCTTCAATTAGCGCCTTGTGCTCTTTCTTACTTGGCTTGCTGGCTGCTGGCTACAGCTAGTGCTTTACCAATTTGAACCATGCTGGAAGCCCAGCTTTTTGCTGGTTAGTTGGGATATAGTCTCAAGGACTTTTCTCTCTGGGCTGGCTTCAAACCATGATCCTCCATTTCTTAGCCTCCTATGTAGCGAGGATGTGAGTCCTAGAGTTCATCATGGACTAGAATTGAAGTCATGGGCACCCCCACAAAAGAACAATGAAAAGGGACAGAAAAAGTAGCTATAAGTATCACAAAATCTTCAATCACAAAAGAATTAAAGGAATAACTGAATTGTATTTATTGTAGTGATTTTACTTAGTTGAAATCCTGTGGTGGACTGATTTCTATGCTAAGGTGTGGTGGTTGGTACATCGTAGGTGTGCTCTCAGACAACATTTAGTGACTAAATTGATTTCTAAGGTTAACATGCTTGCTGCCAAAAAGGCCCCTTTCTGGAATCTGGGGTCTTTGAACAACACAGCCTCATACTAACATGAGTGTCTAGTTGGAAGAAACTAACTTTGTTTAAAGGTGTCACCTTGGGAGCCATTAAAAATAGCATCCTCAGTTTTCCTGTTATCTGTCCTTGCAAGCAGCACACCACTGGTGGGAGCTGTCAGGAAAGCCAACTCTTTCTAACTAATGAGCAATTCATGGAGTTTCAGAAGATAATTGTCTCTTGTGTAGTGCAAAACAGTTCAGTTTCCCATCAAAGTGAAGGAGCTCCACCGAGGATTACATGTCAAGACCTGTAGCTAACATGAGTAAAAGATGCCCAGGGAAGGTCTTTAGTTTCTTGGCACCAGGATGGCAAGCGTGCAAAGAAAGGATGGGAGATAGCAGTAGAGACTAGCTGGGGGTCAGATTGTTTGACATACTCTTAAAGAAAGCGAAACTTGGACTTCTTCATGTGGACAGCCATTGAAGATGGTAGTTGTGGACTATTAAGTTTTTATTTGAAATAGTGGTTACTGTTAATTATGAGTTCAAAGCCCAGAGGAGTTGGAATGATTCATTTACTTCAAAAGTGATGGCAGTCCTCTACAGTGATAGTGTAGGTCGTCCTGGGGGGGAGGTGCCGGCCATTCTCTCATTCAGTCAGCCTGAACAGAGAGCACCAGAGTACTCCATCATGAAATTTCTGAAGGGGTTGGAGTAAGCACTGGATTACCTCCATACATCTTCCTCTGGTGTGGACACCTGTGATTTCGGAGAGAAGTCTTGCATCCTGCTGTGAACTTATTTATAGCAATCAGGCACTGAAGCAACCCTTCAGAAGGCTTGGAAGAGAGCGTTACAAGTAAGCTCCATCGTGGAACAGGCACACTCTTAACAAGTGAGCAACTTCAAAAAGAGCTAAATAGAGAAAGCTCCATATACCAGATCTTGGAAGTTAGTGTAACAGCCAAACAGGGAAGGATAGTATAACCAAAGGAAAGGCAGAGCTCAGGTGGTTTATACCTGTAATCTTAGCTACTCAGGGGCTGAGAACTAGAGGAGCACAGTTCACAGTCAGCCTAGGCAGAAAAATCTTCAAGACCCCATCTCCAGCTGGGTGTTGGTGGTTCACACCTGTAATCTTAGCTACTCAGGAGGCTGAGATCTGAGGATCGAAGTTCAAAGCCAGCCCTGACTCAGGGCCTGAGCACTGTCCCTGGCTTTTTTGTGCTCAAGGCTAGGACTCAACCTCTTGAGCCACAGCGCCACTTCTGGCCATTTTCTGTATGTGTGGTGCTGGGGAATCGAATCCAGGGCTTCATGTATATGAGGCAAGCACTCTTGCCACGAGGCCATATTCCCAGCCCCTGCTTGAGGGATCTTAAATGTGGAACTACCTATCCCTGGAGATGCAGTGAGCTAGCTTCTCCCCAAGCCCTCCCATGTGGCATTACCCTGATAAAGTTATAACCAGGGTCTGGACCTTAACTCTGAAGGTTCAGAACCTCATTTTTTTTCTTTTTTTTTTTAGAACAAGCTATGACAGCTGGTTTTCTTGGGAGCTGACTTGTGTGGTCAAGATCATCAAAATGAAAATACATTTACAGTGGAAAACTGCTAAGCAGACTGGTACTTCAGTTTGGTGGTTATTGCATTCTCTCCCCAAAGGCAAGCTACATGAAAACCAATTTTGGTTTGCTGCACAGGAGTATGTGCACAGGAAGGAGCCTGGGCGTGGCTTCAGTGACTGGTAGTACCGGGCTCTATGTCCTATCACCAGGCTGCAGTCGCTGTTTTGTTTTGTTTTTTTCCTACTTTGGAGCCCTGTTCCCTCAGCTGTGTGGAAAGAGCTCTGCCTAATTATTTCAGGGGATCCTCTGTGGTCAGACGTAGGTTAACAGTCCTATTCTCTCTGGCTCTCCCAGGTTGTTCTGGGTCACTTGGATCCGTTTTTTGGGGAGGAGGTCCTCAGACCTGCAGACAGCCACTCACACGTCTCTCTCAGGGCTGGCTTTGGTATGGTTGCTAGGGTTAGTGGCACTTACACGGTATGAGGCGCACACACATTGCCCGGGTGTGCAATGACATTCTTTGTTGTGAGCTTGCTTTAGTCTTGCATCATTAGGGCCCGGTCCTCTCACCTCTTCTGCCTGCTTACCGCAGCTCAGCTCCCAGAAGTACTTCGGCTTTATCCTTATACAAGAGATGAGGGTTCATGCACAGTTCATGTCTTTGAAACGCCTCCTCGGCCTTATTTGAAAGAAGGCCCCTTTTATATTTTTGCCACGCAGCACATTCTGGTGGACCTATAAGTATTCAATAGGCACAGCCCCACCAGAGCCCGAGCAGAGACTGATTTTGCTTCTTTAACTGGGCTACATTTTCTGATGCAGTGGATTTGCCTTTAACATCTTGTTTTTGTTTTTGTTTTTGTTTTTGTTTTACCAGGTCTGGGGCCTGTACTCTCAGCTAGTACTTTGGTTAGATTCAGCTCCTTTCAGAGCATTAGGGAGTACATGGATGTAAGCCTCCTCACCATCTAGCTGATTCTTTGTACCATCTCCTAACACATACAGACCCACTCCTTCAGAGGGGTTGGCTCAAGCTTGAGAAGTTTTACTGATCAGTAGACTAAAATAATGTTTGCAGCTGTTCCACAAAGGAAAGGAAGATCTTTTTTTGGTCAGTCGTGGGGCTTGAACTCTGGGCCTGGGCACTGTCCCTGAGCTTTTCAGCTCCAGACTAGTTCTCATCCACAGAGCCACAGTACCACTTCCAGTTTTCTGGTGGTTCATTGGAGTTAAGAGTCTCATGGGAACTTTCCTGCTGGGCTGGCTTTGAACCTCGATCCTCAGATCTTAGCCTCCTGAGTAGCTAGGATTACAGTCATGAGCTACCAGTGCCCAACTTCCTTCCTTCCTCCCTCCCTCCCTCCCTTCCTCCTTCCCTCCCTCCCTCCCTCCCTTTCTTCCTTCTTCGTTCTTTTCTTTCTTGTGTGTGAGTCCTGGGCTTGAACTCAGGGCCTGGCCACTCTCCCTGAGCTCTTTTGCTGAAGGCTACTGCTCTACTACTTGAGCCATAGCTCCATTTTTTGAGTAGTTAATTGGAGATAAGAATCTCATGGACTTTTCTGCCAGAACTGGCTTTGAACTATGATCCTCAGATCTCAGTCTCCCAAGCACCTAGGATTACAGGTGTGAGCCCATCAAGGAAAATCTTTTGATTTAAATGAGGCCTGGCTCCATTCCTTCAAAGTATGGGGGCGTCTCTGTCCTGCAGGTTTGCATTGCCATGGGGAAGACAGGGGCCTGAAGGTGTGGCTGGCCTTGAGCAGCAGGACATCTGGAGACAGGCTCTCATTTCTTAGGACAACCGCTGAAATAACCAACATCGGCATCTGGTCCTGAGGATCCATTTGTAAATTCTAGTCAGATTTCTTTTCTAGTCACAGAAATTGTTCCCTTTTTTCTCCACAGGCAGTCTCTAATGTATAGATGTGTCTTCCATACAAAGGGCCATGTGTGGCAAGCCTGCTTCAACCGTATGGAGAGACTGGGAGGAGGCAGGCTCCCTGCTCCCCGCTTGCACTGCAGCTGGCAATACAGCTCTTGGCATCTCTAGCTGCAAGTCTGAATTCATCTTCTCAGAGGAAATCTATGTGCTAGATGGCTCCCATCATGTAGTACTGGTGGTCTTCACACATTAGGAACACATGCCTGTCCAGTAGTCTCATCATGAGGACTTTGTTCATACCATTATTTCTATGAGAAAAGTTCCAAAGTCCCAGCTGGGAAATAATAATCTGTTGATTGGTGTTTATGAATAAAGTATTACATTATGTGATTACTAAATCAAACATCGCATGGACAAGGAGTACCTGCAATCTGACTGGAGGCAAAAAAGCAAAACTTGGATTTTTTTCTCCACACTTCTTTTTTTAAATTTATTATTATTTTTTTCTTGTTTATTGTCAAAGTGATGTACAGAGAGGTTACAGTTTAATACGTTAGGCCTTGGGTACATTTCCTGTATTGTTTGTTACCTCCTCCCTCCTTCCCCCCTCCCCCAACTTTGGATTTCTAAAAGTAATTTTTGGGGGTTGGAAGCATGGCTTAGTTGGTAGAGTGTAAGCCAATGAACGAAAGTTTAGGTACTAATAAGTACAAGTCACCATCTCAGACCTGAAAAAAAAAAGTAATTGTTATTCTGTTTGCTGAGACTGCAGAGCAACTTAGAAAAGTATAAGATGAATTTATTTCCATCTACATGATTAATGAAGACAGAGCCAAGGTGTGAAAAAATGGAGGTCACGAATTTTGCTATGGACTGATTAAAGTGGCTCCATGCCTCAAAAGACAGAAATATGCAGGCAGTTTTGTAGGTAAATTGTGTGCAACAATCTGGAGAAGGTCATCAAAAGAAATCAGTCTCACCAAGACTAAGACCAAGACCAAGTAGGATTATTCCACAATGCTTAGTTAAGAATTGAGAAAAATATTAGAGGAAATAGAAATGTAGTTACAGTTGATTTTCTTTATCTTTCTTTCTATTTTTTTTGGATTTTCTTTTTTCTCATGGTATGGGGTTTGAACTCAGGGCCTTTTCCTTACTTCCTCTTGAGCTACTCCCAGCCCTAAAAGACTTTTTTTTTTTTTTTTGGTCAATTGTGGGGCTTGAACCCTGGGCTTGGGCGCTGTCTGTCTCTAAGCTCTTCAGCTCTAGGCTAGAACTCTACCACTTGAGCCACAGTGCCACTTCCAACTTATTGGATAGTTTATTGGAGATAAGAGTCTCATGGACTTTCCTGCCTGGGGTTGGCTTCAAACAGTGATCCTCAGATCTCAGCCTCCTGAGTAGGATTACAGGTATGAGCCACTGGCACCTGGCTATGTGTCACTTCTTTTTTTTTGGGGGGGGGTGTCTATTTCCTGATCAGATATTGTTTTCTTCTAGAAAGCTAGTCTAGTTTAGCTCTGTCTAGCTTAGCTCATTGGAGGTGCAAAGGAGCCCTGTGTTTTCCTGAATGGATTTGCTCCACCATATGGTGAGCACCATGACAGCATGTCTGATGAGTCACCATGACAGCTTTGCAATGGGAAAAGGGCTGTCCAGGAAAGGATGTGCATGATCAGTAGCTTTATAGATCAGAAGAGGAAATCAGAGGAAAGAAGTTCCATAGTTCCCTTTCCATTTGACAGGTCTCTACAGAAAGGGTGTGGAATGGTTTTTTAATTTTTCATTTTGGCTTTTGGTTTTTCTGGATTCCCCCCCCCCCCCTAGTAATAGTTGATTTGTAAGGAAGTGTTTTGAGATTGCATCACTGTATTCCTGACTACCAAACCACTCCCTCTCTGCAGGATCTAAAGCTGTGCTATATTTCATAGAATAAGATCTTGGTTATGATTAAATTCTGGAAGACACATCAAGGCAAAAATGGGGATTTGCCAGGCTTTGTGTTTTGAGTTAGAATAGAAGGCTAATCAGATACGATTTAACAAGTACTGAATCTTTCAAAGGAGAGGATATTTCAGAACAGAGTGAGCTAAACATAGTATGCTCTTATGTGTTTTAGTCTGTGCCATCTTAAAACTGTAGCTGCGGGGCTGGGGATATGGCCTAGTGGCAAGAGTGCTTGCCTCGTATACATGAGGCCCTAGGTTCGATTCCCCAGCACCACATATACAGAAAATGGCCAGAAGTGGCGCTGTGGCTCAAGTGGCAGAGTGCTAGCCTTGAGCAAGAAGAAGCCAGGGACAGTGCTCAGGCCCTGAGTCCAAGCCCCAGGACTGGCCCAAAAACAAAACAAAACAAAACAAAAAAACTGTAGCTGCTAGTCACATGTCACTATTTAAATTAATTAAAATGAGAAAACTTAATTGCTTGCAAATTGATTGGTAACCACATGTAAGTAGTTCCTGCAGTACTAGACAGCTCAGATAGGGAATATTCCATCAATGTAGAAAGTACTATTGGACAGTGTTGGACTGAGTAGAAGAACTGGAGAAATAAAATTCTTCCTTGTCTAATTTACTGCATTAAGGCAATAGTTTTAGGAGTTTAATTGAAAAAGACTCACTGGTAGGCTGGGCGTGATGGCTCAAGTCTGTAATCCTAGCTACTTGGGAGACAGAGAATAGGGGAGCCCAGTTCAAAGTTAGCTAGGGGGGGCTGGGAATATGGCCTAGTGGCAAGAGTGCTTGCTTCACACACATGAAGCCCTGGGTTCGATTCCCCAGCACCACATATATAGAAAACGGCCAGAAGTGGCGCTGTGGCTCAAGTGGTAGAGTGCTAGTCTTGAGCAAAAAGAAGCCAGGGACAGTGCTCAGGCCCTGAGTCCAAGGCCCAGGACTGGCAAAAAACAAAAGCAAAAACAAAGTTAGCTAGGGGGAGTGAGGAAGAAAGTTCTCAAAACTTCATCTTGACCAATGGCTGGGTATTGTAACAAGTACACACCTGTCATCCCAATTAAGCAGGGAAGCACAAATAGGAGGCTTGCATTCCAGGTACACCTGGGCAGAAGCAAGACCCTATCTTTGAACATGAGCAATGCAAATAGTAACTGGTAAAATAGCTCAAGTGGTGGAGCACCTTCCTTGCAAATGCAAGGCCATGAGTTCAAACCCTAGTATGAAGAAGGAGGAAGAGGAAAAAGAGGAGGAGGAGGAAAAGATGACTCACATGTAGAGTTTGTTGGAAACGGAGATTTTGGACCTCTCATCAGGACTGGAGTAGGAAGTAGACTATTCTAAGTGATTGATGACTACATTAATTTTAAAATACTGAGAAACAAGAATTGCCCAGTTATTGAGAGGGGGATTGTCCAAGATTTTTTGGGGGTGGGGCTTAGACTGGTCTTGAGCTGTGGTCCTCCTGATCTTAGCCTCCCAAGTAGCTAGGATTACAGGTGTGAGCCATCATCGCTAGCTCCTTTCATCCTGTTCATGTATATATTGTGACTTGGTTGTGCCCTAAGAATATAAACAAAGAAGGTTATATACCATATTGTGTGGGAGGGTAATGTTTGTTTGCTTGTTTGTCTGTTGAAGGTTGGCTCAAGTGTTATACTAAAGCTATATCCCTAGCTCCTAGGAGCATAATTCTGATACTTTTTTTTTTTGCCAGTCCTGGGCCTTGAACTCAGGGCTTGAGCACTGTCCCTGGCTTCCTTTTGCTCAAGGCTAGCACTCTGCCACTTAAGCCACAGTGCCACTTCTGGCCATTTTCTATATATGTGGTGCTGAGGAATCGAACCCAGGGCTTCATGTATACAAGGCAAGTTCTCTTGCCACTAGGCCATATTCCCAGCCCCTGATAATACTTTTTGATAACTAAGAGCTGAGAGTTTATGGGTGTTGGCCTTATAAGAGAAAAAAAAACAAATACAAAACACAATTTCCTCTATGAAAGAGATTATTTCTAGTTAGAAAATGGGTAAATGGGGGCTGGGGATATAGCCTAGTGGCAAGAGTGCCTGCCTCGGATACACGAGGCCCTAGGTTCGATTCCCCAGCACCACATATACAGAAAATGGCCAGAAGCGACGCTGTGGCTCAAGTGGCGGAGTGCTAGCCTTGAGCAAAAAGAAGCCAGGGACAGTGCTCAGGACCTGAGTCCAAGGCCCAGGACTGGCCAAAAAAAAAAAAGAAAAGAAAAGAAAATGAGTAAATGATATATCCTGAGAAATGTTTTAAAGAATATTTAGGGAAAATTAGTGTGAATTTACAGTAACTAGGATAATAATAATTAGAAAACTTTAGTAGAAATTAAGCCCTTAACAAAATGGAAATTTGGCTTAGTAGTAGAGCACTTGCCTAGCATACATGAAGCCCTGGGTTCGATGCCTCAGCACCACATAAACAGAAAAAGCTGGAAGTGGCTTTGTGGCTCAAGGGGTAGAGTGCTAGCCTTGAGAAAAAAAAAAAAAAGAAAGAAGCCAGGGACAGTGTCCTCAGTCCCAAGCCCCAGGACTGGCAAAATAAAAGTAGCCAAATGAATGTCATGATCTAATTTGACTGAAGGTAATCTGTCTACAGATTTTCCTTTGTGTGGTTCGAGGGTTTCTTATCTAGGGACCTATCCTCAGCCATCTGCAGAGCAAATTAAAGAGGAAAAGATCTCTACTTTGGTCCTACTGTGTGTGTGCGCAAGAGAGAGAGAGAGAGAGTGTGTATGTGTGTTTATATTTCTGGTATGGGGATTTGGGTTATGGGGATCCAGAATAAAAAGGTTTACTGTAAAATAGTCATCTAGTTTCATTCCCCTGGACGCGTTGACCACTAGGTTTTTCTTAGGACCAACACTGAAAAAGTAATGCTAGAAAGGAAAAAGTGTTACCACTGTTTACAAAACATTTTCATGTACATCATCTAGCAGATTCATTCCTTTTTTCATTTTGCCTTTGTGGTTGGCTTCCATATAGTCATTCTGGTAGGTTGAGTCCAGGCCCTTTCTGGGCAAGTGCTCTACCATTTGAGCCATGCCCTGTTGAAAATGTAGGTTTTTGCATTCGTTTACTTTAGGGATAGGGCCTTGAGTTGACACTGGGGAGTAGTGCTATTTATGCTTCCTGTGCAGTTGGAATGACAAGAGCACAACCACTACAGTCGGCTTATTGAGTTGGTGGTGGGGTCGCCGACTTTTTGTCAAGACTAGTCTCAAACCAGGATCCTCCCAATCTCTGCCTCTTGCATAGCTGGGATTATAGGCACACTACTGCACTGGGGCAGATTTCATTCTTTTCTGACCTATCCTTTTACTAAAGAAAGTGACAATTACCCCACCTACTCCACAAGATGTATTTTTCCCCCCAGAGGGACACATATGTTACTTAAAGTGAGGCTCAACAGAAGTGAGATTTATAGGCGGCTTTCTGTATCTGTACCTGATGCTCCATTTCTGCTTTGAAATACATTGTACCCAACTTGAGTTTGCCTTTTTGTGTGTGGCCCTCTCAGCTCGCAAGGGGGACTGTGATACAGTTTCCACTTTCAGAGGAACCGAGTTTGAATTGAAAACGCATGGATCTTAAGTTGGAATGCTCACTGCAACCACCCCCTCGGTGGGAAGCTCTCTTGCTTAAAGAATTCTTTTCCTTTTGGGGGGGGGGCGCTGTGCCAGGTTAAGAGCGCGGCGACTGCTCGAGACATGGATAGATGCAAACATGCGGGGCGGTTACGGCTCGCCCAGGACCACTCCATCCTGAACCCGCAGAAGTGGCGCTGCCTGGCGTGCGCCACCACCGAGTCCGTGTGGGCGTGCCTCAAGTGCGCGCACGTGGCGTGCGGCCGCTACATGGAGGACCACGCGCTCCGGCACTTCCAGGACACCGGGCACCCGCTGGCCATGGAGGTCCGGGACCTCTACGTGTTCTGCTACCTGTGCAAGGACTACGTGCTCAATGACAACCCCGAGGGGGACCTGAAGCTGCTCCGGAGCTCGCTCCTGGCCGTGCGGGGCCAGCAGGACCGGGCCGGGCGCGGGCGGACGCTGCGCTCCGCGGCCGCGGGCGAGGACGCGGCCCCGCCGCCGCCGAGCGCGCCCCGGGGGCAGCCGCAGATGCTCACGGCGCTGTGGTACCGGCGCCAGCGCCTGCTGGCCAAGACGCTGCGGCTGTGGTTCGCCCGCAGCTCGCGGGGCCGGGCGCAGCTGGAGCGGCGGCGGCAGGAGGAGGCCCTGGAGCGCAAGAAGGAGGCGGCGCGGCAGCGGCGGCGGGAGGTGAAGCGGCGGCGGCTGCTGGAGGAGCTGACCAGCGCGCCCCCGCGCAAGAGCGCGCGCCTGCTGCTGCTGGCGCCCCGCCCCGCCGCGGGCCCGCCGGCCCCCGCGCCCGCCGCCCTGGCCGCCGCCCGCCGCGCCGCCCCCGGCCCGCTCAAGCCGCGCCGCCAGCCCACCGTGGCGCCCGGCGTCACCGGCCTGCGCAACCTGGGCAACACCTGCTACATGAACTCCATCCTGCAGGTGCTCAGCCACCTCCAGAAGTTCCGGGAGTGCTTCCTGAACCTCGACCCCTCCACCACCGAGCACCTCTTCCCCCAGGCCGTCAACGGCCAGGCCCCGCTCCCGGGCCGGCCCGCCGGCTCCGCCACCCAGCTGTCGGCCCGGAGCGACCGCGTCGAGGGCCTCGGCTGGCACGGGGGCGCCTCCCTCAGCAGGAGCCTGGAGCTCATCCAGAACAAGGAGCCCAGCTCCAAACACATTTCCCTCTGCCACGAACTGCACACCCTCTTCCGAGTCATGTGGTCCGGGAAGTGGGCCCTGGTGTCGCCCTTTGCCATGCTCCACTCCGTGTGGAGCCTCATCCCCGCCTTCCGGGGCTACGACCAGCAGGACGCGCAGGAATTCCTCTGCGAGTTGCTTCACAAAGTACAGCAGGAGCTCGAGTCCGAGGGCTCCACGCGCCGGATCCTCATCCCCTTCTCCCAGAGGAAGCTCACCAAACAGGTCTTAAAGGTGGTGAACACCATATTTCATGGGCAGCTGCTCAGTCAGGTAAGTGTACGCCCACCCCAGCCCGGGCTCTGCCCAGCACAACCAGCGAGGCTTGGAGGAAGCCTGACTTCCTGTGAATGGCTCCCCACATCCCGGGATAATGAGTATGGCCAACATTTTCTGGGATTATGCATATGTTTTTTTGTTTTGTTTTTTTTTTTTGCCAGTCCTGGGCCTTGGACTCAGGGCCTGAGCACTGTCCCTGGCTTCCTTTTGCTCAAGGCTAGCACTCTGCCACTTGAGCCACAGCGCCACTTCTGGCCGTTTTCTATATATGTGGTGCTGAGGAATTGAACCCAGGGCTTCATGTATAGGAGGAAAGGATTATGCATATTTGAGAATGACCATTGTACCATACACTGCGATGGCCTTGTTGATGAACTTGACAGATTTTTTTGTTTCACTGGCCATAACATGGTATTTTCAGCGAATGAAATAATGGATAACCCAATATTCTGGTTGTATACTCACTGTTCCATCCCCCATCCTTTAGTCACTTTTAGGAAACTGAACCGAATTTGCCCGTAACCTTGACTCCATAGTAGATAGCAACCATTCTTTTCCATCACCCACAGGAGAAGCCAGTGACTGTCTAGCCTGCCAGAGGTCTAAGCAAGCCTCCTTCCTATGCCCCCCCCCCTTTCCTGGATCTGTGACCAAAAGTGACCTAGGCAGAGCCAGTGAAAACAGGAGGAAAGAATTTTTTTTATATAGATTTAAAAAGTGGGGGCATAGCTGGTAATGTGGCTACGTGGTAGAGGGCTTGCCTAGCATGCATGAAGCACTGCGTTCGATTCCTCAACATCACATATACAGAAAAGGCCAGAAGTGGCACTGTGGCTCAAGTGGTAGAGTGCTAGCCTTGAGCAAATGGAAGCCGGGGACAGTGCTCAGGCCACACACACACACACACACACAAAAGTAGGGGCAGGAAGCTTTGAAGACACTGAGATTTTGCATTTTCATGCCTTGGCTTTTATAGTTTTGAAAGATTGATGGGTAGGTTGGGAAGAGAAAGTTTATTGATGCTTTATTAATTTCTTTTTCAAGCATGGGAAGTACATCTGGGAGAGTTGTAAATGTGAGGTATGGTGCTGCAAGAAGCAAGGGCAAACAGGCAAGTTGGCTGCATGGAAGGGCCGAGTTATGGGGTAGTTGAGAGAAGCAAAACTGCCCCCAACCACGCTGCCACCCTCACCTGCAGTCTGTACTGCTGCAGCCTTCAGTAGAGAGCATACTTTGAGAGAAAGTGATGGGTGCAATGTTTTCTCTGTGGTTTTTCTAATATCACATGGTTAGAATGTGTATCACATTTTAATACAGCTCTAGTTCTTTAAAGAGTATTTTTTTTTCTGATACCAGGCTTTGAACTCAGGACCTGGTACTCAGCTTTGCTTACTTAGCTGGAGCTCTGGCATTTGAACTATGCCTCCAACTCATGTTCTGTCAGTTGTTTTGGAGATGGAGTCACAAAGACTTTCTTGTCCACGCTGGCTTCAAACCATAATCTTCCAGATTTCAGCCTTCTTGAACTCAGGGTCTGACTGAGCACACTGTTTCTGAGCTTTTATGTTCAAAGCTAGTGCTCTACCTCTTGAACCACACCTCCATTTCTGGCTTTTTTTGGTGGTTAATTGGAGATAAGAGTCTCACAGGTTTTCCTGCCCAGGCTGGCTTTTAACTGAGATCCTCAGATCTCAGCCTCCTGAGTGGCTAGTATTAGAAGTATGAACCACTGAAACCTAGCAATACTATGTTTTTTTTTAATTATACACTTAATTTTGGTAAAGTTCTATGTCTTACATAAAGTAAGCAAAACTATATGTGTGAAATATGGAAAATATAGATAATGTGCAAAACAAACTTTTCATTCTAGGTTACATGTATATCATGCAATTACAAATCCAATACCATTGAGCCCTTTTGGGATCTGTCCCTGGAATTCCCTGAACGCTATCACTGTATAGAAAAAGGGTTTGTCCCGCTGAATCAGACAGAGTGCCTGCTCACTGAGATGCTGGCCAAGTTCACGGAGACAGAGGCGCTAGAAGGGAGAATCTACGCTTGTGACCAGTGTAACAGTAAGTGCTGGGTGGAGAACTGGGCAGAGGAGGCGGGTGGCAACTGGAATGTCATTTGAAGGTGCTCTAAACTCATTTAAAGGCTTTGTCTCCCATTTTCTGAAAATAATTAATATAGACTCCCTGTTTTAAAAACAAAGATCTAGGTCTCAGATTGTAGCTCAGTGGTAGAACGCTGTTAGGCACCATGCTTATTACATTAAAGTCCGAGTCCACCCCACCATCACAAAATAAAGGAGGGTTGGAGTTGGAGCTGCTTTGTCCGCTCCTGACCCACGTCACTCTTTATTTTGGGAAGGTTGCGAATATTAGTGCTTAACTTCACAGGGCAACATGAGGTATACAAGGACTGTGCTACAATGTAGTCACTTGGTGCTTCTGCTAACCCAGTCTGCTCAGAAGAAATGCAGGGCAAAAAATGTAAAAGCACATACTTAGTTTTTATGGCATACAAACATTTGAAAACTAAAGACATAAAATTAGGCTGGGAATGTGGCTTAGTGGCAGAGTGCTTGCCTAGCATGCATGAAGCCTTAGGTTTGATTCCTCAACACCACATAAGCAAAGAAACAGAAGTAGTGCTTTGGCTCAAATGGTAAAGTGCTAGCTAGCCTTGAGCTAAAGAGCTCAGGGACAGCACCCAGGCCCACAGTTCAAGCCCCACAACCTCAAGGCTAGTGCTCTACTATTTGAGCCACAGGGCCACTTTCGGTTTTCTTATGGTTAGTTGGAGATAAGAGTCTCATGGACTTTCCTGCCAAGGCTGGCTTTGAACTGCTATCCTCAGATCTCAGCCTCCTGAGTAGCTAAGATACAGGTGTGATGCACTGGCTCACAGCCAAAAAAAAAAAAAAAATCTTAATACATTAACATTTTAAAGTATATTTTGCACATTAAAAAGTATATTTTGCACTCATCCTATTCTTTGAAGAATTAGGACAATAGTCATGCTTTATATCATTTTGCCATCTTTTTTTTTTTTTTTTTTGGCCAGTCCTGGGCCTTGGACTCAGGGCCTGAGCACTGTCCCTGGCTTCCTTTTGCTCAAGGCTAGCACTCTGCCACTTGAGCCACAGCACCACTTCTGGCCGTTTTCTGTATATGTGGTTTTGGGGAATTGAACCCAGGGCCTCATGTATACAAGGCAAGCTCTCTTGCCACTAGGCCATATCCCCAGCCCCTCATTTTGCCATCTTAAAAATTGAAATATTGGCCAGGTACAAGTGGCTCATACCTGTAATCCTAACTACTCAGGAATAAGACCTGAGGATCAAGGTTCAGGAAAGTCCGTGAGACTTAAAATACCAAAAAGCTGGAAGTGGAGCTGTGGCTCAAGTGGTAGAGTGCTGTTCTTGAGGCCCTACTACTGGCGCGTGCGCGCACACACACACACACACACACGCATGCACAAAATTAAAATGTTACACTTGGCTAACTATAAATTTACCTGTCCTATTCCATTTTGAGATACCAAGATGAGTTAAGTTGGAGTAACTCTGGGGATGGTAATTCTTATCTGTATTCCTAGCTATTCAGGAAAGAGCTGGAGGCTTACAGTTAAAGGCCAGTAAGGGGCGGGGGGGGGATTCAATAGACATCTTCTAAAATAACCAGCAAAAAGAAAAAAGAGAAAATTTGTTTTATTAGGGGCTGGGAATATGGCCTAGTGGTAAAGTGCTCGCCTCATATACCTGAAGCCCTGGGTTTGAGTCCTCAGCACCACATATATAGAAAAAAAAAAGTGGGAAGTGGCATTGTGGCTCAAGAGGTAGAGTGCTAGCCTTGAGCAAAAAGAAGCCAGGGACAGTGCTCAGGCCTTGAGTCCACGCCCCAGGACTGGCAACAAAAATAAAACAAATTAAAAATTGTTTTATTAGAGCATATATATATATATTTGGCCTGGAGCTTGATCTCAATGCTTAGGCACTGTTCCCGAGCCTCTTTGTGCTCAAGACTAGCACTCCACCACTTGAGCCACAGTGCCACTTCCAACTTTTTCTAAGTAACTTATTGGAGATAGGAGTCTCACAGACTTTCCTGCCTGGGCTGGCTTCAAACAGCTATCTTCAGATCCCAGCTTCCTGAGTAGCTAGGATTACAGGTGTGAGCCACCTGTCTATTGTTTAATCCAAGTCTATTGTTTAATAGTAATTCATAAAGCTTTTCTCTTGCAAGGAACAAAAAGATATTAACCGTTCTGCTATTCATTGATATGACAAAATTGGCAAGAAATAACTCTTTTTGGGTTTGTGCCAATTCCTCAGGATTTCTTTAAGCAGATGCAAATAATGGCAAAGAAGGAAAGCTGGCGGGGGCGGAGGGGTGCTGCACGGATCTATTGCTTGTGATGTTTTGGAAAGTCTGTCTTCTACGTCTGTGTCCACCCTAATTAAAGCATGCCAGGACTGATCAATCTCAATTGAACCAGTAATCTCGTTTCCTTTGTGAATTTCATTTAAGGGAAACAAAGCCCAGATTCTACATTGTTTTCATCTTGGCTCGCACACTCCCTCTGCTGGGTGTGGCAGTCACTGCCAGGTTCCCAAACAGCTGAAGTGATTTTCAGAAATCTGAGGATGGAAAACAGAGCCAGACACCTCTCTAATGTTCCTTTTGCCCCAGGTTCGGACTGCATGCTGGCTGCACACTCCCGATGCACTCTGCTATGAGCAGTGGCACCTCTACCTTCTGTTGTCACAGAAGCTGTGACAAATCATCAGAAGAGACTTAGAATCAGAGGCCAAATCCATCATACATCGTGATCATGATAGCAATGGTTCAATGAGCAGGCATCTCAGTGGACCACTAATTTTATATTCTTATCCATTTACCTCTTTGATTGTCAGTAAGTGCTTATAGAGGCTTGTGATGGCGGTGTTTAGTTGCTGAAAAATTAGAAACTCAGTCCCCCTCCCCTTCTTTTTTGTTCCAGTTCTGTGACTTGAACATAGTGTGGGTGTTGTCCCTGAGCTTTCTTCTTCAAGACTCCACTTCCAGCCTTTTGGTGATTAATTGGAGATGAGAGTCTCACAGACTTTCAGCCTTGGGTGGCTCCAAACTGTGATCCTCAGATCTCACCCTCCTGAGCAGCCAGGATGACAGGCGCAAGCCATGGACAGCTCGCTGCATTTTCCTCTAGAAACACGGGTTCTGTGCTGAACTGAGTGCCCTTGGTTGGGCTACCAGCCTTGCCCTGCATGTCCAAGTAGTAACCAAGTATGGCATAAAAACAGAACCAGCAAGGTCTCTTTTCTAAACGTTTGTATATGCCACATGCAAATCATGCTGAAATTTGTTAATATATTTTGTTCCTTTAATTAGCATACATTAATTATGGAGGGGGAACTGTGATATTTCTATACACATATACTATATAGTCCAGTCGGTGTCACCCCCCCTTTCTTGTTTTATCCACCTCCTAAATCAATTTCAATATATTTCACTGTTCTAATTTCATACATGGAAATGATCTACTTTGTTCCTATTCTTTCAATCTCCTTGTTAGTGCAGCCCCTTCTCACTGTCCTTTTGTCCTGAGTACTGAAAATGTGCATTACTCCCCATTTACTGGTGAAAGGAACTGAGGTTCAGATTTTTGAATAACTTATCACTTAGCATGCCATGGCTGGGAACAGGAAATAGAGTTAGTCCTATGTAGTGAAAACACAAAGTGGGGCTGGGAATGAGGCTTAGGGGTAGAGTGCTCGCCTAGCATGCATGAAGCCCTGGGTTCAATTCCTTAGCACCACATACACAGAAAAAGCCAGAAGTGGCACTGTGGCTCAAGTGGTAGAGTGCTAGACTTGAGCAAAAGAAGCCAGGGACAGTGCTCAGGCCCTGAGTCCAAGGCCCAGGACTGGCAAAAAAGACAACAACACAAAAAACAAAAAAACCCACAAAGGTTTATAAATGATAGCACAGTACCTCACAATTTCAGTGGAATCTATACTGACATAAAACCCTGGCCCAGTTTGCTCCAAAGGCTCACTGTTGCAGTAACCATCCACTACCCACCCATCAGTAAATCAAGACATCTGGAGTGCACCAACCTGATCCCATACCAACAACCCCCTGTTCATAGAAAACAATTGGCAGTAAATATATGAAGATTCGATTGGTTGCTTGTTTCAGTGGGCTAGAGTGAGTGAGGTACACTTGTGTTTTTCTGTTAAGTAGAAGTCTGGAGGGCATTCAGGGATGGGTGGGTCACTGCATGCTCTTCAGGGGCCCTGACTCCTTCTGTTTTACTGTCCTGTCATAGTGCAGGGCTTCTATTCTCACTCGAGGTTACCTCATGGTCCGGGAAAAATTCAAGGAAACTGTGAGAAAAGCAAAGGGATGTTCTCCCACTCCCACCCCCCAGTCCTGGGGCTTAAACACAAAGCCTGAGCACTGTCCCTGAACTGCTTTTTGCCCAAAGCTAGTGCTCTACCACTTGTGTCACTTCTGGCTTTTTTATTTATGTGGTACTGAGGAATCGAACCAAGGGCTTCATTCCTGTTAGGCAAGCGCTCCACCACTAAGCCACATTCCCAGCTCCTCACCCACCAGTGAGTTTTACATGTTGAGAAATGGGGTTGCAGGCATGGCTCCATTTATAGAGAAGTCAGTGTCATGTACGGAGTTTGACTCCTGGTTTTGCAACAAAAAAAAATAAATGTTGAGAAGTAAAGAGAATATAGCTGGGCAGTGGTGGCTCATATCTGTAATCCTAACTACTCAGGAGGCTCACAGTTCAAAGCCAGCCTGGGTAGGAAAGTCCTTGAGTCTCTTATCTCCAAGTAACCACCAGAAAACCAGAAGTTGTGCTGTGACTCAAGTGGTAGAACGCTAGCCTTGAGATGAAAAGAGCTCAGGGACAGCGCCCAGGCCCAGAGTTCAAGCCCCACGACTGCCAAAAAAAAAAAAAAAAAAGAAAGAAAAAGAAGAGAATGTATATTGTGGCAAGTCACTGTTTCTGTCAAAAATGAGACTCCTCACAACGTGTGTCTTATGCCTTCTCAAACCATACAGGCAAGCGACGAAAATCCAACCCCAAACCCCTTGTTCTGAGTGAAGCTAGGAAGCAGTTAATGATCTACAGACTACCTCAGGTCCTCCGGCTGCACCTTAAGAGATTCAGGTGAGCTCGTGCGGGACTTGCAGGTGGCTGTGCACCGAGGGAGTAGCTGCCGCCAAGGCTTGGCGGGAACAAAGTCTTCTCTTGTGTGTGGGGAGAAACCTGTTCCGTAAGACCTGGAACTTTCCGTGGAGACTGAATGGTTCACGTGGATGAACAGGCAAGCTGGTCCTAGAGCCAGCGCACTGGTCTTGGCTCTGTGGCCCTGTCTCACTATCTGGCCCGTACTGGTGTCTGCGCCTCA
Organism: Perognathus longimembris pacificus; assembly: GCF_023159225.1. Lineage (NCBI taxonomy): Eukaryota > Metazoa > Chordata > Mammalia > Rodentia > Heteromyidae > Perognathus > Perognathus longimembris. The sequence continues at coordinate 7,853,142 of NC_063166.1, forward strand.
AGCTCTTCTAGCTGGGCTTTGGCTATGTTGATTCTTCTTTAGGATGAAGCACCAGTTGATTTGTGAGAAGGTGGCAGGCAATAATATAAATGGATTGCTGGCTTACAGATTTCTAGGTTCAAATATTTTATAGAATATTCACAGCAAAGTACACTGGGTATTGATTATTACCATTTTATTGATGGGGAAACCAGAGTTGAAAGGTTGCATTTAGGGGCTGGGAATATGGCCTAGTGGCAAGAGTGCTTGCCTCATATACATGAAGGTCTGGGTTCAATTCCCCAGCACCACATATGTAGAAAATGGCCAGAAGTGGCGCAGTGGCTCAAGTGGCAGAGTGCTAGCCTTGAGCAAAAAGAAGCCAGGGACAGTGCTCAGGCCCTGAGTCCAAGGCCCAAGACTGGCAAAAAAAAAAAAAAAAAAGAAAGGTTGCATTTACTTGGTTGCCTATTTTACCTAACTCTCCCTTTGCTCACCAGTCTTCACTAGTAAGATGTTTCTGTCATGTCCTAGGTGGTCTGGCCGTAATCATCGAGAGAAGATTGGGGTCCATGTCGCCTTTGACCAGGTATTAACCATGGAACCTTACTGCTGCAGGGACATGCTCTCCTCTCTTGACAAAGAGACCTTTGCCTATGATCTCTCCGCGGTGGTCATGCATCACGGGAAAGGGTTTGGCTCAGGACACTACACAGCCTATTGCTACAACACAGAGGGAGGTGCGTGCGCTTTGCTCTGTGGGGTGGGGGACAGGAAAAGGGTTGACGTATTCACATTTTATGCTTTCCTTTTATTTCTATGCCCTGGGTCACTTAGAGGGAAGTTAGATACATTCAGATCCAGTGGAAAGAATTAGGAAAGTTGCTTTCCAGTTTAGGATATAACCACATAAGGGGGTTCTAAAAATTACAAGGAACTGGCCCAGGTACCATGCTTATTAGATCTGTGCCCCTCAATGTTAGAGGTTAGTGTAGTGTTGCCAGCAGTGCTGGTTATTAATCATTTTCCCATCCCCCGTGGTTGTGTACTTCTGTACCCTCAGCTTCCTCAGTTTTGCATGACCTCACCAAGGTAGGCTGCAAATCTCACTAGCCTTGCTTGCCATAAAGCTGAGGACATTACAGAGCCCTTTCTGTGTCCTGACCGGGGTCCTGCCAGGGGAGTGTACAGCCCTTGCCCAGGGTGCAGCTCCCAGCTCCTTCCTTAAGGTAGATGGGCAGCAGGGTGAACCTCCAGCAGTGCCCCAGGGGCAGCCAACAGTTGCCTGTTACTCTCTAGTTTCCGTTTCCTCTTCCCCAGTTCCTATTTTCTCCACCTCTCCCCATGTCACCGTCCCCCATGTCCTGGCTGCCTTTGTGGCAGTTCTGAGGGATAATAAAAAGGCCAGTACCGTAAGGGTGGAAATCACACTGAATGGATACTGTAAGCAGTCTTTGTGGTCAGGTTTGGTGGGGTGAAAGCCAGTGGTTAGGAGGAAGCCGGTTTTCTTCACTTGTCCCTTCCCTCCACCAGTGATCACAGGGCAGCTCTCTCCTGTTCTCCTCTTTCCCTTCATCTCCTGGTTCTGCAGCTGACTAGAAATATAAATTGGGTAGTTATTTTCTCTCTTTCTCTCCTTTGGTTTCCTAGGTTTTTGGGTTCACTGCAATGACTCAAAGCTGAATGTATGCAGTGTGGAGGAAGTGTGCAAAACCCAGGCCTACATTCTTTTTTACACTCAAAGAACAGTGCAGGGAAATGCAAGACTCTCAGAACCCCAACTCCAAGCTCAGGTGCAGTCCAGCAACAAGGATGGAGGCAGACCACAGACATTCCCCTGACTGGGAGGAGTATCAAAGACTGACTTGCTTTGACTCTTATTGATGTCCACACACCTTTCCTCTCACAGAAAGTAAGGCTTACTGCAGGAGCAGATGACTAGGTTTGCCTCACTGGGTCTAGAGTAGAAGGTGATTCCTGTCCTGTCAGAAAATTTGTAGTCACTTTGTGTTGAATGCATTTGGAAATTCCCTCCTTTCATAAAACACCAAAAGGAGTAACTTCTGTGAAGACATGCATCCTTGCTCTGGATATGATGAGGATCTGGGTGGAAGGCAGCCAGGAGAGTGTCCCTGCCCTCTGTCCCTTACATGAGGCCCCTGCTAGTCAGGACCTCTCAGCACCAGAAGATGCTCTCCATGTAAGTGCTGGACAGAGCCTGCCAAGAGGGGCTCTGGCCGGCAGCTTGCGGATGGGATGGCCCCCAGGTGACAGGGGAGGGTGAAGACTTGCCTGCTTCCTTTTCAGAAGGCAGTCGTAGACTGAGAGTAGACTGAGAGGCATGGAGGTTCCATGGGTAGTGAGTGCCCTCCCTAGCCGTGCTGTCATCTAACCATTCCACACTTCCTTTCAGCACAGGGACAGTTCGTATGAGGAAGCAGACTTGAACGTGTTCTTCACTGTGTGCTGAGCCAAAGGCCCTGGCTGGTTCAGGTCTAGGGCAAGCTTGTGCTTTGCTTTCAGCTAGTCTGAGGCTTTCTCAAGGTGCAGTGAGGGTGGAGGGCGTCTCTGAATGTCTGCTGCCTGTTCTCCCCTTGCTGTGGCATGCAGCTTCTCTCCTGCACCCAGAGAGCTAGAACGTTGGTGCTCGCACGGGCCTGTGCCCCGCGTGGACTCCACTCCTATGTGCCCCACTATTGCTGAAGGCCCTGGCCTGTTCCCTTCCCAGTCTGCCACTCTACTGTGGCTTTACCTACCTGTCCTCAGTCCATCACGAAAGTTAGCAAGAGAGCCCTGCCCTTTACTCCAGTCCTTGACTGGGTCCATTTCGAAATGAAATGATGCCCGAACAAGCCCTTCCTCCCATCGGCACCGCCCCGCCGTGCCACAGTGCCAGGGAGGGCAAAGCCTGGCCTACCGCGGTGGGCCCCATGCTCTCCCCGTGCAGGCTCACTGAACTTACGGTCAGTCTTGAACACAGGTAGAAGGGAGTGGCTGTGGAAGAGTCTGGGTAGAGTGGACGCAGGAAGGGCAGGGCAGCAGGAGGAGGGCTCTAGCGTTAGCAGTTTGAATGAGCCGCATTTCCCAGGCACACCTGTAGCATTTGCTGTCGCTCTCATTTGCGATGAACTCTCCCCTAGGACCTGCCAGGAAGCACTGAGACAAGAAGAGACCCAGACAGAAAGTGGCTCACCCTGATCAGGAAGGAGTGATTCTATTTTTAATTGAACTTGCTTTTTCCAACACTGTGAGGTTTCTATATTTAGCTTTTATTTGGAAGCGAGAGCGTATGGCATTTGTATGCTGTTAGATTTATATTGTCTACTGCAGGCTTCTTGTGTAAGCTTTGCCTGGGCGTACCCTCCTGGACATTGTTTTAAAGTGTCCCAGCAGCTCACGCTGCCAGAGCCTCTGAGACAAAGCTGTGCCCCTGAGGTCTACATTTCTAGGCTGCCATAACAGATGCTCACTTTCTAAGGCAGTTGGAAAGCCATTAACAATAAACAACCTGGGAGTGGGGGCACACACTTGTAATCCAAGCACTTGGGAGAAAGATTGTGAGTTCAAGGTCAGCCTGAGTTACACAGTGAGACCTTATCTGAAAAGGGAGAACTAAAACAAAAAATGGAGAGCAAAAAGGAAATAGAATGGCACCTCATCTGGAATCTATGTTTACTACTCTAGAAAGAGAACTTTAAGATAGAGAAGAACTAATACAGCATCTGCTTCATCTCTCCTGTCCAGAGGGAAGTACTTCCACTAAAAACACAAAAATGAAATGATCTTCAATTTTAATTTTCAAAACTTTTGTACCAAATTCTATCATTATTAAGCAGATTAGGGATTTTGTGAAATCAAAAGAAACGCTTAATTTCACCTAGCCATGTATCAAATTAATAAAATTACTTAAAATGAGTTGGAGACAGCACTGGACACGCAGGAAGGCACTGTTTAGGGACAGTCTTATGACAAAGAGCTCTCCACGTCAAGGGTTGTGAGGAAGGACAGTCCCTCTGCCTTTCATTTTTCACACATTTTCTCACTGACTGGAATGTTCTGCAGAGCAGAGAATCAGGACAGGTGGAGGTTGAGCTGCTGCTGCCTAGTCATGCCCTCGATCTCCTGCCATCTTCGTGCAGCTGCTTCTCTCCCAGGCAAGTAGTTGAGTCTTCAAGGAACCCTTCGTAGTTGGCTGGCCTGTTTACTTGCTTCTGTAGGCAGCCGAGATGAATGCACCCTGGCCCTCAAAGATTTCTTACCTCAGTCTAGCCTGACCCTTAAACCTGTGTTTGCCTCAGACTACCCACACTAGTGCAGAAATACTTAGGAAGGCCCTCGGTGGCCAGGAACGGAAGGTCTTACTAAATGGTGGGCCCACCTCTTGCCAGCTTTGAGCTAGCCCCTCTTGGGCTGAGATTGGGAACGGGAGGCAGTGCCACGCTGGAAAGAATTTCCAAATGTCTCTTAAAAATGTCATGAACAAAATTGAAAGCTGTAGAAGTGTTAATGTGTCCTATGGACTCAATAGCAGAGTTTATTTTTGTTCCTAATGGCAAGGCTTCTAGAGTCAATGATTGTATGAGCTCCCTACTCTGGCTGGGCGTACAGCTCCATCCAGGTGCGAGAACCACTGGGGCGGGCTGGCTGGCTCGCAAACCGTAAGCCGGGAGAGGTCCTCGGAGGTGCAGTGAAAAGTTGGTTGGGGAATGGGAGGGGCGGGGTAGGGGGTGGAGGGAGAGGGAGTTTGTATTACTTACTGATAAAGCTTTGTGAACTAATTTTATACAATTCATAAAATTTGGTGCCTTGTACTCAATTATGGTTTGCATGAAAAAGATTAAGGGAAAGGATCCCTTGCCGTTTCAAATGGCAAGTGGATCTCTGTAGTGTTTAAAGGACATTTGGTGTCACGTTTCTTAAAAGCATTTCATATCTTGTGTATGAATGCAGATTGTTCTTACCAGCAAGTTCTAAATCTTCTTGTAGCGTCTGAACTGCTTGTATCCGTGATGTTTCACCAGGTGACTGACTAGATTTGCCATTGTCGTTTGCCACTTCTTGTATGTATGCCACTAATGTTCACTCTGGCCTTGTTGGGCAGGGAAAGTCCAAATGGCTCTTCCTACATGTGTACTGCGTCCCTCTCTGGTTACAGCGTGTGAGTGGAAGGGTCGGTTTTCCAGTTGGTTGGGAGAGCACAATGGTCAGAAAAGGTTTTACTAGTCCTTATCAAAACCATGACTGATGCTGGGCAAACTGGTGGAGATGAAACAAAAATGGTTCCTCCCGAAATGGTGCGCTCACTGGTGCTCAGATTCTTTTGTACAAAGCACCCAGAAGCAGTGTAGAAAACAACCCCTTGCATGTGAGCCTGTGGACTAACCTGCACAGGGGACGGGCCGACTACCATGGGCTGAGTACGCTGGGCTCTTCCCAGCCTGTTACTTTTACTCCAACCTACGGTTTCTGCTGAGTTCATGAGATTTCACTGGAGAATGTTTAAATGCTCACCATTCAAAGCACACTCCATAACTGGGTCCCTCAGCCTAGTTAATTGGACTAATTAGGTGAAGAGTTCTATCTGTGAGGTTAAAACTTCCCATGGCCACTTAGGTTTTTGTTTGTTTGCCAGTCCTGGGGTTTGAACTCAGGGCCTGGGCACTGTCCCTGGGCTTCTTTTGCTCAAGGCTAGCACTCTGCCACTTGAGCCACAGCACCACTTTGGGCTTTTTCTGATTGTGATACCGAGGAATCCAGCCCAGAGCTTCATGCATGCGAGGCAAGCCGCATTCCCAGCCCAGTCCACTTAGTTTTTGACCAGCTAAGTATTCATCTTTCTAGTGGTTCATTTTTCCCCCCATGCCAGTACTGGGTCCTGAACTCATGTTCTCAGATTTCGCACTTAGGACTGGTGCTCTACCACTTCAGCCACACCACTTCTAGCATTTTGCTGTATAACTGTAGATAAGAGTCTCTCAGATTTGTCTGCGCAGGCTGGCTCTGAACCTCGGCCCCCAGATCTCAGCCTAAAGCTGAAACATGCCTTGGGAAATAGGACTGAATTTATATCTTATGTATAGGACGTTCTCTTGGCTAGGGCTAGACTTTTAGTTACTGTGTACTTGTTCAACCTCCACATGTTCTAGTGACACCAGAGCAACTGTAGCTATGATAAAAGGAGTCATTTTTTCAGACATACTTTTTATGCTCAGGCCATCTAGTGCTGCCCAGTGGCAGAGTGCTTGCCTAGAGTGCTTGAGGAAGAATAAGATCCAATTAAAAGACTGGAGGAGCAGTAAATACTAGTGCTGAATAACGACAAGATCTATAGTTCACTTCCCTTGGGAAATATGCGGTTGCCAGTGATAGAAGCCAGCCCTGTCATTCTAATGATTGTTCCTCAAAATATCTGCGACTTGTAGACTTGGTAGCTTTGTTGACTAAATTCTTACCACTGTGAATAATGAACATTCCTGCAACCAGCATTATAGTTTTGAAAGCCAATCAAGTTGTAAACACGGTTACTTGAAGCTAAACATTAAATTCTGAATTAATTGTGCTTTGGAAAGCTGCAAGAATTTTGCTGGGTTTTGATTTTCACCTTTGGAAATTTTGATCAGAGAAGTGTTCTCAAATGTGAGCACAACTAGTAAACGTTAAGGATCTAGGGGCGCGTTCTTACAAAGAAGAGAAAGGAGGTACTGGTATATATTTTTTTAACCTTAGTAGGTCTTGATATAGGTCTGATGGGACTCTGCATCTATGCTACTATGGCTTAAGATTTTCCTCTTAGTCACCCCTGTGTGTGCGGGGGGCGGGGGGGGGGGTTCAAACCCAAGCTTCCCTCTCAGGTTCATGAATCTCTCCCATCTTAATCATCAGTACAACATATACTTCTCAGAGCATCTGTGTCCCAGTATAAACTGGAAAGGGTCTTGTCCTCATTATCAAGTCTGCCTCCAGGCCTCTATCCACACATGCTTACAGTGCGTTCCCATCAGGTAGGCTATATCTGATGAATGTTCACAAGAGCCTAGGAACTTTTTTTTTTAATGTAGAAAAAAGTTCTCATATAGCTTTTTTTTTTTGGTGCTAGGGATCAAACCCAGGTCCTCCTGCATACAAAGCACATGTTGCGCCACTGAACTATACCTCCAGCCCTCAAACAGCTTTAGTAAAGATTTATGCCAGAAAGATCAAGGTAGGCTGTTACACCGTTTGCCTTTAGTGCTAGAGGCAGCATTTCTAACACTTACACCAAGGTGGCCTAGTACTGACCCGCCTTTCTCTCGGGTCCCTTAATCCCATGCCAGGCTCACGGGAGACGTGACACATCAACAAATATCTAGGAGAGTACATCCACTAGAAAAGAATACCGGAAGGACCTATCTCCAGCTCCACCTCTCTATGGCCACCTAGTCTTTTCATGCCAGTTCTTTACATTTTCCACTTCCAAAGAACCCCTGACAGTGACACTAGCATGAATTTTAGGATGGACACCCATCAAGTCCCCTGTGAAGGGAGCAAGTGGCTGCTCAGCGGTGTCACTGTGCCCACTGCCAAGGCTTGCTACCCCTTGCCTCCACGTGACACACCTGCCCTCATTCTGCCACCAAACCTCCTATGTTCCAACAACAATGCTTCCCAGGTGCCTGGAAAACCCACCTGGTGCACTAAAATGCTATGCAACACCAAATGGCTCAACAATGGAAATTCCTAAGAATAAGCTTCATGTAATGTGAGCCTCAATGTGTAGTGGGTGGTTGCAGTTTCCATTTCTTTCACAATGAGGAAAACCACCTCTTACATTCCATGTTTGGGGGCTTGTTCCTGTCAAGTATGAAATATAAATCATGTTTTTATGATTTTTGTAAATCTTGACTTTTTACACCTTGTTTTTGTAAGCAGAAGTTTCTTAATAAAAGAATAAAAGAGCTGTCTCTGTGTACAGTCTTTATTTCAAATATTCGCTATAACACCATTCTTAATTCCTTAGGACATGAGCAAAGATCATCTCCCTGCAGAAACATCTCAACTATGTACATAACTTTCACAGAACCAAGACAACACTTCAGTATTAGACAAGGCAGGAGGAACTTCGGCGGCCAACAAGCATTATCTTGTAGTGGTCATAAATGATACTCTGTTTTGGAAAGTTTGGGTACAGCACAGGAATTCCGATTGTCTGCAATCAAATAACAGGTGGCATTAGAAAGGGTTAAGAATAGGAAAATTAGGAATGAAATCACATTTAAACCCTTGAACTTCTACAAATGCACAACTATCAACTGCCAAGGATTTTGTGTTGTCTTGCATATTCTGAGTAGTTGGTACAAATCACTGCTGCTGCTTTCGGCCACCAGAACTCCTAACTTACAGCGGTGGTGGGGGGCTTACCTACTTGGTTATTATACTCCCGGCTGCGGTGCCATCAGATCAATGTCACTCAAGTTCCTGGCCAGCCAAACTCCCGCAGCAAAGAGTCCCAAATTGAGGATCAAGTTCCTAGATAGAGAGCAAACGTATTTCGTCAAAACTGCGGTCCCGTGTATCCCCACCTACAGTCACCGAGGCGTTGCTAAGTGGCTACAGGGGACGCGGTTCAACACCCACGGGGGAATGTGGAGGTCACTTCTGCGCCTAAGGAGAGCGGGATCAACGGCAAAGACCAGCCAACCATTCCCCTAGGACCGAGAGGCCTGTCTGCGTGTTCGTGCCTCCCTTTCCCCCGGTCCCCGGTGAACGCGACATTCTACGAAGACGGCCACGTGACAGGTCCCAATCCCCAGGGACGCGGCCGCCCCTCCGGGCCGGGCGAACGCGGGCCGGGCTCACGGGGCCGTAGGGCCCGGCCCGGGCTCGGTTACCTCCGGAAGTCATTCCTATCGGTGGCGAAGCGGTAGACGCCCCGGAGCCAGTCTCCCACGTTGTCTGGAATCTCGGGGGCTTCGTTAGCCGGACCGGCAGCGCTGACGGCCACCCCGGTGGAAGCCATAGCAGCAGCGCTCAACAGCTCCGCGCTGGCCCGGCACCTCCAGGGCCGGGGATGGCGCAACTTCCGGTCCGGCACTTCCGGCGTCCGGCTAGGGGCAGCGCCCTGGGGAGGGGAGGGCCCGCGCCACCTGGTTCCGGTTCCGCGGCCGATCGCGGCCACTGGTGCGGAGCACTTGGTTCATTCGTTCCGGAGCAAGGTCCGGGGGGGAGGGGGTCGGGGGCTCGCTCTGCGGGGAGGCGCAGCTCTGGGGAGCAGGGCTCCCCAACACAGTCTCCACGAAGTCCCTGGGCGCGCGGTGCTGAGCGCCCTGAGGGCGGCCGGCCGGCCGCGGGGCTCGCCGGGGCGCACAGCCCGCTCCGCCGCGCGCACTCCCCGGCCCCGCCGCCCGCCGCCCGCCCCGGGGCCGCCGCCGCCGCTAGCACACGGCGCAGCGCTTCCGAGAGGGGTCGCCGTCCTCCGCCCGCCGGCGGCCCGGGGTCGGCCCCGGCCCGGGCAGACGCTGGCCGAAGAAAAAGCCTTCGGGTTCCGAGTCGGAGGAGGAGGAGGAGGAGGAGCAGGTGGGGCAGGGGGCGCCCTCGGCGGGGTCGCGGGGCTCCGCCGCGGGGTCGGGCTCCCGCACGCCCTGCGTTGCAGCCGCTCGGGAGCCGGTGGCGTCCTCCGAGGCGCGGCCGCGGGTTCCCGTCCCCGCAGGTCCTGGCGGGGTCAGACGCCCCCCTCAGCGCCCGGGCCCCGCGCTAGCGTGGCAGCGCGTGCGGCTGAGGGCAGCCCGGGCCGGGCACGGCCTCCCGCGCCGCCCCGCACGCGCCCGCCCCGCCCCGCCCCGCCCTCGCTCGCCAGTGGCAGCCGGGCCCCGCCCGGGAGCAAGTCCGGCGCCGCAGCTCCGACCGATCGCAGCGCGGGGTGGGTGCGGGAGGCCTTCGGAGCGCTTCCGGCCAGGAACGCGCGGTGAGAGCTGCGGGCCTTCATGCTTGCTTGGGGTTGGGGGGGGGGGGGCGCGGTGGGAGGACGGGGAGCTGCCGCGGGGAGGAGACCGTGTGGGATTGGGGCGGGGGCTGGGGGGGGGCTGCCCGGGAGAAGCCCCATCTTGGCCCAGCCTAAGGTGTCTTCAGCTCCCGGTTTGGTCTGTACCTTCTCTTCCCTCACCTAGGGACACTCGCCCTTCCAGGGGCCCCGCCGGGCTCGGGGCTGCGTCCGAGTAGCGGCTGGCGAAGCAGCTGGGACAGCAGGGGCTGCCCCCCGGGAGGGCATAGCGGCCCCCGCCCAGGGGCCCGGCGCAGTCCTGGCAGCAGAAGTGGTTCTCGTGCCAGCGCTGCCCCTCTGCCTCGGTGCAGTGCCGGGAGAAGATGAGCTGGGCCAGGGAGAGGGAAAGGCGCGTTCGTTTATTAACTCACTCACTCATCCGATAACCACGCCTCACGCCGGCTAACTGAAGCATGCCCACACATTCCCATCCGCTCTCCGTCGCTCTGGGACACGGTGAAGGCGGATTGGCTTAGCTAGGAGGCTAGGACCAGCTAGCAAGTGTCACAGCCTCCCGGACTCCCCATCCAGAGCTTAGTATTGTTGATATTAAGGGTCTTTCTAGCACCATCGGGCACAGCGTTGACCACTTGCATATTGAGATGAATATTTATCCAAGAGAAATGTCCGAGTCCAAAAACATGTGAGGGGAGAGGTTGGGAAACTGGGCTCTAGCTCTCCACTCTGCAGTACTGAGAGGAGTTGAATCTCAGGAGGGCGGGGACCATGCACAGGAACACCCTCCGCCCAACCCCTCTCTTGAGTGTTTACCTGGTCACACGCTGGGCAGCGGGGCCGCAGCAGCTCAGCATGGTGACGCCCACAGTAGACATGCCCATCGTGGTAGAAGTAGATGAGGTTTATCAAGGCCTGGCCGCAGGTCTGGCAGGCAAAGCAAGGCGGATGCCAGCAGCGCTGCCTGCCTGCCCGGACTGCAAACACTCCATACTCTCCTGGCTTCAGCTGCTCCCTGCACTGGCGGGCAGAAGCACTGAGCTGGTCAGAGTCCCAACCATCCTCCTAGGTTCTCCTCTGGCTCTCGCCCAGCAACCCCAGCCTAACGGATACCTCGTGCCCTGACAAGCACACTGCTACTGCTGCCTCCACCAAGAACTCAGACTGGGTTTTCCTTTGTCTCTAACACTGGCCAAATCACCAATCCCGAAAGCCTATTTCTTCATTAGAGTCCCAGGAGTCAGAAATAAGATGACAAGGGGTGGAGAAAGTGAAGAATTAGGGAGGGGAGTTCAACATACCTTCTCACAGGTGTGTCCTTCAAGTTCAGGAGACAGCAGGCAGGCCACCCCTTGTCCCAAGGCCTTCTGCTTCCGCTGGGCAGAGAAAAGCCGCAGCTCAGCCAGCTCCTCTTCCCCAAGGGCCAGGCAATAACGCTCCTGCAGACACGACATGCCAGCACTCAAAGTTAGAACAGATAGATCTGGAAGGTTCTAGAAGGCTTAGCTACTGAGAGAGGTTGTACAACTTCAAGAGCTAACAGTATGTATGCAGTAAGAGGAGAGGGAAAAAGAAGACAAGCAAGCACCTAGTTTTCCTTAGTGCCCTCAGAAGTCATAACCACCAGCTGGGCACTGGTAATCCTAGCTACTCAGGAGGCTGAGATCTGAGGATCACGGTTTGAAGCCAGCCCAGGCTTCAAAAAAAGTCCCCATGAGACTTTTCTCCAATTAACCACTCAAAAATTGGAAGTGGTGAGACTGGGAATGTGGTTAGCGGTAGAGCGCTTGCCTAGCATGCATGAAGCCCTGGGCTCAATTCCTCAGCACCACATACACAGAAGAAGCCCGAAGTGGTGCTGTCTCCAGTGGCAGAGTGCTAGCCTTGAGCAAAAGCAGCTCAGGGACAGTGCTCAGGCCCTGAGTTCAAGCCCCACAACCAACAACAACAAAATTGTCACCATCCAGGATGGGACAACCCTAAGCCTCACTAAGCATTGTCACATATACCTAGGTGCTGGTCCCCAATGAACGAGAGCCAGCATCATGTCCTATTCTTGTATTTTCTCTTCTTACCTCCTATACTCCTGTCTAGCCTCCCCAATGGAATTGTAAGCCTTTAGGCTGGCACGTGTAGGGCCTCAATAAATACTAAAGGACCATGCTCTCTCCATTTGTCCATTCCATTACTGGTTTCAACAGCTGTTCATGTCCATTTTCTCATTTGCTCTCGAACTAAGCATTGTGGTAGGCAGAGCGGATGTTCCGGCGCCCATTATGTAGATGTGAAAACTCAAGCTGAAAGGAAGGGCTGCTCCCAGCTTAGTGGGCAGAGCTGGGCCTTCGCCATGTCCCCTGGCATTTGGACCAAGGGTCTTCCTACAGTAAACGGTGAAGCAAGGACAGGGTGGGAGGTGAAAAGAGCAAGGGAGAAGGCGGAGGAAGAGGGGAGACCCACGTCAGTGTCCTGTGGCGGGAGCTGCTGTAGGAGGGGCTGGAGTCCAGGCCAGCTGGAGGTCTGCTTGGTGTCCAGGGGCGGTGGGCCCAAGCTTAGGACTGCAGGAGCCTGAGGAGAGACACAGACAGGAAGAGTCTTGCCTTCCTTTCCTGCCTCCTCGTTACCACCTCCCAGATCTAGAGCAAAGCTGGCAGCCATGTGCAGATGAGGATATCCCCTGCAGCTCTTCACTACGCCAGCAGACCCCCTGCTGCGACTGGGGGTTGCCTTGGGGGAACCCCCACGTGGCTTTCCTCCTACTTGGGGCGGCCTCCCTTACTTCTTTGGATTTGTTTTGACGACAAAGAGCTTTTAGGAAGGTAATGTATATTTATGTCAAGGAGTTGAAAGTCAAGTCCCCATGTCATGAGGAGAGTGTAGAGACAGGAATCCTGAAGACAGAAAAGGGCCCCAAGAAGTTGAGCCATAGCCAGGCATGGTATCCAGTGCCTACAGGCTTCAGGAGGGCCAAGGAAGAGGGATGGAAAGTTCAAAGCCAGCCCGAGCTAGATAGCAAAACCCTTGTCTCAAAAACAAAGCCCAAAAAAGGGCTCTTGTCCAGCGTGTATACGACGGTGCGTTCAATGTTCAGTACTGGAAATAAAGCAGACGACCTCGGTAGAAAGGGAAAGCGAGTGTGTGGTTCTCAGGAAGGCAGAGGTGTCTACCTGAGCAGAGCTATCCCTGGAGTCCTCCTCTGGCACCTCGCCTGACTCGGCTCCGGAGTTGGCCGGTGGTCCTTGCCCCCTGGCGAGGGGACTATCCTCTTGATGGGGCGCTGAGAGTTCAGGGTTCAGCATGAACGATGGTGACGAAGTCTACCCCCAAAACAATAAGGAGGTGAGCGAGGCAGTGCTAAGCGCTTTCCAGACACAGCTGCGCCGGATCTGCCAGCCCATGAGGCTCAGGTACCACACGGTCCTCACTCGCACGCGGCTGGAGCACAGGTCAGCAAGCACGTGTGTGTGTGTGTGTGTGTGTGTGTGTGTGTGTGTGTGATCCACCAACCCTCACACGCAAATGAGTGGCAGAGTGCCAAGCCAGGCCTCTCAGCTCCTGAGTTTCTGAAGTTCAGACTCTGGGGTCTCCCCTAGACTGGGAGTGCGTGACAAGGCCCACAGTGAGAGGAGGTGGCGTTTTGGCTTTCTAGCTTGAGCTCCCAGGGTGCCCGTCACCCCGGAGCCTCCTCGCCATTCCCCCTCCGCCCCCCCCACCCCCAGTTTTCCAGCTACAGACTATTGGACCTGGTTAATGGGCCACCTCACCAGGACTCTCTCAAACTTTCTAGCTCTCCATTCGGACCTCTAGAAGGACTATTGGGAGGACAGACCATATTTGGTGAAATTCTAGAACAGTTTCTGGTACAGAGTAAACAGCACTCCGAGATTTTGCACCTGAGGGTTCCCTTTGCTGCCCAGTTCCTCCTGTAGTCTAATGAGCTTCTCAATGGTCAGAAAACATTGTGCTATCTATACCAACAATTCCTCTATCCCTCTCTCTCTCTCTCCCTCTCTCCCTCTCCTTTTTCCCTTTTTTCTTCCTTGGTTGAACACAGGGCCTTGAGCAGAGCAAGCTAGGCAAGCAGCATAGCACTGAGTCTCATCCTCAGCCACTTTTTTTTTTGGGGGGGTGTGTTTTTGTGCCAGTACTAGGGCTTGAACTTAGGGCCTCCTGCCTTTGCTTAGCTTTTCTGCTCAAGGCTGGCTCGCCATCACTCGAGGCCACCTCCACTTTTGACTGTTCTCAGCAGCTCTAGAGCAGCAGTTTCACTGGATAAGCTCAGTCCCTTGGCCTTCCTCTGCACCAGTCCTGATACAAGCAAGGCATCTTGGAGGTGGGGAGTGACTACTGAGGTAGAGAGGGAATGGGCCCTGCCTCGAGCTCACAGGCTAGTTGGGGAGGGGGAGAACAGAGATGAAACCAGACAGAACTCCCCCTCCCCAGCTCTGGTTAGACACACACACACCGTGGGAGAAAAACTAACCAGTGTAAACTTTTATGTTTACTGTGCCAGAGATTGCTCTAGAATTGTCGGTCATGGAGCTCATCCTCACAATAATCCTTACTCCATTTTATAGGTGAATTTTTTTTTGCTTAATTAGCATGCCCACGATCACACCAGAACACTAAGAGGAGGAAGTAGGCTGGGATGGACATGGGCTGGCAGTTAGGCACAGGGGGGGCCAAGCCCTGGGCCCTGGAAGACCTAGCTTTGCGGTTGGGCTCAGGTTTGGACTCATGACATACTTTCCAGCCCTAAACTCTACTCAGCAGCACGCCCCACCTTTCAAATGTCCGGTGCCACCTTGCCCTCCTTCCTGGCCCCACGCGCACCTGTTTCCTTCCTGTTCTGTCTCTCAGGTCAGATTTCCTGTGGAAGGTGGCCAGGGCGGGCTGTCCACACTCAGGGCCCGGGGTGGCCATTTCTCCTCGCTCCAGGCAACATTAGGAAGAGGGGAGCATGGGAGGCCTTATCTAGAGGGGTTTGTACCCTGCTCCACGTTAGCGCGAGCTCGCAGGCAACTGTGGGACAAAGAAACAATTACAAGTCAGCTCCCTGCCCATCCCCCTTCCTCCCCTAACCCCAGGATCCCTCTCCCCTCCGCCCCTCCCCTCGGCGGGGGTGCTCACTAGTTGGAGGGCGCGACCTCGCCAAGCCCACACCCACCCGGGGGGGCGCTGGGGGCCGGGGGGCGGGAAGGTTTCCCAGGAAATTTCACGAGGGGTGGGGGGAGTGTCCCATCCCTCCAAGCGCCTTCTGGCCAGATCCCCCCAAAGTTTCCCGGGGTCTGCGCGGGGTCGTCCTGGAGTCCGCTAGTTGGGGATTTGGGCTTGGGTCTCACCGTCACCGCGCGCCCGCGTCGCCGCAGCCCCGGACCGACCGACCGGCGGAGCCCCGCCCCGACGGCGCGACCTCCCTCACCTCCCCCCCACCCCCCGGCCCCAGCCCGGCCAGCGGGAGCCGACGGACAGGCGCCCGGGGCCGCGGGCTAGAGGATGGGTCCCGGGTCCCCAGGCCCCCAGCCGCGCGTCAGCCCCCTTGCCGTGATCCCCGAGGACTCCCCGACCACGCCCCCTCTCCGTAGCCCTCCCCCGGCATCCCCAGCCCCGCCCGGCTCCGGGTCTCCAGGGTCCCTTCCCGCTCTAGGGACGCCTTCGCCGTGGTCCCTAAACGCCCACTCCGTCGAGGCCCCGCCCCTGGCGGCCCCGCCCACCTGGGGCCACGCCCACACGCCCACGCCCCGCCCCCAGGCTTCCCGGTCGCCGGCCCGGAGCGCCCTCTGGCGTCTGCGCATGCTCGCCGCTCCCGCCCGCATAGTCCTCCAAAGGGACCTTCTAGGCTGCGCGCCGGTCGCCCCCGCTCGGGTCCGCCGCCCGCCCGCAGCGTCTCGTTGGTGCTGCCGGTGACCTCCGACCCCACGGGTGCAGGGCGGGACGGGGAGGCCTGAGCTCCGGGCGGGCGGGCGGCGGCGGCGGCGGCTGCAGCGGGACCCGGGAGCGGGGGGCCCGGCGCCGCCCGGGCCGCGGGGCGATGTGAGTCTGGGCGCCGCGGGGCGGGGACGGGGAGGGTTTGGAGATTCCCCGACAGCCCCGCGAGCCGATCGGCCTCCGCCGCCCGGAGCCCACCGCTCCCCTCCCCCCACGGACCCTCCCCCCCCCGCTCCCGGACGCGCCCAGATCCGCCTCCGTCCTCGGAGCCCCCGGACCCCCTCCCCCCCCACCAGCCTCCAGATCCAGGAGTCGTCCCCACGTCCCGAGGCTGCCCCACATGTCCAACCCCAGAGCCCCATCCAGCCCCTGCCCTGCCCGCCCCGCCCACGTCCGGCCCGGGGGAGGGGGGATGTCCCGGCCCCCCCCCCCCCAGTTATCTAGTGACAGGTTGAGTATGGTAAAGAAAAAGGGGTGCGGACAGGAAGAGCACAAGCCCTTCCCCCGCGTGGCACCCCCTCCCTCCCCAGCCTGTCTTCAGTCTGCGCCTTCCTTCCAGACCCAGAGGCTGGGGGGGTGGGGGGGGGGCGGGGAGGAGGACGGGGGCACCGGTTCTTCCAAAGCAAGAAGCTGGGGTTTCGGGAGTCTCCAGGATTCTGGCTGCTTGGCTTGGGGAGCTGGCGCTCAGCTGCCCCTCCTGTTGTACTTTACTGACATGTTACCCACGGCACCCCTTGGAGCTTGGGGGTAGAGAAAGTGGGCCCAGCTAACGAATGTGAGACCGAGGAGCTGTCCTGGGAAAGGAACTGCCGTGCTGGTGTTGCTTTGGCACACTTATCCCCAGAACGTACTTCAGCTAGGAGGCCCAGTGGTTTACAGGTGTTTCCCTTGAGAGGGAAGGAATTGGGAGGCGGGCTGAGGAGTGGATTTGATGGAGTCATATTCCAGCAACAGCAAAACAGACGTGAATACTAGTTTCTTGAACCTTATGCCCATAGTGTTTGCAACACATCACAGTGTTCTTTCTTTTCTGTTTGTTTGCTGGCCTGCCTGTTTGCTGATACCAGGGTTGGAACTCGGAGCTTGCTTACTTGCCCTTGTCACTGTAGCAACTGAGCTATGCCTCCAGTTGGGGCATCTTTATGCTGGGACTGGGGCTTGAGTTTAGAGCCTGGACTCTTGCTTAGCTTTTTCGCTTAGGGCTGGCGCACACCTTTCGTCTGCCTTCTTGATGGTGAATTGGAGATTAGTTCAGGCTGCCCTGGCTGGCTTTGAACAGAGATACTCAGAGGCATGAACCACCAGCACCTGGCTTTTTATTTTTTAACTCGTGCTCTTTTGTGAAAGCTCTGTGTAGAAGTGACGTTCTCTGCATATGTGAGCTGTTGGGGTGTTGCTTGTAACGATTCTGAGGGAGATCAGAAGATGACTTGGGAAATCAGACTCTCAGACATGAAACGCAGTGGTGCTAGTGGAGTTTTTCCCTTTCATAGCCTCTAGAGCTCGGGATTTTTGGTCCCTTTCTACTGTTGTTTTGTTTTTGTTGGTCATGGGGCTTGAACTCAGGGCCTAGGTGCTGTCCCTGAGCCCTTTCACTCAAGGCTAGTGCTTTATTACTTTGATCCACAACACCATTTTCTGTTTTCTGGTGGCTAATTGAAGGTAAGAGTCTCATGGACTTTCCTTCCCTGGCTGGCTTTGAACTGCAATCCTCAGCTCTCAGCCTCCTGAGTAGCTAGGATTACAGGCGTGAATCACGGTGCCTGGCTGTCTCTTGCTCTTTTCACTGGTGTTCTGGACTCTTTAGGACCTGGACAGACATCCAGGTGGGGTGTACTGGCCGCAAGTCAGTCTTATTAACAGGATGGGAGACAGTCTCGTGAATCTGTGGTCTCTGTTCTCCTATGCTAGGTGAACCCCAAGTGCCCACCAGACGGATCCAGGTGACGTCTCTGCAGACGGTCTGCCATGACACCCGGGCAAGAACAGAGGGACTGAAGTGGGAGGCCTTCCCCATGTCCCTCCCGTGGGCAGCCCCCCAATGGCCTGGGTGAGGTAAGAGCTATGGAATCAGGAGCCGTGGAGGGTTCAAGTCAGTCAGGGGATTGTTCCAGGCCTAGCACAAGTAGCTCAAGTCTGGAAGGATAAGGAACCTCACCACCTCATTTCTTAAGCACCTTGTAACCCCTTCAAACTCCACTTGAAGGCGGGAGATGTAGTTCAGTGGTGGAATGCTTGTCTGGCAAGTGTGAGGCCCGGGTTGGATTTCCACTGTGACAGAACCTGCTGATTGTGCCATGGGTTTCTTGTTCCCTGACTGCTGTGATGCCGAATATATAGAATACAAATGCCAAAACCCTGGGAGGAAAAGCCAGGTTGTTTTCTGGTCTCTCTTTTGGCCAATGAGACACCCAGCATTCTGTCTTTGTTTTTGTTGCAGTACTGACACTCAACCCCGAAGCCCTATGCATGCAAAGCATACATTGTACTGCTGAACTCTTTCCCCAGCTTTGCTTCTAAGTGAAGAAATGCCCAATCAAGATTACACTATTTTGGATTTTAGGTCTTTTAAACATGTCTTTATGATCACGATAGAACAATTCATCCAAAGAGAACATCAAAGAGAGAAATTTTGTCCAGGGTGCTGATGGTTCACGCCTGTAATCCTGGCTACTCAGCAGGCTGAGATCTGAGGATTATTGTTCGAAGCCAGCCCAGGCAGGAAAGTCTGTGAGACTTTTTTTTTTAACCAGTCCTGGGGCTTGAACTCAGAGCCTGCGCTTCTTTTGCTCAAGAGTAGCACTTTACCACTTGAGCCACAGTGCCCCTTCCAGCTTCTTCTGTGTATGTGGTGCTGAGGATTTGAGCCCAGGCTTTCATGCATGCTAGGCGCTCTACCACTGAGCCACATCCCCAGTCCTTGTCTGTGAGACTCTAATCTCCAATAGAAACTACTCAGAAAAAGCCAGAACAGCGACTGGGAAGGTGGCTTAGCGGTAGAGCGCTTGCCTAGCATGCGTGAAGCCCTGGGTTCGATTCCTCAGCACCACATACACAGAAAAAGCCAGAAGTGGCGCTGTGGCTCAAGTGGTAGAGCTCTAGTCTTGAGCCGAAGAGCACAGGGACAGTGCCCAGGCCCAGAGTTCAAGCCCCACAACTGACAAAAAAAAAAAAAAAAGAGAAAAGACAAGGGAAAAAGGTATGGGCCAGAGTATCTGAGATTCCCCCAAGACAGCCCCTGACGACTCTGGAAGAGGGTCTGGTGCCGACGCCCGAGGCCCATGCTTCCCCCGGCCCAGCCTTCTTCCTTCCCACGGGTCACACCCCGACTGCTTCCAAGGTCCAGGTGGAATGTCACCTCCTCCTCCTGGAAGCTCCCTGTGTCGCGCTCCCTTGGCGGGATGCTTGTCCCCGGGGCGTAGTGCCCTGGGTGCTAGTGACCTGCTTGCCGCCCGTTCCCCCAGGGCCGCCTGGCTGCTCTGACGCCATGGGGAGCTGCTGTAGCTGCCTGAACAGAGACGGCCTCTCAGACAACCACCCCACCAAGTTCAAGGTACCCCGAGCCCCACCCTCCCTTCCGTGCCCGGTGGCCTCCTGGGCTCAGGCACCGCACCACCAGGCTGCCTCAGCCCCTGTGGGACGTGAAATCCTGCCGGGGACGGAAGCCCCCCGGGCGCGCGGCCTCCACAGGGCGGGGGGAAACAGGCCTAGGCCGCTGTCGTTTCTGTCTCTTACCTATCCCTCTACGTGTCAGCTGATGAATCAGTGGATTGGTCCTGGGTGGTACTGGGCTTGAACTCAGGGCCCAGATGCCGTCCCTTAGCCTCTTCACTCTAGGCTGGCCTCTCATCACTGGGCCGTGTTCTACTTCCGCCTTCTTGCTGGTTGATGGGAGAGAAGAGGCTCCCAGGCTTTCCTGCCCGGGCTGCCTCTAGACCTCGAGCCTCCAACCTGAGCGTGGGAGCCACCAGCACCCAGTGTTTGCTGCTTTTGATATGCACTCTACCTCTTGAGCCACAGCGCCACTTCTGGCTTTCTCTGTGTATGTGGTGCTGAGGAATCGAACCCAGGGCTTCATGCATGCGAGGCGAGCACTCTACCGCTTAGCCACCTTCCCAGCTTCTTGATGGCTAACTGGAGATAGAGTCTCAAAGATTTGTCTGCCCAAACTTGCTCCAAACTGCGATTCCCAGATTTCAGCCCCCTGAGCAGCTAGAAATATGAGCCCGAGCCACTGGCGCCCGGCATGCAGTGTTTTCCAAGGTGCCTGGCGCTCGGCAAGCGCTGTATGAGGTGTCCCTCCCTGCTGGCTTGAAGGCCGGCCCAGGTCCCGGGGACCGGTGAGCCCCCCGGGACCGGTGAGCCCCCCCAACACCACCTCCCTGCCTTGCCGTGGCACAGGGGCCTATGGCATTCCTCCCGCCGTCCAGCAGAGGGCGCGCTAAGGCTAGGGAGAGGAAAGCCGTGTGTTTTTTTTGTCCTGCCTTGGGCCTGACTTTCCTAGGGGGCTTCAGGATTTGAATTTAGGGCCGAACCCCTTCCTCACCGACATCTGACCGCTAGCTGTGAAGCCGTGGGCCCCGCGAGGTCACTGAGCCATCGGGTCGTGTCACCGCCTGCCCTAGGGCGGCCCACGAAGGCCCACGCGGGAGGGGTCTGCCCAGCCTCCCTGCCCTAACCCCGGGGGAGCGGCCTCCCGCTCACCGCCTGCCCTACAGGTGACGAACGTGGACGACGAGGGCCTGGAGCTGGGCGCGGGGGTGATGGAGCTGACGCAGAGCGAGCTGGTGCTGCACATGCCGCAGCGCGACGACATCCGCTGGCCCTACCTGTGCCTGCGGCGCTACGGCTACGACGCCAACCTCTTCTCCTTCGAGAGCGGCCGCCGCTGTCAGACAGGCCAAGGTGAGGCCCCGCGGGGGGGGGGGGGACCCGGCCCTCCCCCCCCCCCCAGCAGACGCCACCCAGCGAGGGGAGGGCCCCGGCCGCGCGCGGTGGGGCCCCAGGCCCAGGGCGGCCGAGCGCGCGCTGCTGGGGTTGAGCCTCACAGCCCCGCGCTCCCGCTCAGCTTCTCCACTCAAGCTCCGCCACCGCAGCCAAGCCTGTACTTGCAGTTTTCTGTCTCTCGCGGGGCTTGAACTCTGGGCCGCGGCGCGGTCCCCTGGGCGCTGGAGCGCAAGGCTGGCGCTCCACCGCTTGAGCCTCAGCGCCGCTCCCGGTTTTCTGGTGCTTCATGGGAGATGCGGAGTCTCAGGAACTTTCCTGCCTGGCTGGCTTTGAACCCGCGACCCTCAGATCTCAGCCTCCTGAGTCGCTGGGACGACAGGCGCGAGCCGCCACGGGCACGTGGCTCCAGCCGGGCCCCTGTGGGGGGACACGGGTTGTGTCGCCATGGGCAGGAGGTCATACTTCCCGGCCACGCGTGCCTCGCAACAGGAAATGGCTCTTTCCTCTGTAGCTAACGGTCTCAGGGACCCGCTTGCCCCCCAGTAGGAACAAAGCTTTTTCTTGCTGAGCCCCTCGCCCCCCCACCCCCCCGTCTTGCTCCCTGGACTTGGTGCCTAATGGAGGACAGGGCGCGGGGGAGGCAGGACACCAGGTCTCCCTCCCTCTCGGTCCCCCGAGGTCAGGGGCTGGGTGGTGTGGGCCCGTCCATCAGGATGCTCCGCCCGCGCGGGTCTGCGGAGCGCACCCCACCTCTGAGGCAGCAGCACCGCCCGGGGTCCCCGAGGGTGTTACCCACCCCCCGGGGGGTAACGCTGGGGCGTTGCGGGAGCCCCGGGACGGCCTGGCCACAGCTACCCACCGCTCCGCCCATCTCGTCCTCCACCCTGCGCGGGAGCGGAGCCGTGGGGCGGGGGGCAGGCCCTGCGTTGCTGCCCCCGCCTGGCTTGAGCTTGTTTTGGGGGGACCTGGGGGTGATGGGAAGAGGATGACGGAGGCATCTAATGTGAGAGCTGTTCCTCTTCACCACTAGGCTCGCGTGCTTAGGGAAATGGCGGCTCCTCGGGGGAGCTGGGTTGCCCTGCAGGTCTTGAGGTGACGGAGTGTGGCGGGGGTGGGAGCAGGCGGCCTCGGGCCGGGCACCGAGGGCCTCTCCCCTCCCCCCCCCCCCCCCGCCCTCCTCCAGGCATCTTCGCGTTCAAGTGCTCCCGGGCCGAGGAGATCTTCAACCTGCTGCAGGACCTGATGCAGTGCAACAGCATCAACGTGATGGAGGAGCCCGTCATCATCACGCGCAACAGCCACCCGCCTGGGTTTGACCTCCCACGGACCCCCCAGCAGCCCAGTGGTGAGGAGCCCCCCACCCTGTGCCCGCCCCTGGGCCCCAGGGCCGGGAGCGCGCGCCCTGGGGCGGGGGGGGGGGCTCCCCATGGGTAGCCGCGCTGCGCAGGGCCCGTGCGGCCCGGGCCGGGCGTGGAGTCGTAGGCCCGAGTGTCCACTCGCGGTCGGGAGGCGGTGCGTTTCCACGGAAACCGCGGGCTGCAGCTCCTTGCCGCCTTCCCGGTGCCTGCGTCTCCGCGGGGGTGGGGGGGGGGCACAGGCGGGCGGGGAGCTGGTGGACGCGGCCTCGGGCGGGGAGAGGGAGGTCCAGGGCCCCGGGTTCGAGGGGGGGAGGGAGCCCGCGAGCGCCCCCTGGCCGCGGGGCGGAGGCCCCTCACCCCCGCCTCCCCGCGCCCAGCCCTAGGCTACTCCGTCTCCAGCTTCTCCAACGGCTTCCCCGGCTGCCCCGCCGCCCGGCACCCCTCGCTCGGGGAGGAGTCCACGCACGCGCTCATCGCCCCCGACGAGCAGGTGAGGCCCGGCGGGGTTCACCCCCCCCCCCCGCGTCCCCCGACGGCCCCGGGAGGCCAGCTCACCCCTCCTCCCCCCCCCCCCGCGTCCCCCGACGGCCCCGGGAGGCCAGCTCACCCCTCCTCCCCCCCCCCCCCCCCCCCGCAGTCCCACACCTACGTGAACACGCCGGGCGGCGAGGAGGCCCCCGGCCGGAGCCGCTGCCTGCAGCCCCTGCCCGCCGCCCGCGCGCCCTTCCTCCCGCCGCCGCCGGGCCCCGACCGCCGCGACCCCCAGGTCTTCCTGCAGCCGGGCCGCGTGAAGTTCGTGCTGGGCCCCGGCCTGGCCGCGCAGCACGGGAAGTGCCAGGGCCTCCGCCCCGGCCCGCGGGACCCGGCCGTCCACGACAACAACAACGAGGGCGCGTCCGAGTGCCCGGCGCGGCCCCCGTGCGCCTACGAGAACGTGGGCGGGGCGGGCGCGGGCGGGGCGCTGGCGCTGCGGCGCGGGCCGGGCGCGGGCCTGGCGGGCCTGGCGGGCCTGGCGCCCCGGCGCCCGCTGCACTACGAGAACCTGCCGCCGCTGTGGGAGGGGGGCGCGCGGCCGGCGCCCGGCCCCGGCCCCGACGACGCGGACTGCGGGGACGGCCTCACGCCCTCCTCCAACGGCGGCCCCGACGGCGACGCCGGCGACGAGGACCAGACGCCCCTGCAGCGGCCGCGCGCCGGCGCCGCGCGCAGCCTCGGCCTCCCCGCGCCCCTCGCCGCCCGCCGCCTCCGCGCCTCCCCGCGCATCTTCAACTTCGACTTCCGACGGCCGGGGCCCGAGCCCCCGCGCCAGCTCAACTACATCCAGGTGGAGCTCAAGGGCTGGGGGGGCGCCGCGTCCGCCACCACCGACGCCGCCGCCCCGCACCCGGCCCGCAGCTCCGACTCCTACGCCGTGATCGACCTCAAGAAGACGGCCGCCATGTCCAGCCTGCAGCGGGCGCTGCCCCGCGACGACGGCACGGCCCGCAAGACGCGCCACAACAGCACCGACCTGCCGCTGTGAGCCCCGGCCCGGCCCCGACGCCGCCCGAGCCCCCCCCGCCCCCCCATGCCGCCCGGGCTCGAGGGGGAGGGCAGGGGAGGGGAGGCCCGGCCCCACCTGCGCCCCGCGCCCTCCCCGCCCGCCTCCCCGGGCCTCCGGGCTGTCCGTGGCCTCGCCGCCGCGTCTGAGTGTTTCTGTTGTGGTGTTGTTGTTGTTTTTGTTTTGGTTGGGATTTTGAGACATTTTGTACCTGTTGATTTTATTTATCAGTTTATTTTTCTATTTATTGTTTTAAATGTAATTTAACATATTTATTATTAATAAAATTATTTTTAAATTCAGGCTCCGGGGCTGCGATCTTCCGGTGGAATCCCGTGAGGTCTGGGCTTTCGACCCGATCCCCGCGGGCCCTGCCTCCCGGGCGGCCGGGGCGGGCGCACACTGGTCCCCGGGCTTGAACTCGGGACCCGGGCAACACCCCTGAGCGTTTGTGCCCCAAGCTAGCGCTCTGCCGCCTGAGCCGCCGCGGAGCCGGTCCCGGGATCCCGGCGGTGGTTGGAGGGGGTTTGGAGGGGGCGATGCCCCGCCTGGCTGGCTTCCGGTTGCCTCGCTCGGATTGTCGGCCGGATCCACCGGGACCTGGCAATTGCGGCTCTGTCCACGGATCTGTGATCACTTCTTTATCAACCCTCCCGAGAAGTTGTGGCCCAGAACTTCAGAGTTCTCCGAGACGGATGCAGAGAGTAAAATGACGAGGCTAGGGAAGTGGCCCAAGCCGTCGAGGGCCTGCCTAGCAAGCCTGACTTTACAATCCCAGCACTGCACAAGAAGCAAAGGAAAAAGGATGGGGGTGGGAGGAGCGGGGAGGGAAGGGGGGAAATGACTGGGTGGCTGGAGTCCTGGAGTCAGGACTGTGAGCCCGGCAGTGAACTAGGGGACATGGGGAGCATTCCATTCGCTGGATCCCCTATGAGTGGGGAGGGTGGGGGAGGAGGAGGGAGGGGGGAGGGGCGTGTTTCTATTTTCATACCTTGGCCCCGAGGTGGATGGTAAGCTCTCTGCAGCTTCAGCAGGGCAGAGTCCAGGCCAGAAGCTTTAAACTGGACATTACTGAGAGACCAAAGTAGCAGAAGGAAAACAACGTAATGTGTAACTAGGACCTACCTCCTCTCGCTGTGACACTTGCTCAGAGATCTGCCCCAGGAGCCTGCCGCCGCCTCTGCCTCATCCCTGGGGCCCGCAGGGCTTCCACAGGGGCTCGGGCCTAGCCTAAGTTCTGACTAGAAGCCCCCTCCTCTCTTAGGCAAGTCCCTGCGTGGCTCATCTAAAGAGCTATGGTCCCAGCCAGGCACTGGTGGCTCGCACCTGTAATCCTAGCTATCCAGGAGACTCAAATCTGAGGATCACAGTTCAAAGCCAGCCCTTCCACATCACCGGTGACCAGGAAACTAGAGGTGGCGCTGTGGGTCAAAGTGGTAGAGTGCTAGCCTTCAGCAAAAAGAGCCTAAGGACAGCGCCTATGCCCTGAGTTCAAGTCCCATGACTGACCAAAAATAAATAAATAAAAAGCTGGAAGTGGAGCTGTGGCTCCTAGGCTCTGAGCTCAAGCCCTACTGACAGCACACAAAGACACAGAGAGGGAGAAAGAGAGAGAAAGAGCCCAGTTAACCAGGCATGGCGGCCGGTACCCGGAGCCTAGCACACAGGAGGCTATAAGGCAAGAAGATCACAAGTTGGAGGCCAGTCTGAGCTCCACACCAAGTTCAAGACCCGCCGTGGCTATAGAATAAGACTCTATGGAAATAAATCAATCAGACAGAAGCACCGTTGTTCCCCACACGCCCGCGTCAGGCTCTTGGCTGCTCTTGGTGAACTCTCTGGGAGGAGAGTTCTCCTCACTCTCAGGCCACAGACCCATGAGGGGTATGCTAGCAGGTGTGTGCTCACATACGCACCCCAGAGCAATTATTGCTTTAGTGGGCATGTCTTTGTGTGTGTGTGTGTGTGTGCCAGTCCCGGGGCTTGAACTCGGGTCCTGAGCACTGTCCCTGAGCTTCTTTTTGCTCAAGGCCACAGCGCCACTTCCGGCTTTTTTCTGTGTATGTCGTGCTGAGGAATCGAACCCAGGGCTTCCTGTATGCTAAGGCAAGTGCTCTGCCGCTCGGCCGCATCCCCAGTCCTGTGTGTGGAGCAGGCAGCACAAGGGAGTTGCCTCCCTGCCCGGTGTGGCCGTCCATCCCCACCGGGTCCCCCGCTGCCGTCGTGCAGGAATTTTCCTCCAGCAAAGGAGGGCAGCGTGTGAGGCACAGCTTTCCTGGGGGGAAGGGAGGACGCCCAGGGGGCGGGGAGGGGGCGACCTGGGTGGAGCCTGGCCGGATCACCTGCATCAGCTGGCTGTGCTAAGTGCTCCCTGTCTTCTTTAGAACTGGGGGCCCTGCCCAGCCCCGGGGGCTTCCCTCCGGAAAGGCCGGGCTCTGGCATCCTGTCTGCCAGTGACATTTCAGGTCAGACCAGGAGAGGCCCTCCCGAGCCCACCCCGGGTAATGACAGCTCTGCAGCAGGGTATAAACAGCCGGCGGCTTCCTCCGCAGCCCCCCCCCCCCCCATTTATCTGTCAGGCCTTTGGGCTGGCCGGCTGCTATCACCCGCAGCAGAAGAGGAAGTGGGCTGGGAGCGGAGCCACCGCCTCCCTCGGGCCAGGAGTTAATTAGTGGCTTGTGGGGAGGCTGGGTGCCCGGCGTGTGTCCCCCCCACCCCAGCCTGCCCGCAGGTGAGCTGCAGACTGGGGGGGCCCCACCCCTGCGTGTGGGGATCCAGCCGGCACCCACTCCAAGCCTGAGTTGAGGAGTTGGGGACCGACCAGGGGGACCTGCTTGGTCCCAGGCTTGGTCCTCAGCGCTGGCTGGGGTGGTGAGAGGGGCCTGCGCCCATCTGCCTTCTCCCCCGGGCCTGGCAGCGCTTACCCGCCGTTCACCCCGGCTCCTCAGGGGGTGGAAGTGGGAGGGCCGCAGTCCCAGGCTCCAGAAGCCAAAAGCAAAGAGGCCGGATTCCACCTGAAGAAATAGTGGAGGCAGAAAAGGCTCGGCTCGAGTGGCAGAGCGCTGGCCTAGCGAGCGCAAGGCCCTGAGTTCAAAACCCCCCCATACTGCAAAGATGGTTCCCTGGTCTGCACGAATCCCTCGGCGCCCACCGGCTCAGAAGCCGCGGTCCCCGTGCTGGTGTGCGGACCTGGAGCCTCGGTGACCCCGCGTGGCTATTTGACACCTACGGCTCCCTCGCTGGTCACTTAGGGGCTAAGGTGCCCCCCTCCCTCGGCAAAGGGTCCTCGCTGGACGGCAGCATCCTGTCAGCTCGGGTCCTGATCCTAAGGTGGGCTCCTCCACCTTATGAGGGGCCCTCGGTGCCCAGTTTCTGGGCCCCAACGCTGCCAGGAGCAGAGCTGCTGGCTCAGCCCTCCCTGCGTGCCCCGCTTCCCTGCGGCCCCCCTCAAGCGGGGCGTGGATCCCCTC
Source organism: Perognathus longimembris pacificus (assembly GCF_023159225.1). Classification (NCBI taxonomy): domain Eukaryota; kingdom Metazoa; phylum Chordata; class Mammalia; order Rodentia; family Heteromyidae; genus Perognathus; species Perognathus longimembris. The sequence goes on from NC_063166.1 coordinate 7,880,331, forward strand.
TGGGCCCGAGGGATCTGGGCCGAGTGAGGTGGGGGAGAAGCCAGGGCTGCGACGTGATTAGATCTCGCCTGCACGTGCCAATGGCGGCCGCGGAGGCCGGGCCTGGACGGGGCGGGCGGGGGAGGTACCAGGTGTTCTTGGAGGCCGCTTGTCTCTCTTTACCCAGCGCCCTATCAGTGCCTTGATACACGGGCGAAGGGGCACCACGTTCACACACAAGGATAGGGGCCTTGATTTCCCCAAGTAAACAGTCCACGCAGTGCGGCCCAGATAGCAAATCGGGGTGGCGGGGCTCAAACTCCCCAAGGCTTATTACTCAGCTCACGGGAGAAAAGAGACCCGCAGAAAACAAGGTTCTAGAACAGGGGGAGGGCCTGGTGTGCCGTTTGACCGCTGTGTGACTTCGGGCAGGCCGAGTCACCTCTCTGAACCTAGGAACGCGGATGATAAGTAATCAGACTGCTGGGATCAGTCCCAGGGGAAAAAATGCACACGAAGGGCCCTGTGGGTAGTTGGTACCTGCAGAGATTGGGGCGGGCGGGCAGGTGGAGGGGGCTCCTCTGTGGGGGTGGGTGGAAGGGCGGGATGAGGACCTGAGCGGGATCTCCGGGGCCAGATGTGGGGCCAGATGTGCGGCTCAGGGCCTCACAGGCCGCTCCTCCGGCGAGTAAGGACAGAGCTGTGACTCACACTGGGCACCCAGCGGTGATGGGGACAGATAACGCCCCGCCCTCAGATGTGTGGCCTTCTAGGAGGAGAAAGATAAAGCAGCCCATCTCCGATTGACAAATTAAGTTCCGGAAAGAACCTTGAAGAAAAGGCATAGGGGGTCGTGGGGTTGCTTGTGAGGAGGGGCGGGGGGGGGCGGGGGGGGGGGGGTGCTTGCCCAACAAAGCCTCTCTAGGGAGGTGACCCTGGAGCGGAGATTTGAAGGCAAGCCAGGGCTGAGCCCTAGCTGAGGGAAGGGCGTGCTAAGCAAGGTGCGAAGCAAGTGCAAAGGCCCCGCGGCAGAATGTGCCCCCCCCATGGGTTCCAGGAAAAGCCGAGGAGGTGCGGCCAGCCGTAGGGGAGCTTCCTTGGACGCAGGACGGGCCTTGGCAGACTGTGCCCTGCTGGTTACAGACACCCGCACCTCTCCCCGAACCCCAGCCCAGGCACAGCCACCTGGGCTCCCCAGCGCCGGCCTGTGACCACGCCCCCCGGGGCGGGAGAGCCCGAGGAGGCGGGGCCCAGGCCCAGGACCTCCTTATCAGTGTTTGGTTTGGGACTTGGAGAACAGGCTGGAATCCTGCTCCTTATCCAGCCTCTGGCGATTAGACTCTCTGCTTCTTTGATAAGCCGACTTGACATAAGACCCTCCCCTCCCTGCCACCCAACCCCCACACTCAGCCCAGCCCGCCCTCTCCCCGTGCCAGCTCTGCAGGGTCTCCTGAGGGCACAGGTTCCAGAACCTTCTGGTTAGGTCTAGAGCCTTGGGGGTGGGGGGAGGCAGAGATAGGAGGATGGAGAATCAGGGGCCAGCCTGGGCTATCTAGAGAGACCCCCATCTCAACAAATCAAATCAATGCAAGGGAGGGGGAGGGGGGAGGGGGGTGGGCCCTTCCATCCTTTGGCTCAAGGTGCTCAAGGGGCCAAGCTGCTGGGGGGGGGGGGTCCCTTGTCGTTGTGGGCTTTGCCCTCCGGCAGGCCGCAGCTGCCCAAGCCCTCCTAGGCCCTGGTTCCTGTCGGCAGCTCCCAAGCAGAGCGGGAAGGTTCATGTTCAAAAAGGCGGGGGACCTGTGCGACTGGGGAGCCGGGGACGGGGACCCAGGCGGGCCTCTGGAGCACGGCCTCTGCCAGGCCAGGGCACCTGCACCCGGCTATGTAATGGCAAAGGCACCAAGATTCCCTTGCCCACCCCACCATCCCTGCACGCTTCCCCCAGTGCTCTCTTCTGCTCGTCCAGGCCAAGGGCAATCTTGCTTGCTTGGACTCCAACTTTTTTTTTTTTTTGCCAGTCCTAGGGCTTGAACTCAGGGCCTGAGCACTGCCCCTGGCTTCTTTTGCTCAAGGCTAGCGCTCTACCTCTTGAGCCACAGCGCCACTTCTGGATTTTTCTGTGTATGTGGTGCTGGGGAATCGAACCCAGGGCTTCATGCGTGCTAGGCAAGCACTCTACCACTAGGCCACATCCCCAGCCCTTGGGGCTCCATCTTTTGTTGTTGTTCTTGTTGGTCCTGGAGCTTGAACTCTGGGCCTGTGCAATGTCCCTGACCTCTTTTACTCTAGGCTAGAGCTCTACCATTGAGCCACAGCTTCACGTCTGGCTTTTTGGTGATGCACTGAAGAGTCTCTCACACTGTCTGGGCTGGCTTGGAACTGCGATCCTCAAATCTCAGCCTCCTGAGTAGCTAGGATGACCGCTGTGAGCCACCGGGGCCCGGCTTAGCCCTTCTTTTAGAGATGTGCCTTTAATAAAACTCTAGCTGTGACGTCTGGACACATAAACGCATCGAGGAAGAAGCACAGGGCAGCCCGGCCGGCTGTCAGCAGAACGCAGAGCAAGGATACTGCGAGCCACAGAGGTCTTTTTGTCTTCTCATCGGGCTTCGGCCTCCACCCAAGGTAGAGAGAGTCAGACCCGGCCGGTGGCGAGGCCACGCTAAGCCAAGATCCTCGCGGTTGTCCCCACTGTGTCCTGATGGAATCAGCAATGCGTCGGGGCCGAAGTTGTTACCCCAGTTCAGAGACAAGCACACTGGGGCTCAGAGAGGCCAAGATGCAATCCCAGTGTAGACTGACCGCCTCGAGCCAGGTCACACAGCGCATGCGTCCGCGGACGCAGTGGGGTGAGGGAAGGCGGCTGCTAGGCCGCTAAAGCGATGCGGACGTCTCTGACGTTGTCCACGCAAACAGCCCTGACTTCTTCCGGAGTCCTCCCTCCCCACTTCCCACAATGCCCCTCGCTGGGGCAGCCGGCCGGTCCCGGGTGACCCGCTCAGGTGTGGCTGCCTGACCCACGGGGGTCCAAGCAGTGGACTTTCAATCAGTGAACACAGAGAAAGCCAGAGGCAACGGGGCGTGGCGGGAAACGCCTGTAATCCCCGCACCCGGGAGCCAGAGGAAGGAGTTCTGACATTTGAGGCCCGCATTGTGCCATACCGAGAGATGCTATCTCAGAGAGAGACAGAGACACAGACAGACAGAGAGAGGAAGAGAGAGACTGAGAGAGGGAGAGAGAGCATGGGGGAGGGGGACAGGAATGATACAAAGGAAGAATTATAGGAGGATTTCCTTTCCTTCCTTCCTTCTCTCTCTCTCTCTCTCTCTCTCTTTCTTCTCTTTGTCAGTTGTAGGCCATGGACTTTCCTGCCTCCCTTGGCATCGAACCCCTAGCCTCAGATCTCAGCCTGCTGAGTATAGGATTACAGGCGTGAACCACAACACTCAGCATAAGAGTATTTCTTTCCTTTCTTTCTTTCTTTTTTTTTTTGGCCGGTCCTGGGGCTTGAACTCAGGGCCTGGGCTCTGTCCCTGAGCCTCTCTGTGCTCAAGGCTCGCGCTCTACCACTTGACATCTCCCTGCTCCTTGTAGCTGGTTGTTCTGTGCATCTACTTCCCCACCAAAGCTAGCCAGGCAAGCACCACCTATGAACAAGGGGAGGTTAACTCAGAGACAAGAGGAAATAGCGATCCATTTTAGCTGCGTGCTGGGGCTCACGCCTAGAATCCTAGCTATTCAGGAGGCTGAGATCTGAGGGGGATCCAAATTTGAAACCAGCCGGAGCAGGAAAGCGTATGAGACTCATATCTCAAATTAAACACCGTAACAACCACAAGTGGAGCTGTGGCTTTAAGTGGTAGAATGACCCAAAGCTTAGGGACAGCACTCAGGCTCTGAGTTCAAGCTCCAGGACCCCCTCCCCACTCCCCCCCCCCCCCCACACACACAAAGCCTCTTTCGCTTTGGCTTGAATGCAGGTGGCTGTGGACAGCTCACTGCCCCACTGCTTTGGGTGCGTTTTAGTTTGTCAGCCGAGGTACTCTTGATAGCAGTGGGAAACTGGAAAGGGCCCAGATGGACGGGCCCGCGGGGTCCCCACCGCCACCATGACAGAGCGCTACACGGCCAGCACGGGCGATAAGCAGGAGGCCTATCTTAATGCATTGAAATGTACGTGGGTGAATGTGTCTGTGCCTAAGCCGGTGTGATAAGAGAAGAACAGAGCCACGTTCACACACTGATTGCAGCCACGCTGAAATCTGAAGTGTGTAATAAGGGCCAGAAGATCATTTAGAAAGGTGTAAACAGTTGTCGTTTCAAGTTGCCTCAATTGTTTTTTTTTTTTTTAAACTTCTCTGTTTTTCTCTCAGTGCTGGGGATCAAACTCGGGGCTGCAAACACTCTTACTGTTAAGCAATATCCCCCAAGCCCCCCTTGATTTTTTAGAAAAAAGTGATTTTTAAGTAAAATTCAGCCTCTAGAACTAAAAACTGGGCACAGGTGGCTCATGCCTGCAGAAGGTTGACATCAGAGGATCATGGTTTGAAGCTAGCCCGGGTAGAAAAGCTTGGGAGACTCCGTCTCCAAATAACCAGCAAGAATGCTGGAATAGAGGCGTGGCTCAAGTGGCAGAACACCAGTCACGAGCACACAAGCCAAGTGAGAATCCTTGAGCCCACTTAAAAAACAAACACACAAACAAGTGAGAGCGTGGGGCTCTGAGTTCAAACCCTCGTATCAATGTGCACGCACACACACACACACACACGGGAATTTTCGTTATACATTGGGGAAAATCTGTCTGGAACACTGGAAGGATGCTAAGGCCCTATCTGATGACTGTGGGAAAGAGCAACATGCTCGATTAGTGATGTCTGCCCTGGTGAAGGAGGAGCAGTGAGAGTATTTATGTGATGTCCCTGTCATTCTTCTAAAGACACCGAGACTCTGGAGCCTGTGCGTCTTCGTGGTGTTGAGGGAGCCATATTCAGGGAGAGACTTCTTTTTTTTTTTTTTGCATTACCAGCTGTAGGATTTGGGGCAAGTGACCTTGGTATAAGATGACACGCAATAAATAGCGTAAAGGGGAAGAAATTCAAAGTTCTGCACCATACGGGTTGTTTTCAGGGTGGGTGAGCACAGAGAGGGAGAGTCTGTGGCATTTGTGCAGGGTCTTGAATGACAAGGGACAGGCATGAAAGTGGGAGAACAGAATAGCACCCCCTCCCTCCCCCTCCCCCCGCCCCCCCCCCCCCCCCGCGGGAAGGAAGCCAGGAACGTGAGTAGGTTGGTAGTGGGAGGTGAGCTTAGGAGCTCTAGTCAGGACCAGACTGGATGTGGCAAGCTTAGATTTGATTTAATTAGCCACAGGGGAGTTGATGAGGGCTTCTAGTCTTTGAAGAAGAAAAAATACACCCACAGAAAACTGGAAACCCATCCTAGCCAACTTGAGACCCAGCATCAGGGGCACCAGCTGGGCAGGCAGGGTGTAGGGCCAGAAGATGAACTTGAACCCAAGCCAGTGAGCTTTGGGCAGCTCGTGAATTCAGTAGGGAATCGCCCTGGATGACTAATAAAGTGTTCCCAGGCTCTGCAGATCCCTTACATAGAGAAGTGGGCTTTCTAATGGAGGTGCTGGCGGCTCACTCCGGTAATCAGCTACTCAGGATCTAGAGGATCACAGTTCAAGGCCAACCAGGCACCAAAGTTCTTGAGACTCATCTCCAATTAACCATCCAAAAGCCAGAAGTGGGGCTGGGGATATGGCCTAGTGGCAAGAGTGCTCGCCTCGTATACAGGAGGTCCTAGGTTCAATTCCCCAGCACCACATATACAGAAAATGGCCAGAAGTGGCGCTGTGGCTCAGGTGGCAGAGTGCTAGCCTTGAGCAAAAACAAGCCAGGGACAGTGCTCAGGCCCTGAGTCCAAGGCCCAGGACTGGCCAAAAAAACAAAAAACAAAAAAACAAAAAAACCAAAAGCCAGAAGTGGGAAAGTGGAAGTAGGGCTCAAATGGTAGAGCACCTGCCTTAAAAGAAAGGCAAGCCGGGAGTGTGAGGCCCTGAGTTCAAATCCTAGCATAGGCACACACAAATGGAAATGCCCTATTGTGGGGTGGGGCAGCCGGGCAGGGGGGAGGCCTAGCAGGGCTGGGACTGCCAGGCCCTGACAGATCAGGAAAGCCCTTGAACCTTGAAGGGCCAGGCTGGGAAGTCCAGAGGACTTCAGAAGGCTTTGGGGATGTCACAGATTTCAGCACGATGCAAGGATTCTATAGCTTTCCTTCTCCTGCTCTTCTAAATCTGGGGGTTCCCTAGCCCTGAGGAATATGTACTGTCACCCCCAGATTCCCATATGTCTGCGCTAGCTGTGAGACCTTCCGGCAGGGATTGCCCTGTGTCGGGCCCCTCATCACAGGATAGAGGGCGGAGGGGGGAGGGGGCTGAGCGGTGGGCGGTGAGGGCCGGAGTGGAAAATCCCCCCTGGCTGGATGCGGTCAGCTTTGGCAGAGCCGGCGCTGGCCTCCGGCCTGGGGCCCAAGGGTCTGATAAATCTGTTTGGGGCTCCGACTGTGAATGCGAGGCACTTTTTCCATTCACCCCACCCCACCCCCCCAAATGGAGAGCTTTCTCAGACCTGGTTGGCTGCCCAGGTCCACGCCACTTCAGGCCACAGGAAGCTGGTCTCTGGAGTGGGAGGGGGGATAGAGGTGAGGGTACAGATGAGGGACTGAGAGACAGGATAGGTCATCCTGGGGGGGGGGGGACGGGGGGACAGGAACAAGGCAGGCAAAGCTTAGGCCACGGTGATGGCAGAGACAGAGGCGTTTTAGAATTAAAGACAGTGGCATGAGCCACCAGAGCCCTGCCACTTCCAGCTTTTTTTTGGGGGGGGGGGGTGCTTAATTGGAGATAAGTGTCTCACGGACTTTCCAGCCCAGGCTGGATTTGAACCTTGATCCTTGGATCTCAGCCTCCTGGGTGCTAGGACTATGGGCTTCAGCCACCAGCATCTAGCTATCACCACCAATTTTGCTCCCATTATCACTGCTCATCAGACACCGTGGTGCCCGGTGCCTGTGGCTCACGCCTGTAACCCTAACTTCCCAGGAGGCTGCGATCGGAGGCGCTCTGTTCAAAGCCAGCCTGGGCAGGAAGGCCCATGAGATACTTATCTCCAACTAAGTACCAAGAAAGCTGGAAGTGGAGCCATGGCTCAAGTAGCAGAGCCAGACTTGAGCTGAAAAGGCTTAAGATCCGTGTCATGGCTCTGAGTTCAAGCCCCAGGACTAACAAAACAAACATAAAATAAACCCACCCTGATTATAACCACCAATCTAAGTTACGGGTCCCCCAGACACCCGCAAACTCCATCTCCCAAGGGCTCGAGTTGAACCTCCAAAAGCACATCACCTTCAGACCAGAGGCCCTCAAGGAATTTGTGCCTCCTGGGGGACATTTTTAGCTGTTCCAACTGAGGGCCCGCTACTGGCAACCAGTGAGCGGGTAGCAGCTATGAATCCTGTTACGCGCCCTACGGTACCCGGGACAAAGACGTATTTGTTCTCAATGTCATTAACACCCAGGTTGAGAAATCCTGCCTGTAGGTCCCACACCCCTTACTCTGGCTCTACCCTTTTTTTTTTTTTTTCCCCCTGGCTCTCACCCCAAAATACCCACATCATGCCTCAGGTTCCTGGACCAGACAGCGGTAATCTCGGTTGCTCCATCTTGAAGCAAGTTTGTTCTCTCTTATCGCCGGTACCCTCCTGGCCTCTGCTGCTTTAAATTGAAAAGTCAATAAGATGAAAAGTCCGGTGTGGCCATTCTCCAGAGGGAAAAACATACAGAAACAATTGATACATGGCGCCCAAAGGACACCCTGGCTTGGGGTCATGCTTGCTCTGGGCCGGGACGCAGGGGCCGGCCTTGATCCTGGCCTATAAAAGGAGGCGGTGGACTCAGGACTTCACTCCACCGCACTGGTGAACTCGGAGTGGATTTTCCTCCCTGGGCAGCTAGGAAATCGGCAGCATGAAGTGGATGGTGGTAGCTCTGCTCTGCCTCCCGCTCCTGGAGGCGTCCGTGTTCAGGTGAGTCTGATGTCCGGCTGGAGCCCAACAGGGCACGGCTGGGTTGGAGGCTGCTCGGTCGGTCTCTAGGTAGGAATTTCTGCTAGGCGAAAGGAAAGTTTCCTCCACGGGTGTTCGGTAGGACTCAGAAGAGAACCAACGCTGCCTTCCAGTCTGGCACCATCTGGTCCCCTCCTGGGATGAAGATGGCGTTGGGTTTGGGTGGCTAGAATGGCAAGTTCCTACAGAAAGGAACAATCTTGCCAGGCACCGGGGGCTCATGCCTGTAATCCCAGCTACTCAAGGGGCTGGGAGCTGAGGACTGTGGTTCGAAGTTAGCCTGGGCAGGACAGTCTGTGAGACTCTTATCTCCAAATAGCTAGCAAAAAGTCTGGAAGTGGGGCTCAGGGGGTTGAATGCCAGCAAAAGGAAGGCAATCTTTTCTAAAAGTTCCCTGAAGGCCCCTCTCCCCCAATGGACTGGCAGATGCCAAAATTGCATTCGCGGAAACGGCAGTAAATGTACAGTCTCTCTGTACCGTGAGTTACCAGGAGAAAACCCATGCTGGTACACGTGGCATTGGCTTAGAGGACACGAGGAGGAAACCAGCCAGGCACACTACCAGCCACTGCATTGTGAGAGTAGAGTCGGCCATTTGCAAGTCCAATTCTACATCCACAATTTCAACTAACTGTGGGTTAGACTCACTCAGAAAGAAATTGTACATATACTGCCCCTTTACAGATTTTTTTCTTGTCATTAGACAAAATACAATGCTGTAGAAGGATTCTTTACAAAGCATGGGGGCTGTGTTAGGTACTGCACATACTATAGAGAGGATTTCGAAGTACATGGTTGGGTGGGCATGTGTTACAGGCAATGCTTGTGCTCTGCTGTGGTGGGAGCATCCACGGATATCGGTGCCCATGTTAGAAACAAGACCCCAGGGTATGATGGGAATATCTTAGGGGAAGAGCTGGCTTCCCTCAGAAATGTTTTCTAATATCCAAACTTGGTACAGGGAGTCGGTATGAAGCAAATCTCTCGCTCCATAGCTCACGTGAAAGGGTTTGGCAGAGAATTTCTGGAGAACATAAGGTCCTCATGAATGGGAATGAAGATAGGGAAAGAGGTAAGAGACGCAGGCATTTGAGATCCTAGAACAAAGCCTGGGTGGACTCCTTGGCGAAGCCTGGACAATGGTGGCCAGCCGTTCTGGGAGGAAGATGGCCAAGAGATGATATAGGCAGAAATCATGATTCATAAGTTCCAACTCCATTGCTCCCTGGCGGCCTTCCCTGTGGGCCTGACGTCACGAGAAGCAGCGCGGTGGTGGCCTCTGGTCCATATGGTTAACTGTACAGCCAGATGCCTACTGTCCCCTTTACCACTCCATGCTCTGTAATACCGGAGGCCGAGGGCCACCACAGGGGGGCCTCTCTTTGGGGTGAACGTTGCCTTCTGTGAAATCTTTTTTTTTTTTTTTGGCCAGTCCTGGGCCTTGGACTCAGGGCCTGAGCACTGTCCCTGGCTTCTTCCCGCTCAAGGCTAGCACTCTGCCACTTGAGCCACAGCGCCACTTCTGGCCGTTTTTTGTATATGTGGTGCTGGGGAATCGAACCTAGGGCCTCGTGTATCCGAGGCAGGCACTCTTGCCACTAGGCTATATCCCTAGCCCGCTGTGAAATCTTTTTAACAAATGCATGGATGTCTGTAAATAGTGGTGCCTGGAGTCTCTCTCATTTCTTGGGAAGGAATTTCAGAGCTATTTGAAAGCGGAGGGCCGTAGCCTGAGAAGATGGCAAGTGCCAGAGACGTTCACTGTTTCCTCCCTCCCTCCTTCTCTTCTTCCGTGTGTGTGTGTGTGTGTGTGTGTGTGTATGTGTGTGTTGTGTGTGTGCGCCAGTACTGTTCCTTGAACTCAGGGACTTGCACTTTTCCTCAGCTCTTTTTTCCTTACAGCTGACACTCTACCAGTTGAACCATACCTCTAGCCCAACTTCTTTGCTAGTTCATTGGAGATTAAATCTTGAAGGTTTTTCTACCCCAGCTGGCTTCAACCTTGATCCTCAGATCTCAGCCTCCTGAGTAGCTAGGATTCCAAGTGTGTGAGCTACAGGCGCTTGGCTAATTTTTTTTTTTAAACTTTGGAGCAAGCATTGGGATAAGGTTTAACAGCATGAGGAAAGGAAAAGAAAGATGGAGAGACAGAGACAAGGACAGAGACAGATGAGTCAGAGACAGAGAAATCCTAGAAAAGGACACGTGGAAGACACACACATACCCCTCGGCAGAGTCCCCCTGAAAAGGCTTAAGACGATCCGAGAGACCCTGAAGGACAAGGGCTTACTGGGCGAGTTCCTGAAGACTCACAAGTACGACCCTGCCCGCAAGTACCGCATCAACAACTTCGATGACTTCAGCGTGCTCTTTGAGCCGGTGTCCTACATGAACGTGAGTCCCGACACTCGCGGGGTGTCCCTGCTCCTGCTACCAGAGCCCCTGGCTCTGCTGTCCCGAGCTAAGGCCTGCTCCAAGTCCCGCCCGCAGGTGGTGGGGGGCCTCTCCTCCTGACCAGCGGCCAGTGGGAGCCCACGAGAGCTTTGTGGTGGTCCAGACCGAAGGGCTATGGATGGGAGGATGACTTGGGTTCCAGTTTGTGGTACGGGCTGGAGGGCAGGTGCTGCCCTCTTTGCCATTCTTCCCATAGGCTCCTGGCTCCCTCCGGAGCTAAGAGCCTGCCCTGTGACCCCCCAGGCTGCTTACTTTGGCGAGATCAGCATCGGCACTCCACCCCAGAACTTCCTGGTCCTTTTCGACACGGGCTCCTCTAACCTCTGGGTGCCCTCTATCTACTGCCAGAGCGAGGCGTGCAGTGAGTACGGGGTTGGGCGAGGAGGGTTGGCGGGCAGAGCGGGGCACTGGCGTCGCCCAGGGTCCTGGGGGACAATCGCTTCGCGAGAGAATGAAGCACAGGTATGGTCACGTGGGCTCACCAAGCCAGAGGAAAGAAGATGGGAGGTGTGCCCGCCTAGGTCGTCCATCTCCATCTTACGCCCCTCGACCCTATTCTGATCACTTCATTCCTTCTCTGGTGAAGAGTTCCCACCCTCCTCAACCCTGTGTCATTCTATCCCATTCCACTACTTGAGAGGAAGTCTGGAGGCATGCGTGTATGTGTGCGTGCGTGTGCGCGCACCAGGCCTGCCTGGGGCTTGAACTCAGTGCCTACACACTGTCCTTGAGCTTTGGTGCTCTACCACAGAGTCACAGCTCCATTTCCAACTTTTTTTTGGGGGGGGGGGGAGTGATTAATTAGAGAGAAGAGTCTTCCTGACTTTCTGGCCTGGGCTGCATTTGAACAGGGCTGCTCAGATCTCAGTCTCCTGAGCAGCTAGGATTACAGGTGTCCCTTCAGGGTCCGTTTAATCCTCACTGTCTGAGTCGTCACTGACGCGTCTGCCATCCAGGGCTCCTCTGGGGACACAGACCGGCAGTCCAGGCCACCGGCTCTGTCATCCTTCCCCCTGGCAGGGAGCAGGGGCTCAGGGAGAGACCGAGGCAGGAAGCCCTGCAGGCCGAAGGGCCAGATGGTCCGGGCCTACACCCTAACCTCTTTGTGCCCCCTCTGCAGCCACCCACCCCCGCTTCAACCCCAGCCAGTCCTCCACCTACACCACCAGCGGACAGACCTTCTCCCTGCAGTACGGCACCGGCAGCCTCACTGGCTTCTTCGGCTATGACACTATGACCGTGAGCACAGCCTTCCCACCCCAGGATGGGCGGGAAGGGCGGAGGGGGGCTGAGAGGCAGCCCCTGAATCCTGGACAGGATGTCGGCGCAGTAGAGTTTCATCCACGCGTGGCTCTGACACTTGCTGAGGCCCATTCTGTGGCTGGGGACTGGGGACACCATAACGAACCAGTAGGACCTGGCCTTTTCCCTTTAGGAGCTTAGAGCCTGGGAGAAGAGAGGGGATTGGGTGGGGAGGCTGTGATTGACAGTTAGGGAAGACCAATGGGAAGGCCACCTAGAAAGCACTTGCAAGGCCTGTGGAAAGGGGGAGGGGTCTAAGGGAGGAGGCTGAAGGACAGAGCCTGGGGGGAATCTCTTTGGACCAAGGTCTGGGGAGACATTGCAGTTACACACTTGTCACCTCCTCTTTCTTGTCCTCCCTCCAGGTCCAGAACATCCAGGTCCCCAACCAGGAGTTCGGCCTGAGTGAGAATGAGCCAGGTTACACCTTTGTCTACGCAAAGTTCGATGGCATCATGGGTCTGGCCTACCCTGGCCTGGCTGCTGGAGGTGCCACCACCGCCTTGCAGGGCATGCTGCAGGAGGGCGCCCTTTCCAACCCCCTCTTCAGCGTCTACCTGGGCAGGTGAGCCCTGACTTTCATCCCACCCCACCCCCCATCTGAGAGTTCAAGGCTTTCAGGATTGGAGGAGCCTGAGCAGGGTTGTGGCTCCAGGTCTTTCTGGATCCTACCACCACCCCATCACAGTGTCTGCCCCCAGTCTACCCTGAGTTTGCTTTGCATTCTTTGCTTCCAGCTGCCCTTTGAGTGTGGCTGCTTGAATTCTCCAAACTTCTCGGGGTGACTCCTACCCTTGACCCCAGTGAGCTCACAGCTCCAAATGCCATTGTCTACTGAGTGTACCTCTTTGGATTATAATCTATTGCTTCATCGGCTTTGATCTATTGTTCTGGCCGGTCCTGGAGTCTTCCGGTCTAGGCTCACTACTGACTCCAGTGTAAGCCTTCCAGAAAGCACCGGAGGCAGATCTAGAAGGCGGCTCTTCCGTTAGCCGCCTTCCAGGGACGGCTTACATCTACCGGTGCGGCTTTACCGCCTCAACCTGACATTCAGTACCGTCCTGTGCCTCTGTGGACACTCATTCTTCATGGAACCCCTGGAATCCGCCCCCCTCCCCAAGCCCAGCATCCCAGCTCCCTGCAGGGGAAGCTTCTGGAACAGACCTGGGGAGTCTTTCCCTCTCCTCCAGCAGAACAGTGACACGTTGGGTTGGAGTGGGGCTCCTGGTGGCCCGTTCTCCCGGAGCTCGAGGAGTGGACCCCTGCTAGCAGCTCGCCCAGAGGCTGGCTCTGTGGGCCGCATCGGGGAGCCCCGGGAGCTAGGAATTCTGGGAGGCCTAGACAGGAAGTCCCAGTGGGAGGGGACACAGGCCCGTGCCCAGGCTTCAGAAGCCCTTCCCCTTTCTGAGAGTCCTGGCTTACCCTCCCCGTTGTCTCCACAGCAAGGAGGGCTCTGACGGAGGAGCGGTCATCTTTGGGGGTGTGGACGAGAGCCTGTACACGGGGGACATCTACTGGGCCCCCGTCACGCGGGAACTCTACTGGCAGATTGACCTTGAGGAGTGAGTCGCAGGGAGGGGGGTGGGGGGGTGTGCTCCTCCCTAGGATGGGCACCCCGCCTCACACACGCGCGGACACAGTGACCTTCCTTGGAACTTCCTAGAAATGGGTTCCATGGCCACCTGGAGGGCTTGGGGAGGTCTTGGGGTGGTCGGGGCGGGGGGGTCCCTGGTCCTTACCTTGCTCAGGATACAAACCCTCTGCACGGTGGCTATGTCTCTGGGGCCGGGACGCCCACCCTTGGCTAGTCTGGACTCACAGGGTTGAGGCTGCCATTCCCCCCGCCCCCCCCCCAGGTTCTTTGTTGGGGACCAGGCGTCTGGCTGGTGCTCCCAGGGCTGCCAAGGCATCGTGGACACAGGCACCTCTCTGCTCACCGTCCCCAAGAATTACCTGAGCACGCTCATGGCAGCCATAGGTGCCCAGGAGAGCGAGTACGGAGAGGTGCGTGCGGCGTGGGTGTCCCCCTTCCCCGGGGAGGCCAGCCCAGGGGCGGCTGTGAGTTCTTCCTGGGAAGGTGACACTATCTAAACGCCGGGTCTCCAGGCTTCTAGCTTCCCGAGGCAATGGAAGAAGAGGCCCGGGGCCCGGGCAGGCTGAGGCCCGGAGGCGGAGAGGTCAGGCAGGAATTTCTTCCCAGCTACCATTGCTCAGAGAGATGGAAGGAAAGTGAAGCAAAGCAAGCGAGTGACAAGGGACACCCTTTTATCTATGCTGGGCCCTGCTCCCCGACTGCCCTCCGTCTGAGCCCAGAGGAAAGGTTGGCCCGATGAACCCCTTCCTGCGAACTCTGGGGGACCAACAGGGCTACTTTGTCTCTACATCGATGTGCTTTCAAAAGATGGCGGCTCACGCCTGTAATCCTAGGTACTTAGGAGGCTGAGATACAAGGATTGTGGTTCAAAGCCAGCTGGAGCAGAACAGTCCATGAGACTTCTGATGGCAAAAAAAAAAAAAAAAGCCACAAGTGGAGCTGTGGCTCAAGGCTGTAGAGCACCAGCCTCGAGCAAAAAGAAAAAAAAAAAGCTGGGGGGAATGGGGTGCATTTTCAGAAATAGAGGTTAAGCACTCGCCCAGCGTGAGGCAGGCCCTGGGTTTAACCCCTAGCACGCGCGTGTACGCGTGTACACACACACACAGCTACTTGCCGAGAGGGCAGTGAGTCCAGCCGGGTTGGGAAGATTTCTGGGTCTCCCCCAAATGCACGCTGCCTGTTAGGTATGGCTAGAGGTTTATGGGCGTCCACTGTAGAATGCTAGGGAAATCTGCACAGGATTTCCCTGGAAGCTGAGCCCCCTAGTGCACAGGCGCCCAGCTAGGGGCTTCGGCCTGTGGCCTGGGTGCCGGGGTGGCGGGCTCAGGAGGCCCTGTTCTTCTCTGCAGTATTTGGTGAACTGCAACAACGTCGGGAGCCTGCCCACCCTCAAGTTCCTCATCAATGGTGTGGAGTTTCCTCTGCAGCCCTCCGCCTACATCATAGAAGTAAGTCCTGGCCCCGGTGGGCGGAGTCTCCAGGGCTGGAGCCCCGGGCGAGGCTCCGCCTTCTCGCCCTGTGCTGTGCCAATTCATCACAGCACTGACGTGTTGGCACCAGAGCATCGTCCATTACCAATGATTATTGTTATTATTAGAGGGGAGGGAAACCGAGCTCTTCATGGAGGGCAGATGAGGGCTGGGCAACGTGCTTCGACGTCACAGCCTCTGATGTGAGGGAGACCCTCATTTGTAGCCTCTGAGTGAGTGAAGACGTGGAGGATCAGAGAGGTTGGATAACTGACCGAAGGCCACACAGCTAGGGAGGATGAAGCTGAAGTTAGCATGCAATTTGGTCTGGCTCCAAGGCTAAATGAATAGACTGACCAGGCTGCAAATCAGGAGCACGGTGGGGTGGGGTGGGGGGGGATGTGGAGAGGTAACCCCACACAGAGCCGCTGGAGCCGGGGTGATGGCCTGGAGAATTCTTCCCATCATGCCCTGCTCTGGCCGGAGTGGAATGGTTGAGCCAGGGCTGAAATTCCTTTCTTTGCGGAGCAGGAGGATGGCTTCTGCACCGTGGGCATCCAGACCATCGACCTCACCTCCTCGGATGGCCAGCCCTTTTGGATCCTCGGAGATGTCTTCCTCAGGTCCTACTATTCCATCTTCGACCTGGCCAACAACAGGGTGGGCTTTGCCACCGCCGTCTAGACTTCCTGCCTGGACACCTGGGCGCCCTTCCTCCTCCCCGCTCCCCCCACCACCTCATGAACCGTTCCCTCTGCCCTTCCTCTCTGGATCCAAGGCTTTCTCTAACAATAAATAGACCTTCACATCAGCCGGCTTGTTGTGCGCTTGTGTGACACCGTTGGGGGTGGGGGTGGGCCTGGAGGGTGTTCCTGGTCTCAGGGAAGGGGAAAGCAACAGTCAGGGCAGATCTGCCTCTGGCCCACTGGAGTGATCCCAAGGTTTCCTGGTGGGTCACTGAGATGCTAAGAGAATCAGTGCCGGAGGCTGGGTTTGGGGGTGACCCCTACACCTCAAGGCTGGTGCTCTACCACTAGGCCACAGCTCCCACTTCTGGTATCTTGGCGGTAAATCGGAGACAAGAGTCTCATGGACTTTCCTGCCTGGTCTGGCTTTGAATCACGATCCTCAGGTCTCCACTTCCTGAGTAGCTAGGGTTACAGGCATGAATCATTGACTTATGTGTATTTCTTTGTAAAGAGTCTAACTTTATTCTGGTCTTGGGGCTTGAACTCTTGGCCTGGGTGCTGTTCCTGAGCCTTTTTTTTTTTCTTAAGGCTAGTGCTCTATCACTTGAGCTACAGCTTTTTTTTGGGGGGGGGTATAGTTTTTTGTGGAGATAAATCTCACAGACTTTCCTGCCTGGGCTGGTTACAAACCGTGATCCTCAGATCTCAGTCTCCTGAGTAGTTAGAATTACAGATGTGAGCCACCGGCACCTGGCAAGGATTCAACTCTTAACAAGGAGAAATACTCTGCTGACCCACACCAGCAAACTTCCCTGGAACCACCCCCTGACAGAGACCCCATACATAACCACTCACAGTGTGAGGGGTGGGCTGGAAGCATGTCTGCAGCTGTCTAAGTGTGCTGGAATCTTCTGGAGGATGCCAGATGCCCATGTGCATTTGCAACATGGGTCCTTCAGGAGGTGGGTGCTGCCAGAGCTATTTCTAGAAGGGCTTCCAAGAGCCAAGGCTGAGTTATACTGACTTTCTTTTTTCCTTTTCTTTGTTTTTTGGTGGTTTGGACTTAGGCCCTCCCTCTTCTTTAGCTTGCTTGCTTGGCTGGCACTCTACCACTTGATCAGTGTATCCAGCATGACTTTTTGCTGTTGAATTTGGAGATGGAGTCTCTCAAATTTTTCTGTCCTGGCTAGGTTCAAGCATCAAACCTCTGGATCTTAGCTTCCTGAGTATGGACAATTACAGGCATGAGCTACAGATGTCAGGCTTACATTGATGGATATTGTCCAAATTCCTACGTGTGTTCCAGGACTTGTATGTGAAGGAGGGATGACCTCAAATATGGACAAGAGGGGGATTTACTTGAGTTACATGGAAATCAAGTCCCCTTGCTCTAACCCTTTCATTAGAAGTCTGTCCCTATAGGAGACGCCCAGCAAAACCTTCAGAAATATGAACTAACATGGTGTGAGAAGGAAAAGGAAGAGGAGGAGGAGGAAATATAGAGAGGAAGAGGAGAAAGAGGAGAGGTGGAGAAGGAAGAGGAGGTCACAAGGAGAAGGAGAAAAAGAGGGAGAAAAGGAGGAAGAGAAAGAAGAGGAAAGAAGGAGGAGGAAGAGATGATGAAAGGGGGAAAAGGAGAGAAAGCAAAGAATGATGGTTTAGCATCCTTCACTCTAACAGGGAAGCTGACACAAAAGTAGATCAGAAAAAGCCTGACCAGCCAGCTCTGGCTGAGGAGGGAATGAAAATGGCGACCTCCAGGGGCAGGGGCAGGCTCCTGGCTGATCTCAGTCTCGCCTCTCCTAGCAGTAGAGGCAGAAGAGCTAGAACCAAGTCCTGCATCCCAAGAGTATTTCTATGGCAACCACACACCACCATCTGGGACACCTTTCCCAGATTCCTAGAAAAACAGCCTGCCTATCTATAGGCTCCTTCTTGAGGGTCAGGCAGGTCACAAGATGTAACATAGTGGCGGAAAGGAGAAAGAAAATCTGAAAAAGAGACAGAAGTGAACAAGAGTTCCAAGCCCAAAGACAAGTTCCCGCGGACCTCGGTCAGAAGACGCAGGACTACGAGTCCCGTCGTGCCTAGCGGGACTTCAAGTAAGGACTACGCTTCCCAGCGGGCGCCGCGGCAGGCGGGCGGAGGCGGGGCGGACCGCGGGGCGGAGTCGGCCGCGGGTGGGGGTGGGGGCCGGTGCTGCCCTCTGCCGGGCGCGGCGGGAAGTGGGCGCTGAGTGACAGCCGGAGCCCGGGTGCCGGGCGCGGGGCTCGGTGACAGCAGAGGCGGCTGCTACGGGCGGGACGCAGGGAGCGGCGTCGACGCGGACGGCGGCGGGAAGTGCGGACGGGGGCGGGCCTCCCCGGTGGCGCGCAGCCCGAGGAGCCCGGGAGCGGGCGGTGAGCACGGCTCGCGGGTCCGGGCACCCCAACTTGGGACAAGTTGCCGGAACCTGCAGGCGCCGGCGGCGGACAGATTGACCTTCAGGGCGGAGGTGAGCGGGCCCGGGGGGCCGGGAGCGAGCGGGGCGGGGAGCCGGGGACCCCCGCCCCAGGCCGCCTCGGCTTGCGTCGCCCGGG
This sequence comes from Perognathus longimembris pacificus, assembly GCF_023159225.1. Taxonomy (NCBI): domain Eukaryota; kingdom Metazoa; phylum Chordata; class Mammalia; order Rodentia; family Heteromyidae; genus Perognathus; species Perognathus longimembris. The sequence goes on from NC_063166.1 coordinate 7,898,531, forward strand.
TCCCGGGACAGGTGGGCGGGTGGGGGGTGCGGGCGGGCGGGCGCGGGGCGGGCGCGCGGAGCGTGGCGGGCGGGCGGGCGGGCGGGCGCGGCGCGGCCCGGAGCCCCTCGCCCCTCCCTCGGCCCGGGCCGGGGGCGGCTTCCCGGCGACCTTATATAACCGGGCGGGAGGCGCCGGGCGCGCTCGGGCCTGGCGGGCCCGCGAGCCGGCGGGGCGGGCGGTGAACTTGGAAAGTTTGTGGGGCGCCCGGGCGCGGCGCCGCGCGGCGGGGGCGGGGGTCGGAGGCCGGGGAGGTGTGCGGGGTCCGGCCGCGGCGGCGGCGGGGGAGTGGGAGGGCCGGGCGGCGCCCCGCCCCGGGGGCCGGGCTGCGGCGGCGGGGTGGGGGGGCGCCCGCCCTCCCTTCCTGCCCGCCCGCCCTCCCCCGCGCCCCGGGAAGCCGCCGTCCCCGCGCCGACCACCGCCACCTCGGTATTCTTTTCCCGCCTTGCGTGACTCCGTGACCCCAGGAGACCCCAGCCCCGCCGCACCCCGCGCTCGCTCCCCGCCCGTGTGGGGCTCGAACCCGGGAAGACGCGCGCCCCGTCCCCGCGTCGCGGCCGTCCAGCCCCGAGCTGCCCGCCCCGCACCCGGCGCCGACACTCCCCCCCCCACCCAGTCGGCGGCTCGGCGCCTCCGCCGAGGGACCCGGCCGGTGCCACCCACCCGGGTCCCCGCCCCTCGACCCTTTCCGGAGCCGGGGCTGGCTTCACGCACGGCCGCCCCGAGCGGCTCCGGGCTGCGCGAGCAGGTTCGCGCCGCAGCCGCCCGGGCGCCCGGCCTCGCGCCCCGGGAGGGAGGGCGGGAGGGCGGAGGGCGGGAGGGCGCCGGGCGGGGCTCGTCTGCGTCCGCGCCCGCGCCCGCGCCGGCCGAGCCCTGGCCCCCGCCCGCCCCTCGGCCCGGCCCGGCCCGGCCCGGCGCTGCCCGGCCCTGCGGTCCCCGCGGGGAGCGTCGGCCCTTTCCCTCCCGCCCCAGCCCCGAGCGGGGGTGCTCAGGCGAGCCGGGAAGGGGACCAGGCCGCTGGGACGTGGCCTCGGGCCCCTGCGCCCGCCCTGGCCCAGATTCCGCCGGCCCAGACTTGGCACCCCTTTGGGGCGATTGGGGGTGCGGCGGAGGCCGGGCTCCGGTTTCCTCTAGGGCAGCCAGGTGCCGAGGCTGTCAGATCGGAACGCGGACGCTGGGCTCCGGGGCCTGTTCCCTCCAGACAGGCTGCCAGGCCCGCCGGGAGCCAGCCCCCGGCCCCTGCCCGCCGACGGCGCCCAGTCCGGGGACGCCGAGCCAGCAGTACTTACTGGCAGGCCAGGAAAGGCAGCCGAAGGGAAAGTCAGAGATTGTGCGTTTAGCCTGCCTCGGTTTCCCCAGCCTTGGAGGAAGATCGCATCTCCCCTCGCCTTCCTTCTGCCGGCCTCCCGGGAGGGGATGGGGGTAGTGGGGGGTAAGGAAGGGCCGGGCTGTTTGGGATGACAAGACTTCCCAGGGGGGAACCCGAGAGGCTTCTAGAGCGCACACTGCCTGTGGCAGCGGGGTGTCACTCAGATGTGAGGGGTGCGGAGCCAGCCCCGTTGGTTCCAGGTCCCATGGAGCAGGTGCAGGGAACGACCCCGTGGGGCCCCCAGAGGAGCCCCCCGCTGGGCCTGGTGACTTAGAGCCAGGGGTGGGCCTGGGCAGGCCGGAGCTCACGCAGCCGCTGGTGGAGTGCCCACGCCCCCCGGCATCTTGCCCCCCCGCCCCCCCGCCGGTTTCCAGGGTGGGAAGTAGGTGGGAGGGGGACTCCACCCCTCCCGCGGAGCCGTCCTTTGAGGGTCTGGCTTCGGGCCACGCGCCCCGCGGAGGGGAGGGGGTGCTGTTAATGGTTGTAATTGCCAGGCGCTGGGGGTTTATGGAGTTACTTAGCACCTGCCCCCACAGGGAGTGGCCCAGCCACCCCCCTGGTGGAAGCTGTTCCTTTTCCAAATCAGCGGGGTTTCTGCAGGCTGCCGGGGTTTCCCCTGACCGCAGCTGGCAGGAAAGCCAGGTTGGGCCTTTGTCCTGGGGATGGAGGGCAGTCAGCACTTGGGGCCCGGCTTGGGGCTGCTCTGGAGATGACAGTGGAAATCGGGTTGGCCTCCGGTGATGGGGGGCAGGGAGAGAGTTCAGGTCGGCCGAGCTGCCAGAAGCCTCCCCCTCCTCTGCTGGGAGCCTGCGTGCAGGGCCTGGGGGGGGGGGGGCGGGGCCGGGACCCACCCCTCCACCTGTGGGCTCCGGTGAGGAGGGAGGGCGGAGCAGGGCCCAGGCCTGGTCAGGGCGGTTCGTTGGGGTGGTCAGGTGTTTATGGGAATGGGGGACCCTCTGTGTAGATGCTTCCCTGTGCAAGCGTCCTTTTAACAGTATCACGTCTAATAAACAGACATGTATTGTGTGTTAACCCTTTGATGTAGGAATTACTGCTTCCAGTATACAGACTCAGAGAAGCCAAGAGCGTGTCTGAAAATCACAGAGCCTGCAAGTGGCAGGATTGGGGTTTAACCCAGGTCCAACCAACCAACTCCAAAGTCCAGGTTCTTAATCCCTAAAGAATCCACCTCATGATTCTCCAGGCATTCTCTTTGGAAAGGTGGGAGGTCGGGGTGGGGAGGACACCTTTCTTTTGCTTAGGTGGGGTTTCCTGCCTCCTGGTGGAGCCTCTGACCTTGGTGAACAAAGGGCCCTTCCTTGGGGACATCTGCCTGCCTGGTGGGGGGGGGGGCTCCGTTCTGGAGGAGCTCCCCAGCTGCTTAGCAAAGAGAAGGGGGCATTCCCACCCCCCCCACCCCCCATGTCTTCCCAGCCCAGTTTTGTGCCCTGGACTTCACACCCATTAGCCCTCGGGACAGGGACGCCCTCAGTGGGCCCACGCTTCACCAGACGTGGGGGAAAGGCTGTGGGGACCCCACACTGTCTGCTGGGCCTGAGGTTCCCGCGGAGCCCAGCCACCTTCGGTGTCCCCTCCAGAGCAAACCTGCAGTGCTCTGCCCGAGGTCCAGGAGGGCTGGCAGCCCTCAGAAAGGGAAGGGCGTGGGCAGGAGGACAGCTGGGATCCACAGAGCGGAGTGGGCAGTTTCTTGGGATAAACCCACAGCCTCTCTGTACCAAGCACTGAGCCAGGAGTCACCCCGTCAGGTTGAGTGGATGCTGTGGGACTAGCCCTGCCACTTACCACACGGTATAACCATGCTTAGCTCCAGCGTGCCTCCGTTTCTACACTTTAAAAGTACAGAGTAGAGGCAGGGCCGGTGGCTTATGCCTGTAATCCTAGCTACTTGGAGGTGGAGATGGGGGTGAGTGGGTCATGATTCTAGGTCAGCCCAGGCAAAAAGTTCACCACAGATATCCCGTCTCAACTAATTGGAAGCTAAGCACAGCGGCATGCAGCTAGATAGCTCTGTGGGAAGCGCACACAGGAAGGTCATGGTCCAGGCCAGGCAACATGGAGACCTTATTTGAGAAATAACAAAAGCAAAAAGGGAGGCTGGGAAGGTGGCCTCGTGGTAGAGTGCTTGCCTAGCATGCACGAAGCCCTGGGTTCGATTCCTCCGTACCACAGAAACAGAAAAAGCTGGAAATGGCACCGTGGCTCAAGTGGTAGAGTGCTAGCCTTGAGCAAAAAGAAGGTCAGGGACAGTGCTCAGACCCTGAATTCAGTCCCCAGGATTGGCAAAACAAAAAGGCAAAAGGGGTTGGAAGTGTGGCTCAAGTGGTAGAGCACCTGTCTGGCAAGTGCAAGGCCCTAAGTTCACATCCCAGTACCACAAAAAAGAAATAAAAGTAGTAGCTTCCTAAGAGTGAAGTCCAAGTTCATTGATGCACAACACATTTGGAATAACACATCTTTAATTTTCTTTTTTTTTTTTTGCCACTCCTGGGGCTTGGACACAGCCTGAGCACTGTCCCTGGCTTCTTTGTGCTCAAGGCTAGCACTCTACCTCTTGAGCCACAGCGCCGCTTCTGGCTTTTCCCATATACATGGTGCTGAGGAATGGAACCCAGGGCTTCCTGTATTTGAGGCAAGCACTCTACCACTAGGCCACTTTCCCAGCCCATGTTTAACTCTTGTAACTCATTTCCTCATCTCCTATTCCAGTGAGGAAACGGAAACGGGCAGAGGGAGCTCCCGGAGAGGGCTGCAGACTGGGTTAGAGCTGGCCTCCCTGCCCCGCCCAGGGCTGTGACGTCACCGAGGGCGGAAATCAAATCCCAGTGATAAGGGGGGGGGGGCGGTCTGAGACTTATCTTTGCCCACAGGAAATGATTTACTGCGGCTGAGATCAGAGGGCAGCTGAGAGGCAGAAGCTAAGGCTGGTCATCTGGACACTTTCTGTCTGTCTTCTTTTTTTCCCCACTTAGTGCTGTTAGGTGCATGCTAGGCAAGCACTGTATACTGAGCTGTCCCAGCCCCTGTCTTATGTGTGAGCCTAAGGAGGAGGAAAAGGAGGGCTGGCCACACCCGTGCCTTGCCCAGCTCAGTCGGGGACAAGCCAAGCCACCTTGTTGGTTCCTGTAGAGTGGAGGTCCCAAAGCTGGGTGTGAGGATAGGAAGAACACCCCAGGAATTCCCGGCGATGCGCTGCCTAGAAACTCACAGGCCACAGCCCTCTCTGGGCCCCTCTTCTGTAAGGCCTTTGCCTTCCAGCTGCCAGGTTCCCTGGCTGGGATCCCCACCCCCACCCCCACCCCCAGTATCTGGAAGACAGCCGTGAATACACAGGCCGCATAGTAAGTCTTGGTGGAGTGGATCCATGTAGGCAAACTAAGTCCCTATGACGTGCCCAGGAAGGCAGGTATTGGATTGCTGTCGGAGTCATATTTATGAGGACATAAAGGATGCTTTACCCATGGTGTCTACCCTACAGGTGCTTCTTCATCTAATGCTTGGGGCCTCGCCCCCGGCTGCCAGCGTCCTGAGCTCGGCCACACCTCCACTGCCTTGGGGCTCAGCCTGCACCCCCTCCCTCCCCCAGCGCTGCCCACGGGTCTGTGGGGGCAGGGGTCCTGTTTGTTTGCTATGGGAAGCGACAGCCTGTCCTCTGCCTTGTTTATAATTGGTTTGGGGACAACACCTGCTCAGCCCCTTGTAGGGTTCAGGGAGGTGGGAAGTAGAACAGGGCTCCCAACAGGGATTCAGACCTCAGAGAGAGAAGGGGGGGCAGCAGGTACTAAGTGAACACAGCCATGGCCCTGAAGAGCATGCCTTCTGTTCACTTCTTTTTTCCTCCTCCTCCTTCTCCTCCTCCTCCACCTCCTCCTCCTCCTCCTCCTCCTCCTCCTCTTCCTCCTCCTCCTCCCCCCTCCTCCTCCTCCTCCCCCCCCTCCTCCTGTCCGTTATAGGACTTGAACTCAGGGCCTGGGAGCTGTCCCAGTACCTCTTTATGCTCAAGGTACCACTTGAGCCACAGTGCCACTTCTGGTTTTTGAGTGGTTAACTGGAATTAAGAGTCTCATGGGGACCTCTGTGCCCTGGCTGGCTTCGAACCTTGGTCCTCGGATCTCAGTAGCTGAGTAGCTAGGATCACGGGCGTGAGCCACCAGCGCCGGCTTCTGTTCACCTCTTGCCAGCCTGGAGAGCTTGACTAGTGGGGTGTGCCCCCCACAGACCCAGAAAGGGGGCCTGCATTGTTCCTTGGGGGCTCTCAGCCACTGCAGCTGGCTCTAGAGCCTTTCTAGAAGTTCTAGAGGCTTATAAGGGTAAGGGGAGGCCCCTAGCCGTCCACCCGCTGCTTGGAAGCCCTGGGGCCTTGGTGGGAGTTATGGACGCCCCTCCCCTCCAGCACTCTCCCCCAGCCCTGCCTCCCCCTCCGTTGTTTCCATAGCACCTGCCTCTCCTGCTCTGTTCTCCCTCCCTCTTTCCTTCCCTCCTTCTCTCCTTCCTCCCTCCTTCTCCCCTTCTCTCCATCCTGCCCATCCTGCCTGTCCTTGCTTGCTTGCTTGCTTGCTTTTGTGTCAGCACTAAGGCTTGAACTCAGGACCTGAGCACTGTCCCTTAGCTTTTCCCACTCAAGGATGGCGCTCTACCACTTGAGCCACAGCCCCACTTCTGGCTTTTTTGCTTGCTAACTGGAGATAAGAATGTCAAGATCTTCCTTGCTCTGGCTGGCTTTGAACCATAATCCTCAGATCTCAGCCTCCTGAGTAGCTAGGATTATATTATATAATCTAGATTATATAGCCATGGGCGCACCCAGTCCCTCCCTTCTTCCCTCCCTCCCTTCCTCCCTTCCTTTCTCTTGTGACTGTCCTTGGGCTTGAACTCAGGGCCTAGGCACTGTCCCTTGGCTTTTGTGTTTAAGGCCAGGGCTCTACCACTTGAGCCATAGCTCTACTTATGGTTTTGGTTTTTTTTTTTTTGCCAGTCCTGGGGCTTGGACTCAGGGCCTGAGCACTGTCCCTGGCTTCTTTTTGCTCAAGGCTAGCACTCTGCCACTTGAGCCACTGCGCCCCTTCTGGCCATTTTCTGTATATGTGGTGCTGGGGAATCGAACCCAGGGCCTCATGTATATGAGGCAGGCACTCTTGCCACTAGGCCATATCCCCAGCCTTGGGTTGGTTTGTTTGTTTGGTGTTAGTTGGGGATAAGAGTCTCACAAACTTTTCCTGATGGGGTTGCTTTGAACTGTAATCCTCAGATCTTACCCTCCTGAATAGCTAGGGTTACAAGTATGAGCCACTGGCACCCAGCTTCTTTTATGACTAGTAGGGGCGATGTTGTTGCAAGAAGATCCTTGCATGAGCTTCCTGGTACTTTAATACATACATTTCTTCAGTGTCTCTTCCCATTCGTGTATGTGTAACAACCAGGGCTTGAACACAGCTTTCTTGTTCTTGGCTGGTACTCTACCACCAGAGCCATGCCTCTCTCTTCCAGCATTCTGCTGGGTATTTGGAGATAGAGTCTTAACTTTTCTGCCCAGGCTGGCTTTGAACTGAGATCCTTCGTATCTCAGCCTCTTGAGTAGGTAGGAATATGGGTGGTAGATGCCTGCCCCTGGTGTCCGTCAGTGTTTTAAGTGGTTGTACCAGTCCTCCCTGGTGGCTTGTCGTGAATCCTCTTGTCCGGTATCCTGTCAGTCCTAGGTGTTGTTAGACTGATTTCTGCCATGCTTTCGGTGTGTAGCTGTGTCTCCCCATGGGTGTAATTTACATTGCCGTTGTCATCTTTTTCTTGTGGCGGTGCTGGGATTTGAACTTCACAGTAGCTAGGCAGGTGCTCTACTCCTTGAGTCATACCTCTGGCCCTTTTAGATCTGAGATAGGGTCTTGATTTTTGCCTGGATTGCAATCCTTGACCTGTGCTTTCTGTGTAGCTAGGATGACCACCCAGCTCTTGATTGAGATGAGCTTCCAAGAACTTCCTGCTCCAGCAGGCATGGGACGTGATTCTCCAACTCAGCTCTTGAGTAGCTCAGATTACAGACATGTGGCTCCTCTTCTGTGAGGGTCTATTTTTGTATGTTCACTAACACGCATCATGTAGTCAAATGGTGGCATACGCCATTGACTCTGTCTGCATCTATTGAAAATACTTGGAAGAAAATGAATGGCCAATCAACCTTCCTTCCTTCCTTCCTTCCTTCCTTCCTTCCTTCCTTCCTTCCTTCCTATCTTTCTCTTGACTCTACCATTTGAGCCACAGCTCCACTTCTGGCTTTTGGTGGTTAATTGGAGATACCAGTCGTACGGGCCTTCCTGCCTGGGCTGGCTTTGAACCATGATCCTCAGATCTCAGCCTTCTGAGTGCCTAGGATGACAGGCGCGAGCCACCAGCACTGGCACCAGCCAGGCTTTTCATTTCATTATTCCCTCAACAATACAGTGTAACTACTGTTCACACCATGCTAACCTTGCCTTAGGGGACCTGGAGGTCATTTAAAGTCTATGATTTTATGCAAACACCATACACTTTCTAGAAGGGATTCACACATCTATAGATTTTAGTACCCAGGGAGAGTCTTGCAGCCATTCCCCGAGGAATGCCAAGGGGTGGCTGTATAAGCAATTCTGGAGGAAAGAGGCTTATATTAGGGGTGCCCCAAAACGTCTTACCGATGGGCATCTACCATCAAGAGAATCAAGAGACCACTGGAATGCTGCCAAGGGACTGGCGTGTGGTTTGGGCGTGGAAGGGTGACAGACAGTGCCTACCAGGGGAGCAGCCTCTTCCCTGAGGTGTGGAGCCCCCAGAAGGCCCTCCCCAACCCCCATCCCCACCTCAGCACAGGGGAGGGAGGAGCCTTCTGCATGTGCAGCTGCCAAGTGAGTCTGGATGTAGCCGTCTGTAATAGAGCGCTGGCCTCCAGCTGCCAGGCCGTTAGAGCAGCAACTCTCCCCTGGGAGTGAAGGGCCACCCCACAGGACACTTGGCATCTTCTGATGGCGTTGGCTGAAGCTGCCGATATCATAGAGCGCACAGGACCCCCCCACACACCCCTAGGCCGTGGTGACAGTGCAACGGAGGTGGAAAACTAACTTAGGGCAAGAGGCAGGCTTTGAGCCTCAGTCTCCTCGTCTGCAAAATGGGTTAGCAAGGTTGCTGCCTCTCCCCTTCACGAGGGTGAGGCTGGGTCCAGGGGACGGAGTGGGGGTGGGGGGGGCGCATGGCCACTGTGTAGCAGGGCAGCAGGGCTTCCTCCTCCCTGACCACAGCTGTCTGCGCCGCGCTGGTGGCATCAGCTGATGAGCTGGCCGGGTCTCTGCCTGGGTCCTCCCCTCTGACAGCTGTAGGGAGTCGCCCTGAGGCCCTCAGACTTTCGACGAGGGCTACAGAATTGAGGGGCTCTCCAGGAACCCGGGGGGCCCTGGGGGAAGCCACTGCTGACTTTGTCCTGAGCTGGATGGGAGTCCAAGGTTGTGGGGGTGATAAGAGGTGCTTATCACAGTCCTTATCTGAGGCCCTGGGGCAGGTCGGGGCCTGAGGGCAGTGTGGGGGCTTCTCCGCTCGCCCGGCTCCTGGAGGCCAAGCCTGGGCCCATCCTTGCTGGGCCTCTCTGACCTCCTGTTCATTCCTCCTTCCCCTTGGCCTCTTTCTTCAGCTCTAGGAGTGAGGCCTGGCTAACCCCCTCTCCCTCCTCCTTCCTGCACTGAACAACGTGCCCACAACTTGGAGCCCGCCTGCTCTGGAGTATTTGCCTGCAAAGATGGGGGTCCTCCTACCCCACGGGACCATCAGGCTGTGGATGGTGAAGGACTCATGGAGATCTCATGCGTAGCCGGAACGCTTTCCCACGGGTGTCTGAGCATGGTGGGGGGCGGGGTTCTCTCCAGAGCTTGGCGCGGGGATGACATTTGGTCTCTTGCGTGACATTTTCCTTGCGTGTCCTGGGGCCCGAGCACTGCCCCTTAGCTCTTTTGTTCAAGGCTCTGCCACTTGAGCCACAGCCCCACTTCTGACTTTTTGATGGTCAATTAGAGTGAAGCGGCTCATGGACTTTGCTGCCCGGGCTGGCTTAGAACCTCAGTCCTCAGATCTCAGCCTTCTCCCGAGCAGCCGGGATGACAGGCGTGAGCCGCAGGGGCAGACGGGTTTCTCGTTTCAAGGAGATTACAGAAACACTGTGCGATGGGTGCGGAGGCCCAAGGCCAGAGCCAGTGGGGACGGCGGGTGCTGGGAAGGACCTGGGTGAGGGGTGGCCTGCCCCGGCCCGGTGAGATGCAGACTCCTTGGCAATTTCTGCCACTCTCCCCGTCAGGGCCTGGGGCTCTGGAGGTCGGGCTGAGGCGGAGCTGAGAGGCCTGGGGCCTGGAGCTGCTCCCGGCTGGTGAGATCGGAGCAGGTTGGCTGTGTGTGTGTGTGTGTGTGTGTGTCTGTCTGTCTGTCTGTGAGGCCCCCTCCCTCCCTCTCTGTGCTCTGAGTAATCCTCCGCCACATTTGCAGCTCCCAGGAGATTGTGCAACTTCCTCTGCGGCCGAGGTGCAGGGGCTGGGTGAAAAAAACAGCACTGGGGAAAATGAGGAAATGGCCAGGGTTGGTGGAGGCCTGGCCCAGGGCTCCCTCCCCCCCGGCAGAGCTGGGTACAGGGGCCTCCTTTCAGGGTCTGCCCTCTTGCTGGGCACTGTGCATGCATACCTGTGTGTGTGCGTGTGTGTGCACGTGTGTGAGCAAGTGCAGGTGAAGCGGCTTGGGGTGCGGGGGACGTGGGGGAGTGGGGGCGAGTGATGTCAGGTGGGGAAGGGAGCCACTGAAGCAGAGCAGGGCTGGGTGCAGGAGGCCCAGGGGCAAGGCCAGGCCCAGGCTCGGAGAGAAGCATGGGGTGGTGGGGGAAGCACAGGGAAATCAGAAGTCTGGCTAGGCTCATGCCTCAGCCTCCCCCTCTCCTCAGACTCACGTTGAAGTTCTGATGATACGCTTCGTGTGGAGCCCAGACTACCGGACTCGGCCGTGTAGCTTGTCTATAGTGTGGCTCGGGATCCTCGTCTGTAAAGCGAGTTGACGTCGGTAGTGTTCACATGAGTGGGGTGCGGTGGAGCACACCTGTCATCCCAGCTACTTGAGGTGAAGGACCGAGGTTGGAGGTTCACCTCGGCAAACACGCTCATCGAACTGGGCTTCCACGGCTCGCACCTCTAACCCCCAGCTCCTCAGGAGGTCGACATCCGAGAACTGAGGTTAGAAACCAGAGCCGGCAGACAGATCCCCAAAACTCCTATCTCCCATCCACCAGCAAAATGCCACAATCGGAGGCATGGCTGAAGTGGTAGGGTGCCAGCTGTGGGTGAAAAACAACCGAGCCAAGAGCCCAAGTCCCTGAGCTCAATTAAGCCCCAGTGCTGGAACACACAAGAAAGAAAGGGAAAAAAAACAAGTTATTCATACCCCATCTCAACCAATTAAACAAACAAACAAAAAGCTGATGCAGTGGTATGCACTTGTCACCACAGATGCCACGCAGTGGGAGCAGTTGCCGGACTGGAGAGCGCAGGGCCGGGGTTGTGAGCATGCTGTCTTGAAGTTCAGGCAGGCCTGGCTCTGAGTTCTCTGAGTGACTCCCAGCCTCAGTCTCCTACCTGAGAAATCATACGCTACATAGTGAGACACACAGATGCTTCTCATCATGGCTGCCCCGTGTTGGAGCTTGTATGGCCCACAAATGAGGTTAGCTGTATCTGACGTCCCCCCTCCCCCGCTCCTGTGCCCCAGTGCCGGGGAGGGAGGATGGGTTGACCCACCGTGCCAGACGCCTCCCACAGGCCTGGCTCTGAGTATTTGGCAAGCAGGTGACATTAACAGGTGCCTGTCGCAGGGAGCATTATGGGCTGGGCAGGGGATTTGGCTGCCCTGAGTTTGGCAGATGTCCTTGAGGGTCAGGCCGACTCACTGGACCCTGATCTGGTCATGAAATCAGCGTAGCAGGTCTTCATGAGCCACATTTGTATGTGTGTGTGCCGGTACTAGAGCTCGAAGTCAGGGCCTTGAGTTCTTGCTTGGCTCCTTCCTGCCATACTGGTGCTCTACCACTTGAGTCACATCTCTACTTTCAGCCTTTGCTGGTTAATTGGAGAAAAGGAGTCTTACTGCCTGGGCTGGTTTTTTTTTTTTTTTTTTTTTTTTTGGCCAGTCGTGGGCCTTGGACTCAGGGCCTGAGCACTGTCCCTGGCTTCTTCCCGCTCAAGGCTAGCACTCTGCCACTTGAGCCACAGCGCCGCTTCTGGCCGTTTTCTGTATATGTGGTGCTGGGGAATCGAACCTAGGGCCTCGTGTATCCGAGGCAGGCACTCTTGCCACTAGGCTATATCCCCAGCCCGCCTGGGCTGGTTTTGAACCTTGATTCTCAGACCTCAGCCTCTTGGGGAGCTGGGATTACAGATGTGAGCCATCAATGCGTGACTTCCAACCTTTTTTTTTTTTTTTTGGTCAGTCGTGGGGCTTGAATTCTGGGCCTGGGCGCTGTCCTTGAGCCCTTTAGCTCAAAGCTAGAGCTCTACCACTTTGAGCCACAGCACCACTTCTGGTTTTCTGGTGGTTAGTTGGGGATAAGAGTCTCACAGACTTCCTGAATTTGAGATCCTCAGATCTCAGCCTCCTGAGTAGCTAGGATTACAGGCGTGAGCTACCGGCTCTGCCAGCTCCGGGCAACCTTTTTAAAAAATTGAATAGAAGAGAAAATACCCAGGTGGGTCATATAGTGTTATTGGTAGTTGCCAGGTCTGGTTCAGTGGAGGCAGAGGGCGGGGATGGTCCGGGAGGGTTTCCTGGTGATGGTGATGCGGGAGGGGGGGAGGGGCTGGTGAGAGGAGGCATTGCCTGGCATGGATGGTTGGTGCTCGTAGAGGGCACCAGGGCCAGGGCCGGCAGGAGGTGCCCCTGTGCGTTAGAGCAGAGGCTTGGGTGGTGACGTCCACAGGGCATTTGTGGAGGGCTGGGGGAGGGGGTGGGCAGGGAGAGGAGGATTCAGGCTCACAAACCTGCCCTCGCCATTGGGCTCTATCTGTGTTGCAACCCTCTCTTCCTCTTGCCCTGGCCTGGAGGAGTCCCTGACCCAGCTGACTCCGGTGGGCCTGGCCTGTGGCCCGGCCCTCGGCTCTCGAGCCTTGCTGCAGAGCCAGAAGCCAGCGCTTGGCCCTGTCCAGGCCTTAGGGTGTCCATCTGTAATGTGGGCACCCACGCCCCAAGCAGTGGGTGATGCCCACTTGCTGGTGGTGCCATCGGCGACCCATGCGTGTAAACCAGTGCAGGAGATGGTACCGTCACTTGTTATCCCAGCCATTTAGGGGGCCGAGGCCGGAGGATTGTAGTTCAAAGCCAGCCTGGACAGAAGAGTTTGTGAAATCCTCTAATTAACCAGCCAAAATGCCAGAAGTAGAGGTATGGCTCAAGTGGGTGGAAACACCAGCCCTGAGTAGAAAAGCCAAGTGAGAGCAAGACCCGACATTCAAGCCTCCATACCAGCAAGAAAATCATTTAAAAGAAAGAGCGGGTGCAGGAAGTATGGGAGCCCTAGGTGGGTTATGATCGTCAATGCCAGACGGGAGGGCTGGGGCAGATCACGGGGCTGTCGGCTGCCTGCTTGGAGAGCCCCCACCCCCACCCCACAGCCTAGGGTATTGGGAGGCCCTAGGGAGAGGCCGTGGCTGGTAGCTGTGGCTTGCCAGCCGGCCGTGCCCCTGTCTTTATGTGGAAGAGATCTGGTTAGGGTCCCAGAGCTGAGAACAGGTCTGTGTGGGTCTGGGAACTAGCAGCCTCTGGACCCCCACCCTGTACTGAACCCCCCCAGGAGCTCCTGGGGTCTGTGTCTCCAGGGGGAGGGACCGTGCCCTAGGACTGATTGCCCGGGGCCAGTTTCCAGGAAATCTGTGGGTGGCTCCTAGCCTGCTGAGCACAGAGCATGCTGGGGTGTGAGTTCCACACTTGAATGGATGTGGTCACTAACGGAAGGTCACGGGTAGTAAGGGGACACTGGACTAAGTACTGTTGTATATTTGCAAAAAACTTTTCAGCAGCATTGGGACTTGAACTCTGGGCTTCGTGCTTGTTTGTTAGGCTAGCCTTCCTTCTACTGTTTAAACCATGCCTCCAGCCTGGATTTTTGCTTTTTTGCCAGTCCTAGGGCTTGAACTCAGGCCTGAGCACTGTTCCTGGCTTCTTTTTGCTCACGGCTACTAGCACTCTACCACTTCAGCCACAGTGCTACTTCTGGCTTTTTCTACATATGTGGTGCTGAGGAATCGAACCCAGGGCTTCATGTATGCAAGGCAAGCAGTCTACCACTAGGCCATGTTCCCAGCCCCTTTTTCTGGTTATTTTAAAGATGAAATTTTGTGGACTCTCCTGCCTGGGCTGGCCTCAAACTTTGGTCTTCCAGATCTCAGCCTCCTGGATAGGTAGGCTTGAGCCAACAACTACCTTAAAAAGAAATGAAGGCTGAAGTGTAGCTCAGTGAGACAGCAATGTACCTAGCATGCCCTAGGCGTGTGTGTGTGTGTGTGTGTGTGTGTGTGTGAACAAATTGGCTTTCTTTGCTGCTAGACTTACCAGAGCCTCTGCTATGCTAATATTCTATAATACATGCTCAGGATAGAACCATGGCACAGAAGTCTGCTGTTTAAAACCCCATCTTTCTGTTTCTTAATGACGATCTTTCTATTCACATACACTGGAGATACAAAGGGAGGGTTTCACTGTGACATTCGCATACATATATACAATGCACGCCATCAAAAAACCAACAACAAAACACCCCCTCCATCTCTCTCCCCTCCCCCTCTCCTTCCTGAAAGCAATTTCAGCAGGCTTCACCGCTCTAGTTCCATATACGCAGGCACAGGCCAGCGGACCGCACTCATCCCCCTCCACCCTGAGCGGCTGGGGTCTGGGCCCTCCTCTTCCTCCTTCCTGGGCTCCGCAGCCCCAGCTCTGTGTGTGCTGCTCTGCCCTGAGCCCCTCCCACTGGGCATGGCTGGGAGAGGAAGCCAGGCCTTCCTGGGCCTCAGACTCCCCGCTGCCGGCCTACTGGAGCCCTGTCCTGTCTTTGTGGGCTGGTGGGAAGTGCCTGGGCACCAGATGCGCAGGCCCTCAGGCCTGGGGAGCCCTGGCGGTGGGCTGGCCCCGTGTGGTGTCCTCTCCGGTCTCCACTCACCTCACCCCTGGAGGGGCCGTTCTACCTGACAAGGTGCCATGGCTCCCCTGCCCTGCCTGGGAGATGGCATTACAGCGGGGGAGGAGCTTGTGTCTTGGTGCCTCAGTTTACCTCCCTTTCTCCCTCTCCCCCCTTCTCTTTCTTTCTATCCCCTTCTGTCTTTGGCAGTGCTGGGGATTGAACTCAGGACGTCACACTCGCGGGGCAAACATTCTATCACTTGCTCTATGCTCCTAGTTCTTTTGGCTTTTAGTTCATTTTTCCGATAAGGCCCCATGTTAACTTTGCCAGGATAGCCTCAAATCCTCCTCCTCCAACCTCTGCCTCCCAAGCCGCTCAGGATCTAAGACCGTGTTACCATACTTGGTCAGCTTTCTTGAACAGCTGGTCCTTGCAGTGTCGGCACTCCTATGGGGGGTCTAGCACGGGCACAGAGGGTTTGGTTCCTGGCTGGTGTTGGGGTGTCTGTTATACCTCTCTAGCCCATGTGAGGGGCTCCAAGGCAAGGCCAGGAGGTGGCTAGGCTGGGTGGGGAGGTGGGAGGCGGCAGGGCCTCCTGGCAGTGGGCTGTTTGGCCTCGTTATTCTTAGCACTGACTCATTATGGAGTCTATTTTTAGCCCTGTTTCTAAGGGTTGTGAGCATCTGGCACTGCCCGTGCCGGAGGGGGAGGGGTTGGCAGGGGCGACCCCTTGGGCAGGGAGAGCGGGGACCGTCTTCTTCCTGCACCTGCCGTGACTGGACGCGGGGCATGCAGTAGGCGTCCTGTTCATGCTTGCCTCTTGCCTGCTCTCCCGCTGGCTAATCCAGCTCCAGCTCTGTGGGTGGACCAGGGTGACTCTACAGGTGGACAGAGTGGGCCACAGGTGACAGGCTGCCTCTTGACAGCTCTCGAGTGTCCTGGGGGCCTCTGACCTCTGCAGAGAGGGGAAGTAAGCCCCGAGCTAGAACACTTGTGACAGCCAGCAGAGAGTATAGAGGGGGTAGAGATTGTGGCATAACCCAGAGGTTACACAGTCAGGCTCTGTAACTAGACCGTCTAAGATCCAGTCCTGTTTTGCTGCGAGGTTTTTTTTGGGGGGTGGTGGCACCTTTAAGCTGTGTGACCTTGGCAGTTAGTCCATCCACCTCTCTGTGCCTGTTTGCGGGTCTGTGCTGTGAGGATTAAGACCAGGGGTGCCGGTTTCGATGGAAGCGCTCTGCGTGGGGAGGGAGGCATTGTTGCTGTGTGTGAGGCCCGTCTGGCTTGGGATGAGCAGGGAGGGTGGTGGTCCTGGGCGAGGCCCAGAGGAAGCGAGGTACCCTGGCACCTTGAGGGTGTCCCTGCTGCACCATTCTTGGGGTCACAGGTACAGGTGTGTGGGAATCTGGCTGCGCCGCTTGCAGGTGTTGGGTCACTTAATCTTTCTGCTTATCCATGTCTTGATGTGCAAGACAGGGATTGTAATACTCAGGCCACAGGGAACCATGTGAACCAGGAACATTTTGTCCAGTGCCAGGTGCATGGTAGGATCTGAATCCATGGGGCATTTTGGGAATGGGCCCTTACAGTGTTTCTTTCCCAATACCTTGATAGTTGTTAAGAACAGCTTGGGCTGAATGTAATGGCACACACCTGTAAGCCCAGCACTTGGGAGACTGGGGTAGGCAGTCACGAGATGGAGGCTGGCCTAAGCTAGCCAGTGAGACCTTGTCTCAAAAAATGGAAAATAAATTAGATGCCAGTAGCTCACACCTGTAATCCTGGCTACTCCAGCGGCCAAGAGCTGAAGATTGAAATTCAGCGACAGCCCGGGCAGGAAAGGAAAGTCCATGAGTCTCTTATCTCTATTTACACACTGAAAGTCAGAAGTGGAGTTGTGGCTCAAGTAGTTGAGCTCCAGCCTTGAGCAAAAAGCTAAGGGACAGAAGGAGAGAGCCCAGGCTCTGAATTCAAGCCCCTACATGGGCACAGAAACAACAGCAGCAAAGCCCCCATCACAGCCGAGCAGTTTGTCCTGGAGTTTGAAGGATAAGGGTGTAGCCGTCCTTCCACTGGGCTGTGGCCGCCCCTCACCTGCTGTCTCTGCACTTCTGTTGCTATAGGCAAGCCAAGCCGTCAGGCACCAGTGGCTCACTCCTAGAATCCCAGCTCTTCAGGAGGCTGAGATCTGAGGATCGGGGTTCAAAGCCAGCCTGAACAGGAAAGTCCATGAGACTCTTCATCTCTGATTAACCACCAAAACATCTGGCGCGGTGGCTCAAGTGGTAGAGAGCCAGCCTTGAGCACAAAAGCTCAGGGACAATAGCCTGAGTTCAAGCCCCAGGACTGGCACAATGTGTGTGTTAGGTGTATGCATGTGCACATCTACATATATGCACGTGTATGCACATGTACACATATACATATATAAACGTATATGCACGCAAGCTAGAGAATACCTGAGGACTCCAGGAAGTGCCGTGGTGACAATCTGGGGGCCGGGTGGCTGGCATGTCTTTGTCCCCACAAAGTCTCTTTATCCTCCTGTTGGGGTTCCACGTGTGTTTTGTCTGCCGGGGCCTCTCTCGTGGGTGACTTCCTGGGCCCCTTCATCCGTTCTGTGCTCTCCCTGCCACCCACTCGGGGAGGCACCGACTGTGGTCTGACATGCACTGAGTTCCTTGGACTCGGTGCCAGGCCCCTCAGCGTTGGGCTTGGGGGGGCGTTGCTCTGGGGTACATCTTTGAGCTTGGCCCTGGCTGCCCCCTTGGGATTGGAGGCTGGCTGTCCCAGCACAGGAGGCCGCAGGGTCAGCAGTTCTTCCCCAGCCTCAGTCTGTTTGCTTTTCCTGAAGAGGAGGGCACAGGGGTGTGGGGAGGTGGGTGTGGTACACGCCCCCCCACAAGCATGCACCCACAGACAGACTCGCTCACGGGAGACCTCGGTGGGGTCCTCGGCGCTCCGAGCCAGGGGGCCGCCCCGGTGCGGCTGCTGGACCTGGGAGATGGGGTCTGAGGCCCTGGAGGGCGGGTGGCCATCGGGCTGTGTCCACGGGGGCTGGGCCGCCCCTGAGACTTTGTGTGTGACCTTCAGAGAGGGCGGGCAGCCGCCCATGGGTGCACTTGGCATGGCGCTGCCTGGTCTGAGGGAAGGTGTGTGTCCAGGGCCCGTGGGGGGTGGCAAGGGCTGGGAGCTTCATGGTGGGGGCTCCCTGGGCTAGGAAGAGAATGGAACCCCAGTGTAGCAGGTGGACCCTTCCACCTGGCCACCTCCCTCCTCCCTGCTCACCCCTGCTCCTCCCCGACCCTGCCACCCGATGCCCCTCTTGGGACATTTCAGAGGGGTGGGCTTCCCTGCCTGTAATTAAAGGAGGCACTGTGGGGACCCGAGGGAGGTCAGCTCCCCCCAGATCCCGGGACCAGGCCACCCCCATCTCAGAGGAAGTGGCCACTGAGGCCCACGGTGGGGCCTGCGGTCAGCACCCGATACCAGCTAAGTGGTCTTCCAGCCCGCGATGGTGTGCCAGGGATGGGGGGGGGGGCAGCCCCGCCTGGCATCCGGCGGTAGCCAGCAGGTGACTCATTCCCCACACGGAGTCCCCGGCAATGCCCCGGCCACCCCAGGGTCCCTGGCACAGGCCAGGGTGGCCGGGAAGTCTGGGGTCTGGAAAACCCGTGAAGAGCCCAGAGTCTGCAAGTTACAGCCGGAGGAGAGCGATGGGGAGCGCGTGCGCGTGCAGCCACTCTTACCCCTTCTGTGCCTGCGGCCGGTGCTTCCCCCCCCCCCCCCCAGCCACCAGGGACGCTGCAACCCCAGATTGCACAATGGGCCCCAAATCCCTCCCGAGGGAGCAGCCCAGCCAGTGGACAGAGTCCCCAGGATGGGAGGGTCAGGGTGGCGCTTGCCCACCCTGGACCCGCTGTGCTGACGGGGGGGGGGGCGGGGGGGGAGGAGGCCCTCTCCTGAGACATGAATTCTTGGCCAGAGCCCAGATGCCAGCCTGCCCAACTCCGCTCCAGGGTAACGCAGGCTGCACACACAGCCCCATTGTGTGCCTGGGCCCTGTGCCCACCTCGGAGCTGGCACCGGCTCTATCAACAGCAGTGAGCCTGAGCCCCCAGAGGGGGAGGAGGGGGGAGGGAGGAGGGACTGGCAGTTAGAGGAGAGGCCTGAGGAGTGGCCAGGACCATTTTGGGAGCTGTGGGAGAGGAGAGCGGCGAGGCCGCCACTCACGGGCGTGGGGAGGGGGCAGCAGGAGCTTCGCTAGGGCCCCACAGCTTGCTGGCATTGGAACCCAGGCCACCTGAACCCAGAGCCAGTGCTCTGAACCACTTACCCTGCTGCTCACCGGCGTCCTGCTTGGGTTCCTTCTGGGAAGTATGTGTGTCCTGAGTGGAAGGAGACCCTGGAACAGTAGGTCTGGAACCCTGAATACTTGTGCAAAATGAGGTGGTTTGTGTTCAAGAATGCTGCTGCTGACTAGGCAGCCAGAGCAGTTCTCCAAGGTTGGGGGGGGGTCCTGCCTCAGTTTCCCTCCACCTGCACCATATAGGCCCTGTGCCTTCTGAGAAGAGATAGGGATATAAGGTGAGGTATCGCCAGGACTTGGCCTGGACCCCTTCCTGAGCACCACAAACTGCCAGGAGAGCCCCCTTCACTGGCCCGAGCCCCACTAGAAGCGGGGGAGTACAGCTCTTGACATTTCTATTCTGAGAGTCTGGCCTGAGCTGCCCCACCTACTCAGGTTTCCAGCCTGGAGGGGCCTCTGAGGCCGAGGGCCGAGGGGGGGCTGCCACAGAACAGCTCCAAGCTGGGGAGGGGGCCCTCTGTCCCTGCCTTGTGTCCATGCCCACAGACAAGGTGAGGGTCCCCGGACGTGACCCTTGTGGGTCTGACCCACTTCCCACTTTCCCGTCTGGACTCACTCCATGGACCCCTATTCCTTGGGGCTGGGTGGAGCTAAAGTCCCCTCCCCTCACTTCCCCTGCCCACCCTCTTTGCTCCCTGCCCATTTGGGCATGAAGCCTGGCTCCCTCTTTCAGCACCACACCAGCCCTTAGCAAAGGGACAAGGCATTCTGCAGTGGCCACGGGATTGTGAAATGCCAGGACTGGGCCATGGGGACAGGTGGCAAGATGGAAGGGGACACCAAGTCTGTCCACCTCCTCCTCTGCCTCCTACTTCCTACTTCTCTTCTTTCTCTTCCTCCTTCAGGCAATACCAAGGTTTCAGCTCAGGGCTTACACTTTCTTGGCTGGCTTGCTTAGCTGGTGCTCTACTGTTTGAGCTATGCTTCCACTCCTACTTTTTGCTAGTTATTTTGCAGATAGAGTCAGACTTTTCTGGGTTAGCTGGCCTTGAACTGTGATACTGCAGATCTCAGCCTCCTGAGTAGTTAGGAGCCACCGACACCAGTTCCAGTTGGCTCCTCTGTACCGCTCTGGAGCTCCACTCCGGCATGCCCAATCGAGCTCATCTTTCTCATTCATGCTTCTCCTTCCATCCAGTCCACACAGCTTGGCCTGAGGCCACCGAAGAGGTCATAGTAGGCCCAGAGCCCAAAGGGGTCACCCTGAGTGCCCCCTTACCTGGACGCTGCCTGGGGGGGGTACCAAGAAAGCAAACCCTGTGGTGGGGACCTCACAAGCTAGCTAGAAAACCAGAGAAACTTCTCAGTGCCTCAGTTTCTCATTTGCAAAATGAGTACACTAATTAATATCCTAGATCCCCATGGTGTGGAAAGTCCCGTGAACGAATACGCAAAGCTCTTAGAATCCCTTCTGGACAAATGGTGATGAGCTCCCAAAGGGTTTAGTGGCCAGGGCCGTTCTGGGTACGCCACACAGGTCCAATGGAAGATACCGGTGATGGGACTTTTCAGACTAGGACAGAGGCTGCCCTCTTCCTCCCGTCGCGTTGGAAATTGAATTTAGAGCCTCGTGCATGCGTGCGAGGTGAGCACACTGGCCACAGATCCTGGCTTGAAGCCTGGAGACGAAGTCATTACCCTGAGGTGGCAATCAGAGAAGGGGTGAGGGCCAGGTGGGCTGCCTGGAGGAGGAGGAGGAGGCCCTGGAGCAAGGTTTCAAGAAATGAAGAGGCGGGACAGTCTGGGGGAGAAGTGGGAGCCTCTAGCGGACCAGAGTGAGTTGGGGTGAGAGTGAGGAGCCCCACTGGTGCATCTGGGGCTTGTGTGGGGAGCGGGGTCTTGGACATCTCAAAGGCCTTCTCAAGAGGACAGTGGGGAGCCGGGGGTTATGGAGCATGAGAAAGATCCCCCTCAAGTTCCCACACTCCATCCTTGGCTTCCTCTGCCTGGCTTCTGACCCACTCTCCCAAGGGCTTCTTGAGGCGAGCAGGCAGTCATGGCGTGACCACGTGGGAACTGGGGCCACGGTGCCAGGGCCTGGAGGACCCTGCCCTGTTCTAACATAGCCCGCGTACTTCCCATGTGTCGTCCTGCTGAGTGAAAGTACAGATCAGTAAATGAAGGAGTGGTAGGATCTTGCTTGTATGTTTAGAGGGATGGGTTTCTGAGCCAGATAGGAACCAGAATACAGACCACTGTCGTGGCTCTTCCTTCTCCCTTCAGCCAGCCATCCATATCGCTGTGCGTGTACCCACCCATTATTTCCATCTGTCCATCCATCATCCGTCCATTCATCCATCCATCTGTGTATTCATCCACTCACCCACCCACCCATCCGTTATATTCATCCATCTGTCCATCCATTCATCTGTTACATCCATCCATCCTCTATCCGTTCATCCATCTACCCATCCATCCACCCCCCATCCATTCATCCATCCATCTGTTATTCATCCATCATCTATCTATTCGTTCATCCAGCCTCCATTCATCCTACTCAGCCCTCAAGTACTTATTGAGCACCTATCCTGTGCCGTGCACTAGATGAGATGCTTTGTAAGATCGCTCCAGGACCAACCTCATTCTCACTTGGC
Organism: Perognathus longimembris pacificus; assembly: GCF_023159225.1. NCBI lineage: Eukaryota > Metazoa > Chordata > Mammalia > Rodentia > Heteromyidae > Perognathus > Perognathus longimembris. The sequence continues at coordinate 7,920,073 of NC_063166.1, forward strand.
AGGTGAAGATACCGGAGACCCCGTGAACTCAGAAAATGAGTGAAGGTCACATAGTTAATAAGTAACAGGTTCAAGACTCAGTGGTACTTGCTTCGGAACATATGCTCTAATGTTGACTGAAACGGCCTCTCTCAGCGGCCCGCTCCTTCTGAGAGTGAAACCACAGCTGTGTTGTCAAATGAGAGCACGCCGAGGTTCTGGAGCCTGAATTCTACCCTAGCGGCAGGCTGCCCGAGGCGGGGCGGGGGGGGGGGGGGGAGAGGCCGTGTGGGCTTCCAATCCTGTTGGCACAAGCCACACACAGCGTGGAGGTTCCTGCACACTGCTCACAACGCCGCCCTCCCGCCGCTGCTTCTGGGAGCAGTCTTGCCTTCCCAGGGCGGCGGAGTTCCAGGCACACTCATGGTGCGTCCAGCTCCACCAGTCTCCTGCACCCACTGGCTCTTCCTCTGGGCCTCTCCACGGGGCTTCCGGCGCCTGGTCCTCTGCCTTTCTGTCTAAGGTTCAGAGCTAGCTGCTCAATTTCAGGTCAGAGCTGCTTCCTTGGGCTTGTCGGCTGACGGAGCGTGTGGCTGCAGATGGCTCATTCTGGAGGTTGCCCTGGGGAGCACCTGAAAGAGGCAGGCTTGTGAGGACCAGGGAGGGGGGAAGGCTGCTAACACGCCTCTTTACACCCGGACACCTGTGGCTCGCGTGCCCGGCCACTCGGGAGGCTGAGATCTGAGGATCGTGGTTCTAAGCCAGCCTGAACAGGGAAAATCCACCTACTACCCCGCAAAAAGCCGGAAGTGGAGCTGTGGTCCAAGTGATAAAGTGCCAGCCTTGAGCAAAAGAGCTAAGGGACAGCACCCAGGCCCTGAGTGTAAAGCCCCAGGACTGGCACGTTTGTCGAACGCCTCTTTGGCAGCGGGTGACTCCTGTGACTGCGCCTCGCCCGTCTCACGGGGGGCCTTGCGGAGCATCGTCTAGTTTCCCAGTGGAGGGATCCGGGTCTTCGCCGGGACATGGGAGGCAGCGCCATTGGTGCACAGGTGGTTGCTGGCAGGTAGAAAGTGCTCAGGTGAGCAGGGCTCAGGCAACCCAGGGGATGTGGCCAGGGGTCTAACATCTTCTGGACTCAGTCAGCCCAAGCATAGGTTTTGCCCCCCCACAGCCCCTCCTGTCTATGCCTCAGGGCTTGCTGCCCCACTTACCACCCCCAGGGCTGTCATATCCAGCAGATGCTCAAGCACAGTCTTCTAGAGGTCTCGAATCCAAAACAGGACACTGTCAGGATCCCCTTTGTGTAGAAACGTGGTGCTTGCCCCCTGCCACACTCTGGCTGGCCCTGTGCAGGCCTCGGCAGACCGGGTACCCCCCGTGCCCCATCCTTTCCTGAGAGGGGGTGCGGGCACGCTGGCGGGCGCAGGGTGGCAGCCTGCACCCCCTCCCCGGACAGCATCCTAACGCTGCTTGCAGCGACCTTCCGACTTCCTTTTCTTCCTCCCGCTGCCCTGCCTCTCCCTTCCCTGTGGACGCATGTGCCCATTAGTCAGGACCTGAGCTTTCTCGTGCCCTCCCCCGCGTGTCCATTGGAACAGGTGGCATTCACTGGGTGTTAGGGCATTGCTTTTTTTGCAAGGTCACCCCTCTGTCCCTGCCAGCACTTGAGAGTTATTAGAAAAGGGGTGTTCGGGGGAAGCCCCCAGCAAGGACAGGAGCCAGGGTGGGGACGGGACTGGGCCTGGACTCGCTGGACAGGCCACCCAGCCTCTGCTCTCTACCAACCACCTGCGGGCCTAGCCAGGAAACAGTCCAGAGTGGGTTTGGGGTACTGGCCCGCCTCATGGCCTCTGCCCATCTCCCCTGCTTCCTTGGGCAGCCTCACTCTATCCAGTAGGCAGAATACACAGCGGCCACTTGCAGGCCTGCCTGTAGTCCGCTCCTGGCCGGGGTGCCGGAGGGAGGGCTGGCCCGGGTGGAGGGGTGAGCGCGGGGTCGGAAGGTAAGGCTTCCCGTTCCTGTCTTGCTTTTGACTGGAAGCGTCTTCCGTCCACAGAGGAGGGCAAGGCGGTGCTGCGCCCAGCACTGGGGCTTTCTCAGGCTGCCCTCTAAGCCCCGAGGGGGAAAGCGAAGCAGCTAGAGCCCCACAGCCTGGCGGGAGAGAGACAGGAGATAAAGATAATTACAGGGGAGCTGAGCTACGGCCGCCCTACCCTCACCCAACAGGCACAGCCACGCTGCCCGCTCAGCCCTGGTCAGGGCACGGGGCTCCCCTGGGGCTCGAGGACAGAGCACGGTGGCAGTGTCTGGGTTCTGGGCGCCCCTCCGCTGGTGGGGCCACTCCTCGCGAGGGAAACAGTGGCGGGCTTTAGACTCCCCTGGCTGATGGCTGACAGGGCTCCCAGGCAGGTCAGCAGCGCGGCTGGATTGTGGGTCTTTCAGTTGATATCACAGGGGGGCCCACGATGGGCTAGCCTGCCCCCCAGGCAAGGTAAGGAAGCCCCTACTTTTTCCAGATCCGCTCTAGACAGGGCAGGGGAGGAGGTCCAGCCCGGTAGGAGCATGGAGTGAGAGGAAAACGGCCTCCGGGTGAGGAGTTCTGGGCCACTGGCCGCCCCGTCCTGCCTCCACCAGGCGTGAGTCAGATCGAAAGCAGAAGCTGCCAGACATTGCGCCCGGTGAAGTGAGGCAGAACCAACTGTGCTATTTTGGAACCTGGTTAATTCCCCCTCCTGTCCCTCCACCTCCCCGGCTCTCAGAGCTCCTCTGGCTTTCTCAAGAGGATGGTTGGGATGAGACTTGGTTTCCCTGGCATGTGTGTGGAGGGGATTGCTGAGAATCCCCTGCAGACCTCCTGCCGGGCTGAGAGGCGCGCGGGCTTCTCCTGGGCCAGCCCTGGGTAGGTGCCGGTGGTCAGAGCGCCCCCTCCTGGTGGGAGCTGGCAGCAGGGTGGCCCTGGCCATCATGGCGGGCTCCCAGCACAGGCTTCTGGCCCTGGCACCACTCCCCCTGCCCATCTTTCACCACTCACAGGCTGGCTGCCAGCTGTCTCTCCCAGGGAGTGAGCTGACAAGGGCTTCAGGTGGGAGCTGCTCCGAGCTGTGGATCTCAGAGGGCTGGGAGGGATTTCCGGATCCGGAAGGAGTTATTTTGGGGTTGAGGGCCTTTCCAGAATCTGTGAAATCACATACTCTCTGACAGCCCCAGTGGACTCCCCTGACCAATAACTCTTTCTCAGGCCTGCTCGGCCTGCTTGGGGTTCTGCCTCGTACTTTGCGTAAGGCTAGGGTGCCGTTTCCCACGGGAGCTGGGGGCCCCCCGCAGCCCGCGGTGGTGAAGGAGGTGAGTTTCTGAGCTGGAGATGGGGACATTGGAGGTAAGGGCTGCCACTTGTCCATGGACAGGGTGGACCAGACCCCTGCATTGCCGTCGTTCAGTGGAAGTGTGGGCCTGGAGACCATCCCAGCCCCCAGTGTGTGGCCGCTGCTCAGGGGACCCCGAGGCAGAGCACCGCGCTGCATCCTGCCCTGGTGTCTGTCGGTGTCCTAGGGAAGCAGGGCCAGCGCGCGGGCGACCAATTAAAATCTCAGGGGAGCGTGACTTGGAATTCTTGTTGGTCTGCCATGGAGGCGGGTGGGGAGCAAAGGGTGGGCTCCCCGGTCTGCCGGAGGGAGCCAGCCACCCCAGACCCCCTCTGTTCTCTATGTGGCCCGCTGCTGCCTGCTGGAGCTGTTCTTCAGGAGGCAAGTCCTGTGTGTGACATGGGCCTGGGTGTGTATGTGACGAAGTGAGCCTGTGAGCCTCTGTGTGTGTCTATGTGCGTGAGTGATGAACGTGTTGTGTGGGGGATGAATGTGTCTTGGGGGGGGGGATGAGTGTCTTGAGTGTGTGTGTGTGATGAATGTGTCTCGTGTGTGTGAGTTGTGTCTCGTATGTGTGTGTGTGATGAATGTGTTGTGTGTGTGAGATGTGTCTCATGCTATCCGTCTGGCACTGGTAACATCTCGGCTTCTAGGCCCTCCCCTGGCCTCCACCTTGACCCCTGGGTCTGAGAGTCAGGGCTGATTGCCAGAGCTCACTGTGGGGCTTACAGCGCCCTGCCTGTTCTCCCAGGCCCGGGACTCACTCTCTCCTCCCTCTTGTTACTCTTGCAACCAGAAGGCAGAGAGTGAAGCCTCTTTTGCTGTGCCTACAGATGTCCCGGGGCGAGCTCTGCAAGCTGCCTCGGCCTCCTTGGGGCGGTGCCAGGTCACCGTGGAGTGTCCCCGGGCCAGGCGTATCACATCCCACCTCCTACCCTGCTTGGAGGAGGGTGGCAGAGCTGCCGTCTGTTGTACAGATGGGGAAACTGAGGTACCTGCCCACTGTCACAGTGCGTAAGAGGCTAAGTCATGCTCCTCTGAACTCAGAGGCCGCCTCAGCCAGCTGTGGAGCAGGCAGCTGTCCGCATAGCTGTACGGAGGGGACAATGGGGGGGGCGGTAGGGGTGGGTTGACGTCCTTCAGCAGGACAAGGCTTTTGTGGGGGGAAAAAAAGGGACCAAATGGAGATTGAGAGGTCCTGAGTTCAAATCCCAGTACCTCCACCAGGGACTGGATGGAGAGCAGTTCTGGAGCGGGCAGCTGCATTGGGCTGGTATCCTGCCCCCAACTGCTCAGTTTAAAATCTCCGTCACGCCCTCCTCAGGGCCTTTCCAGACTGCCGGCAGGGGTGCCTGCATTCTGATGCGCATGTGCAGATCCTGAGACCAGGCGCGCTCGGTGCACCCCCTGGCAGCTGTGTGACCCTGGGCACATTTTCACCCTGTCGGTACCTCACCTGCCCCCTCTGGAATGCGGAGGGTAAGTCTGTACCTTTCGTAGGTGAGTGGCGTGGCCGCAGGATCAAGTCAGCAGTCCATGTCACATCAGAACAGTGCCTGATGCCCGGTTAGTCCTCAGAATGATTAACACCTAGCTCTGCACTCTGGAGTCATCGGCCAGCCTTTGGGACTTCCTACCGTGGTCACCGCTCGCTCTTGTGTTCCCTCTTTCCGGTCTGCTTCTCTCCTCCAGGGGTTGATTTATTTAATGGAGTCTGGGTGCTGCTGAAGTGCTCTTAGAGCCAGGCTTGGCGGCCTCCGAGGGCCTGGAACGGCTGGGCCAGGGATGGGGGCTGCCGGCTCTCGGGAGCAGGGTCAGAGCCAGGCACTGCCCGAGTGTGTGGGAGCCTGCCAACCTCAGCCTGGGGCAGGGTGGCCTGGGTGTGGGGCTCCTGAGGGCTGCTGGGAGCTAGCTCAGCGGGGCAGGTGTGGGGAGGCTTGGGCCTGGTGCTGGAGGAAGGGGCAGGCCTGGCTCTTTGTATGCCTCCCCCCCACACCCCATCTTCCACTCAGACCCACACAGATGGGATGAGAGGCCGAGGTGCAGGCTGGTCCCTGAAGGCCATAGCTCTGGAGAGGAGTTGTAGAGCGTTGAGAAGGGATGGGGAAAAGTCTCCTCCCAGCTCAACCTTGTCATACTTGACCGGGCCTCAGAGCCTTCCTTGGGCTTTTCTTACTAGACACCCAGGGCCCATAGGAGGCGGGACTTCCCTGAGATCACACAGCGCAGAGGGGTCTTGCTCAGGGCACTTAGTCCAACCCTGCTCTGGCTTTGGGGCTGAGGGAGTCCTTACAAAGCTGACTTACTCCAGAAGGTCCCAGCTGTCACTCCAAATCCACAGTAGCCCAAAGTGGCCCAATAAGGGGGAATCTTGGGCCTTGTCTTCCTGGAGGGGATGCTAGTCGCCAGCTGGCCTGGCCTGTGGCCACTTAGCTACTCTCTCTCATGAATGTGGAACTTGAGTCCCTCGCCCTTAAGACCCTTTCTCTTTCAAGGAGCTACCTCTGGGCTGGACCCCACCTCTGCCTTCCTATCACTCTGGTCCTGAGTAGATCTGTGATCTATGTGTGTGTGTGTGTGTATGTGTGAGAGAGAGAGAGAGAGAGAGAGAGAGAGAGAGAGAGAGAGAGAGAGACAGCTTGATAGAATTCTCCCAGGGCCTGCGTAGCTGCCTCAGTGGGTCCTGGGCATGGGTTTTCTTGGCTGTTCAAGTGTCTGTAGGTGTGGTCAGCCTCTGTCTGGAGGCATCTGGGAGGTTGGAGGGTACTCCGGCCTTTCTGGGGACCCTCCATAGGGCTCAAGGGGGGGGTGTCACTGGGGAGATCTTCCCTGTGGTCCCCTGTCTCGCTCTCTCTGACCATGGCACAGGAGTGACCTGGGCTCCAGTCCCTCTTCACTGTGTTCTTGTGGCGTGACCTCAGACAGGACACTTAGCGTCTCCTCGCCTGCCACGGTTGCCCTGGGGCCCCTAGGGTGGCCACGGGATGCGGGAGGGAAGCACGAGGCCTAACGTGTATTCGGCGGGGGCGCACGGTGGGTTCTTGGAGCGTTGGCAGGTTGTCCTCCGACCACAGGTGGCTTGGGAAGTCTGGAGGGTCCAGAGAAGAAAGGTGTCTTTTCTGGAAACTTCCTTGTCTCTGGGGAGCCTGGTAGGTGTCGGGGAAGTGAGGATAAGGAGGAGTGGCCACAGGCAGAGCTGGACGTGTGAGTAGACGGAGAGCCGGGGGGGGGGGGCGCTTGGACGCAGAGGAAGGAAGGTGGCTCGGCATCGGGCCCCGTCCTGGCCCAGGAAAGAGCTGCCTGCCTCAGGCTGCAGGGAGCCTACATGGGGCTCTGTTTCCAGAGGGAACTTGAGAGGGGCCTGCGTGGGGTGTCCCTGGTGGGCCTGGACGGGGCCCCCCCCATGCCCACACTCTCCCAGCCTCCACACTGAGGGCGCGACAGCTCTGAGGGAGACGTGGCCCCGCTGACTACTGATGGGGAGACGGGGACCGGGCCGGACTGCTGCCCCTGGGATTCGGGTGGCACTCCTCACTCCACGAGGGAGCTGTGACTGCCCGGGGGACACCGTGTCGTTGTCCTGCGGCACAGGGACTGAGTGGACCATCGTTGCTGTCTCCCAGGTCATGAGGTCATGTCACCTCTGCTGTCAGAGAGCTTCAGAGAAGACAGAAGAACCCCCAAACCTGGGACTCAAAGGCTGGGAGGCCAAGGGGGTCACGGGTTCCGCCCCGTCCCCACCCCCCTCCAGGCCTTCCGCTAGCGTCCGTTGATTTCCCCAGGAGGCCGCACAATGGAAGGTTTGTAAGCAGCGCCATTAGAAGACAGCACCTTCCAACCACGGAGGCACCGACGTCACAAATGGTTTAAACAGGCGGCCCGGCGCGGCGCCCGCGAGCTTTGTTGTTCCAGCCGCCAGACCATGCGCTTGTCTGGGAATACAGGAAATTATCTGCCCGTTGAGGAAGGGCAGTGTTTTCTTATTCGGGGATTTCAGACGGTCCCATCGCCCTGCGTCCCCTCCAGGCCCTGGGCTGGATGAAAGAGATCAGCTGCTGAGACCCTGTGATGGCTGGGGACTTCTTCAAGGGACTCCCTAAAATCAGATGTCCTAACCCGTTGGTCCAAGTGCAGGATTACATATAGCCAGACTCCCAGCACCCGGGTTAGGACCAGACAGCCAGCACCTCGTCTTTAGCTTCCAGTTGTTAGGCTGTGTGACTTTTAGTGAGTAACAAACAGCCCCTCTGTGACTGTGTCCTCATCTGTGAGGCCAGGACAGCAATGGTGCTCCTGTCACGGAACTGCGAAAACAAGTTAACAGTACCTGGCGCTCGGTACTCGGTAGTGACTAAGCTTCGGCTCTCAGTGGAAATCATAGAAGAACGAAGCCGGGCGCTTTCGCTCGGTGCGCGCTGTTGTCATCCGAGCTGCTTGGGAGACTGAGGTCCAGAGGGTCGTAGTTGGAAGCCAGCCAGGGCAAAAAAAAGCCCACGAGACCCTAATCGCCAGAATCACCAGCAAAAAGCGGAGCTGGAAGCATGGCTCAAGTGCCAGGTCATGTGAACAGGAACACTGTTCCGTAAGATCCAAACACACACACACCACTCATCCTATTTTTACATGGTGGTGAGCAGTTTTCATATAGAAATTTACATCCTGCTTTTTCTGTCTTGCGACATTGTGCGTTTATCATGAACCCGGCATTCCATGATTGCCAGACATTGAGCCTGTTTTTTAATCTGTCAGTACATAATGTGGAGTATATCATTACATACATGGATGCCTTTCGTTTGTGCTGATACTAGGGCTTGAACTCAGGGCCTTGCACTCTGGCGAGTGTTTTTCCTCTTGAGCTGGCCCTCTGCCACTTGAACCATGTCTCCAGTTCCAGCTTTTGGCTGGTTAATGGTAGATAAGAGTCTCTGATTTGTCTGCCCCAGCCGGCTTTAAATCTGGGTCCGCATCTCTCAGCCTCTTGACTAGCTGGGCGTGTCGACGGGAGCCACCGGCACCTGGGTGGACCCCACGGCATTCTACATCGTGGCTGGACTGGGGACATTGGGTGCGGGGGTTGGGCGATTTGCTTACCTCTTCTTTTAAACTGTTTAATGTCTGCCTTCGTTCTTGAGTTCTAAAAAGTGAAACAGTTGTAAGTAGCAGCTGGACAAAAGATCATAAACAAGATACTCCTGTGTCAGCAACACCTGCAACAAATTATAGAACATTCCTGGCCCCCAGGCCCTAAGTCCCAGCTACTCCCCGGGGCTGACCTGGATTCTGGCTTCTAACACTGTAGCTGGGCCTGGCCTTTTTCTGAGCATCCGATACATAGATTAGATTATATTCTGGGCATTCTTCTGTCTGGCTTCTCTGAAGACACGAGGGAGCCCTCTGCTGTGGATAAGCGTGCCCAGCCCTGTCACTGTGCAGCGACATTTCTTGGGGGCTGTGCCATACCTTCCTTAGCCGTCCTTCTTCGGTGGACATTTGGGTAGTGTCCAGTTTGGGCTCCTGTGCACTGGCCTGCTGGGAACATTCTCGTGGATGACCTTCAACCAACATATGGACACTCACCGGGCCTGTGAGCAGGAGTGGAGCCTGACAGTGGCCTGTGAGGGTTTCCAGTTTTCTTCCCCAATGTGTGTGTGTGTATGTGTGTGTGTGCGCGCGTGCACGCGCGCGTGCCTGGGCACTGTCCCTTAGCTTTTTCATTCAAGGCTGCTGCTCTACCCCTTCAGCCCATGTTCACTCTGGCTTGCGGGTGGGTAATTGAGGCTCATGAGACCTTCCTGCCAGGGAAGGCTGGCTTTGATCTGCGGTCTTCAGGTCTCAGCCTCCTGAGCAGATAAAATGACAGGCGTGAGCCACTGGTGCCCGGCTCTTTCTTCCTTCCTTGGTCATGGAGTCCAGTGATTTTCCCTGGTCCTTCACTTCCCCTCCTCACCCACATCCTTTATAAAGCAAAGCGTCTGGCCAGTTTGTTCATACTTGGGTATAAATGACCTCTAGGGAACCAGGAACCAAAGAGGACCAGGACCACCCCTGCCCCCCATTATTGAGTGACCGGTGGCCTGCAAGGTTAGTCCCACATTCCCTGTGCCTCTGGAAGGCTCCATTGTAAAGAGCAGCAAAGGGAAGCCCAGAGAGGTCTAGTGACTTTCCCAGGTCACCCAGCGGGGCCCGTGCAGGCTGGGCCCGTGGGCCTGGGAGCCTCAGTTGGCAGTGGCTGAGCTTCAGCTCTGCTTTGGCGAGGCATTGGGCCGGGAGGGCCTGGTTGGTGAGCGATGGATGGCAGGGAGCCGCTGTGGGCCCGGGGCCGATGAGTGGTGGGGCCACTCTCTGCAAGTAGGGCTTGGGGGTGGGGGTAAGGGAGAAACTCGTTGTGGGTCTGCCCCATGTTCCCAAGGGTGCTAATGAAGTCCCTTCAGCGAGGGGGGCAGCCTGAGCACGGAGGACCCCCCCCCTTTTGCTCCTGGTGAGACGTGAGGAGCTTGGAGACTGAGCCCACGCTCTGCCCGCCACCGCCGTGCGTCCCTCCCTGGCTGTGCACATTCAGTTCCGTGCCCTCCACCCCCGGAGGGCCGCACTCCCGAGTCCATTGTACAGACCAGGCCGCCGAGGCGGCGCTGCCAGGCCCACGCCACGCAGGGCCCAGCACCATTCCCGGACAGCTGGCCACCCTTTGTCAGGAAACAAGGGCCTCCTTCTCCCCAGCCCTCCCTGAGAGGGCTGGCACGGCCAGGCCCCTTCCCCCCTTCTCTTGTCCTGGGGTGGGGTAGGGGGCCCGGGGGCCGCCTGGCTGCCGGGGTTCATGGCCGGCTGCAGCTGGTCAGCCCCGCGTCTGTAGGCCAGTGTGTGCCGGGGCCGTGGGGGTCCCGGGGGCTGCGGGAGCTGCAGCTGGCACTGCCGCCTGGGGGGGGGTGGGGGGGGCATCTGCTGGGGGCTGAGGCCCCTCCACCGGCTCAGGACCGTTTCCTTTCTTTTATTTTAAAACATTGTATGACCTTCAGAGGCTGTGGCTTTCCTGCTGCCTAGGAAGGTCACCTGGATTGTGAGAGGAGCCAGAATGGGGGTCCTGCGGTTGCGCCTCCATCAACATGCCCCCCCCCCAGTCCCCTGTGGAAGCCCTGCCGACCCCGGTGTGGGCTGGTGACCGGCTGCCTCCTGGGCCACCGAGTCCCACCCGCACTTCCTGTCCACACAGATGCTGGCCACCGGCGCTCCAGTGCCCGCCTCGGTTTCCCGCACTTCCCGCGTCCCTCCCGCAGCGCCGAGCGCCTTCCGGGGCCTCGGGGCTCAGCGCCGGCCTCTGGGTTCCACGGGCCGAGCCCACGCTGCCATCCTGTGCTCAGCCACCAGCGGCGTGCGCCCTGTGCGAGACACGCCATTGCCCCAGCCTTCCCACGCCGGCTTTCCGGGTGTGGAAACGAAAGCTCTGGGAGACAGTCGCCCAGGCTCACAGAGGAAAGCCGGGCCGCAGCTCTACAGCGTCCCTCTGTTCACGTCCCCATGTCCCCACGTCTGCCCCCCCCCCCCCGCCAGCCTCGCTTCATCAAGGTTGTGCTGCTCTTGCCAAACCCCTGCAGTCCCCCCCCCCACCCCCAGGCACCTCTCCCAGAGCCTCGGCCTGGCCCCGGGCATAGTGCAATGGAGGCCCAGGCTATGGAAGAAGGGACTGGCCCAGGGCCACTGGGCTGCTGGGGACGGGCAGCCCAGCTGCAGGCCTTCCAGTGACTCACCCCTCCTCCCTCCCCATCTAAGCTCCAGGGCCACACCTGCCCTTCCCTCGGGGGTCAGTGATGTTGGGCTTGGTAGAATGCTTTCTGGAGCTTAGGGACTACAGTGTCGTGGGGCTTGAACTCAGGGCCTGAGCACTGTCCCTGAGCTGCTTTTTGCTCAAGGCTAGCACTCTACCACTTGAGCCTCAGCGCCACTTCCTGTTTTTTCTGTTTATGGGATACTGAGGAATCAACCCAGGGCTTCATGCATGCTAGGCGAGCGCTCTACCGCTAAGCCACACTCCCAGTCCCAAATAATGCTGCTTCTTTTTACTCAGTGCCTTAGCATGTACTAAGTCCTAGTTGCTAGAGGCCAGAAGGTAAACAACAGACAAAAGCCTGCCCCGGGGAAGATCGCATTCCTGGCTTGGGAAGCCCTTACAATGAATGGGAGGGAAAATGCCCTGTCTGTTAGAGGGCAGTAAGTGATTGGGTGGGGGGAGGATAGAGGAGAGGGGCTTGGTGGTGGCGGCAGTTTTGATGGTTCTAGTGGAGTGATCATAGAGCCTGACTATAAGGTGGCATTGGAGCCTTGGAGGTGAAGGGGTGAGCCTTGATGGTATCTGAGAAACCACATTCCAGGAGGGAGCAGCCGGTGCAAAGGCCCTGGGGTGGGAGCATGCCCCGGGTGCTTGAGGAATTGCAGAGGGTGGAGGTGTGGCTAGAACACAGCCTAGAGCTGAGCGGAGACTGGGAGAAGTGGGGGGTGGGGGGAGGCTGGTACCTGAGGGGGAGGAGGTGGCAGCAGGCCTTAGCGGGCCTTTGGGGCTATGGTATGGGCTTTAGGTTTCACTCTGAAGGAAGTAGGAGCCACAGAGAGTTCTAGGCAGGGAGCAGGTCAGGGACTGGGCTGGGTGTTTCTAGAATGTGTTGGGGAGGGTGGGAGAGGTCTGGGGAGGGAGGTGTGGCTAAGGCTGGGCTGGGGAGGGACAGCAGGGGTGACCACTGGACTATGTAGCAGCAACGGGATCTGGTAGGGTGATGACGCGGGTGTGACGGACAGACAGACAGACAGACAGAGTGACTCCGAGGCCGGGTGGACTGCAGGTTTGGCAGGTGGTCAGCCGCGGCGAATGAAGACGGGATCTTTGGGTCCGGCCTGGCTGGGCGGCCCGGGCCGGAGGCTCTCCCTCCCGGGTCAGGCGCTCACAGACCCGCCTCTCCCCGTCCCCAGGGAGCCGGCGCCCCGGGCGGCCATGGCGTCGCGCATCGGGCTGCGCATGCAGCTCATGCGGGAGCAGGCGCAGCAGGAGGAGCAGCGGGAGCGCATGCAGCAGCAGGCGGTCATGCACTACATGCAGCAGCAGCAGCAGCAGCAGCCGCTGGGAGGGCCGCCCACGCCGGCCATCAACACCCCCGTCCACTTCCAGTCGCCGCCCCCTGTGCCGGGAGAGGTGCTGAAGGTAGGGCCCCCCCCCTTTCCCGCCCCCGCCCCCCCTCCGGCCTCAGCCGCCCACCTCTCCTCCCGCCTCTCCCCTCAGGTGCAGTCCTACCTGGAGAACCCCACCTCCTACCACCTGCAGCAGTCCCAGCACCAGAAGGTGCGCGAGTACCTGTCCGACACCTATGGGAACAAGTTCGCCGCCCCCATCAGCCCCGCGCAAGGCTCCCCGAAGCCCCCGCCCGCCGCCTCCCCCGGGGTGCGGGCGGGACACGTGCTGTCCACCTCCGCCGGCAACAGCGCCCCCAACAGCCCCATGGCCATGCTGCACATCAGCTCCAACCCCGAGAAGGAGGTGAGCGGGCCGGCGCCCCCGCAGCCCCAGGGGGGCAGGGGCTCTGCCTAGAGAAGCCGGGGTGCGTCCTCGGGGCCCGTACGTGGGGAGCCCGGGCTGAGGGGGCATCCTCGCCTGTGTTCCCACGGGGAAGCCGGGCTCACTGGCGCGGGTGGAGTGGAAGGTGTGTCGTGGTTCCGGCTGGGGAGGCCCCGGGGAGGACCTGGACCGCCCCCCCCCCCCCCCGGCTCCGCCGGAGGAGCTGGACAGCGCCTGTCTCCTCCCCGGCGAGGAGCTGGCCCGTCAGGTGGGGGCGGCCCTGGGCAGATGGACTCCTCTCTTTCCAGTTCGACGACGTCATCGACAACATCATGCGGCTGGACAACGTGCTGGGCTACATCAACCCCGAGATGCAGATGCCCAATACGGTACTCCAGCCGGGCACCCAGGGGACCCGCCAGCGCCCAGACCCCCCGCGGCCCCGCGGCGGCTGGACTTGCCAAGAGCTCACCTGAGAACTGGCGTCTTGGCAGGGACAGCCGTCCCCCCACCCCCCATTCAGAATCACCAATCACCCAAAAAAGCTGGAAGTGGAGCTGAGGCGCAAGTGGGGGAGCTCTATCCTTGGGTACCAAGAAGCTTAGCTCCCCGCTCTGAGATAAAGCCCCAGGATTGCTGTGGGTGCACATGCACACTCATACACGCGTGCACGCACACACACACGCACACGCAAGTTATGAATTAAGGATGTTTTCCACCTGTGTTTCCTCATGGGGCTTCAGAGCAGCCGGCACAGGGAAGAGGGGCGGCTGGGCTGTTTCCAGCGTCTCCTAGGGGAGGGATGGCGAGGCCACAGGAAGTCCCCCTGGGGACGTGTGGCTCCCCTGCTCCAAGCCCAGCAGTGGGCCTTGTCCCAGCCGTAGGACTCCTCCCTTTAGCAGTGTAGGGCAGGTGGCCCCAGGGTCCCCCCTGGCAGGGGGGAAGGACCAGGTTTGGGGAACGTGATGGTGGTTTCAGGGATGACCTTGAGAAGCCCCTGGGCTTGCTTGCTCTTTTCCCAGTTACTTTGCATGCTTCTAGGCCGGACGGTAACACTGGTGCCTGCTTCCAGCCCTTTTTGCCTTTAGATGTTTTTGTAGAAAGGTCTCACGTTTAGGTCTCAGCTGGCCTGGACTGTGATCCCCCTATTTACGCTTCCGGCTGCAGCCCACCTTCTTTGATTGGTTGAGATCAGCAGGTTTCTTCCTGCTGGCTGGGGATAACCAAACCACGCCCCCCCCCCCCCCCCCCCCCCCCCGCCTCCTGATCTCTGACTCCAGAGCAGCCAGGATTGACCCGCACGGTGTGAGCCCCCATTCCTGCCCCCCTCCCAGGCCCTTTAACTTGGTTCTCCCTGCTTCCTGGGCCTCCAGCCTGGTCCCCCACCATGCCACCCCAGGCAACTTCACTGTCAGTCCTCAGCCTCCTCAGCTCTGGTGACATTGCCAGTCGCTCGGCTCGGTGGGAGCTGGTCCAGACTAAGTGACTTAGCAGAAGCTGGCCTGGACCAGCTCGGTCCAAACCTGCAGCTAGGATGGGAGCCAAGGGAGGAGGGGGCGGGGGCTACGCCGTGGTTCTGGTCCCTTTGGCTCTTCTCTAGTGCATTGGGGGTGTATAGGCCTGTGTGTGTGTGTGTGTGTGTGTGTGTGTGTGTGTGTGTGTGTGTGTGTGTGTGTGTGTGTGTGTGTGTGTGTGTGTGTGTGTGTGTGTGTGTGTGTGTGTGTGTGTGTGTGTGTGTGTGTGTGTGTGTGTGTGTGTGTGTGTGTGTGTGTGTGTGTGTGTGTTATCTTCTGAGAGCTTCGCCCAGCCTCACCTCTCCTCTCCCACTCAGTGGAGTTCCTTGCCCTGCAGGGAGCCTTCCAGAAACTTCAGAACAGATTAAGCCCCTCCCTGGGGCTTTCTGCTGGCTCTCTCCGAGGGGTAGGGCCTCGTGGGGCTCACTCTGAGCTGCCTCAGCCCTTGGAATCCCTGCTCCTGGGACGATGGGCCGGGGAGAGAGCTCCCCCCAGGAAGGGGAGCCCCTCTCATGGAGCCCCACCCCCGCCACTCCCCCCACAGCTGCCCCTGTCCAGCAGCCACCTGAACGTGTACAGCAGCGACCCCCAGGTCACAGCCTCCCTGGTGGGCGTCACCAGCAGCTCCTGCCCCGCAGACCTGACCCAGAAGCGAGAGCTCACAGGTACAGCGGCCCTCCCCGCTCCATCGGCCCTTCCCTCCCGCCCCCCCCACCTTGCCCCTCTCACCTTCTTCCCTGGCCCCTAGATGCTGAGAGCCGGGCCCTGGCCAAGGAGCGGCAGAAGAAAGACAATCACAACTTGAGTGAGTCCTGCCATTCCCCGCCCCAGCTCACCTGGGCTGGCTAGGAACGCCCCACCCCCACTCCTAGATTGGCCCCCCCTGGTCTGCCCCAGCGGGACTCCCTGGGGAGGATGGTGACTCCTTGACTCCTTTCTCTTCCCTCTGGTTCTTTCTACGTGGGGGTGGGGGTGGTTCTGAAATTCCCTGCTTATTGATTCATTGACTGTGATCACCACCTGCTGCTGACTGCGGCTTCCTCACTCCCCACCCTTTACCTCTCAGAAGGGCCTCGTCTAAGCCACAGCCCTGGGACAATCCCCCACCGGCCCCCCCCCCCCCCCCCCCGTGAAGTTTCTCCAGGGCCGGTTCCCACCCTTCTAACCACCCCCTCTGGAATCCATTGCCTGCAGTTGAGAGGAGGCGGAGGTTCAACATCAATGACCGCATCAAGGAGTTGGGAATGCTGATCCCCAAGGCCAATGACTTGTGAGCAGATCTGCGTGGGGCAGGGAGCGGCCTGGTGGGGGGGGGGGGGGGGGGGGAGCGGCCGGAAGGGAGCATCGGCCCCCAGCCCCATTTGGTTGCCAGGGTTGCTTTTGGTTGCTTTTTTGTTTTTGCCAGTCCTGGGGCTCGAACTCAGGGCCTGAGCACTGTCCCTGGCTTCTTTTTGCTCAAGGCTAGCACTCTGCCACTTGAGCCACCAGGGCCACTTCCGGCTTTTTCTATATATGTGGCGCTGAGGAATCGAACCCAGGGCTTCTTGTGTGCGAGGCTAGCACTCTACCACTAGGCCACATTCCCAGCCCTAGCATTGCTTCCTGGAGCTTGTCATCGGGTGGAGAGGAGAGGGCTCTCCCTGGGCTAACTCAGGGGAGCTCAGGCAGGACCTGCGAGCTTCGTAGCGGGGCAAGCCAAGGCTGTGGTGTAGGGAGGCTTCCTGGGGGAGGCACTGCCCGGAGGGAGGGCGAGGAAGGTGGAGCAGGAGGGACGAGAGGCAGGAGAGGCCTTGGCCAGGAGTTGCCCTCGCTGGCTTGGTTCTGAGGGTTCAGGTGGGCCGTGGTCTGGGAGCAGCCTCCTCGGCCAGGGCTAGGAGCGGTGGCCAGGCTGGAGGAGCAGCCCCCCTCCCCACCCCCGGGGACACCCAGCTCTGACTTGGGGTGGGCGCGATGGCAGGGACGTGCGCTGGAACAAAGGCACCATCCTGAAGGCCTCGGTGGATTACATCCGGAGGATGCAGAAGGACCTGCAGAAGTCCCGCGAGCTCGAGAACCATTCTCGGCGCCTGGAGATGACCAACAAGCAGCTCTGGCTACGCATCCAGGTCTGGCCCTGAACTTGAACTTCCCGGGAGCTCTGGGCCTGGGCCTGGGCCAGGAGGAAGGGAGGTGCCCCAGTCAGGGCGTTAGGCTCCCTTGAAGCGACACCTACCGGCTGCGGATTCTGCTCTGGAGCCTCATTCTGCAGCCCGAGCTCATGTGGCGGGCACATTCAGAGCAGACGCCCCAGGTCACGTGTCACTTCTTGCCAGTGCCAAGCCCCTGTTGCCCTGGACCTCGGGGGGCAGGAGGACACAAAGCTCCTAGGTGCCTGGACATAGAGAGCTGGATGGGTTTTGTGGGAGGCAGTGGGAATGGGGAATTACCACGGGGCAAAGTAAAGAGCCAGGGGTTGGGAGGCCCAGCACACTGGCCGGAGGTTCAGGCCCTGGCTCTGCGTCTGCATACTCCCATCCCCTTGGCTAGTCTTCTGTACAAGAATGATTGGAGGGGCTGGAAGCGTGACCTAGTGGTAGAGTGCTCACCTTGCATACATGAAGCCCTGGGTTCGATTCCTCAGCACCACATATATAGAAAAAGCCAAAAGTGGCGCTGTGGCTCAAGTGGCAGAGTGCTAGCCTTGAGCAAAAAGAAGCCAGGGACAGTGCTCAGGCCCTGAGTCCAAGCCCCAGGACTGGCAAAAAAAAAGAAAGAAAGAAAGAAAGAATGATTAGAGCCGGTGCTGGTGGCTCACGCCTGCAATCCTAGCTACTCAGGAAGCTGAGCTCATGTATTTTCAAATACATGGTTCAAAGGCAGCCCCGCAGGAAAAAGTCTTTTTTCTCCAATTAATCACCAGAAAACCAGAAGTGTAGCTGTGGCTCAAAGTGGTATAGCTATAGCCTAGGCTATAGCCTAGCCTGGAGTGAAAAAGCCCAGAGACAGCCCATGACTGCCAAAAAAAAAAAGATTGGAGCCAGGCCTGTGACACACACCTATAATCCTGCTACTCAGGAGGCTGCAATCTGAGGACCGAGTTTCAGAGTCAGCCCAGGCAGATACATTCAAGAGACCCTTACTTACATTTAGTCAGCAAAACGTAGGAAATAGAGGTGTGTGTTGGCTCCAGGGGTAAAGTACCAGCCTT